>NC_048218.1:101558359-101595769 GCF_002007445.2 Ailuropoda melanoleuca
TCCCTCTCTCGCTGGCTGTCTCTCTCTGTCAAATAAATAAATAAAATCTTTAAAAAAAAAAAAGATAAAATAAAAATAAAAAAAGATCAGGACCTTTTGTTCAAATTAATAACTAGCTTATGATGTGCATAAATTTGCTTAATTGAGTTCAAGAGGCTCGAAGTCTACATATATAAGATAAAATAAATGAATTACTCTACAAGTCTTAAGCACATTTAAATTCAATGTTCAAGACATGAAGAATATTTTCCTACCATCTTTTAAACCAATCAAGTTAACATTTTGTTTTAGACAAAATAAATATTCATATGACGGTTCCTATTGTGAGTTCTTATAGATGGAGGTTACCAAACAGGGATGAACTTAGATTTCTCCACAAAGCCAGGTGAAGAATGCAGGTCCTCAGCCTTGGGGCAGGATCACCGTAAGGGCATAGGTCATTATATGTGCCCAGTACATCCCATCACCACACAAAATCCTCGAAGACCTAACAGATTGTGAGAACTACACAGATGTTGCCAAGTCCCCCAGTGATTTTGTTCCATGCCTGTTGTATTATACATTATACATTTCCAACACTGAGCCAAAGAAACTCACTGGTGACACAGACATAAGGAGCTATAATTTGCATGATTTTTTCATCAGAAGCAGAGTTTTCCAAACAGTGGCAAATGTGCCATAATTTTAGATAATACACAAATGAACCTTCAAATGAAATTAGTAGTTACATATGTATTTTCATCGACATTTAAAATACATAACTAGCAAAGCAACTTCATATTTTTATTATTTAAGGTGTGACTATTCTTACAAATTTAAACTGACACACTAAAAATTAAAAATGTGCCAATTTAAATTTGAATTTTAAAATTTTAAGAATGTAACAGTAGATGGATATGGTTAAAAAGATGACGGTGGTTTGCAAATTTCTGAATATTTAGCAGTGCCAGGCCTTTTTTTGTTACTAAAAATGTATTTGTTTTTAATATTTAATAGTTAAGGAAGCTAAAAGTTTAAATTAAGAAATTTACAGGTGTAAGTAGTCCTGGAGAATTTTCTCCCTTGGGGCCCCTTAATGGGCTATTCATTGATAGGGTGAATGTGAGTAATAATCCTTATATTTGCATGCTAAACTGTGATTATAGACATTTACATATATATGTAGCTTATATGTAAATACATTTTACACATATGCAAATTCATAGAGATTACAAACATTTCTCTATACAGAAACATTCAAAATTTAAATTGTGGCCCTGCACAATGCAGATAAAAAAATTTTTTAGTTTTAAATTTTAAAAAAAATTTAAAAGGCTCCTGATGCCCTGCTGGGCTGAGTGACTAAGACCTGGGGCAGGTGCTCTGACCCTTCTGTAGGGCTCATCTGCAAAACAGGGGTAATAAATCCCCTGGTCATGGTCAGGTGTAAAGGAGTGATTTCTAAAAAGGCTTTTTAAATATTTAAATATATAAATATAAATATATATAATTATTATTATAACCTTTATATGGGAAGTTCCACAGTTCTCCAAGAGGATTAGGGAAAAAAAAAAAAAAGACTTCTCTGCCCTTGATTTTAGGCTGCAATTGAGCTCACCCCCAGGGAATTCAGGAGCAGAGCAAACAACTGCAGGGCCAGACCCATGTGACACAGCACTCAGAACCAGCACCTGCACTCAATAGTTACCTAGGGTCAATTTTTGGCTTCCCAACTCCTTCACCTGCAACAAAGTCTGCAGGACAATGAAGCACAGAGCTCTTCCCCAGGAAAACAGAGGGCTGCTATATAGGATCGATTAGTGGGACATGTGAACCAGGCTCACTGAGGGAGCTCCTGAGATAGCAGGGGTGGCAAAGGGGACACTGAAAAGTGTGGGAGCTAGGGCGGCGGCTGTGTCAAGGGTCTCAACTCAAATGCCTTCTGATGCTGAACAGATAATGAACAAAACTGGACAAATGTGGGCCATGCTGAACTGGTGAGCAAATGCCTAAGCTAAGAGAGGCAGTCATTGCCCAGTACTAGCTGAGTGTTATCAAGTAAGACATCGTTTCATTTGTCATCAAATGAAACTGACTTTTCAGGAGAAGCTGTAAATCATTTTAATGTAACATTTCCCACTTACTACTTGGGAACTTATTTCCCCAAAAATGTTAAATCGTCTGCAAGCCAAATAAAAAGTCTGTGGGCCACTCGCCATTCTAGAGTTGCCAGACGAGTGGAGAAAAGGCAAATCACAAGGAGAAGACTATTTTTTAGGCATTTTCTAATGCCACACCAAAAACAAAAATAACCAGCCTGTAAACCAGAGCTGACAACTTCCTTGCAGGAGTGTTCAGAAGACTGACCAAAATGCTAGTTTTCATAATCCTCCAAGAAAGTAGTTTGCCAGTGTTTGTCTTTGGCCCCGATCAGTGTAGTACCATTAACTCCTGCCTACAAGTTCCTGGAACTTGATGCAGGACGACAAACCCATGACCGCTGCGAACATGCCCCTCAGCCACCTGGCTTCCTAATGAAGAACTAACAGATTTTCTGCATTTCCCAGCCTTCCCCTCAACCTGTGAAATTCGGGTCTCATTAAAGACCAGGCCTGAAGGATGGCGTGCTGTGGGCGCGAATGCAATCACCTTCCACGGTTATTCCCGTCCAAGCAAAGCTAACCTGGGCCGGCTTAACTCTTGGTCTCCACATTTCACTGCAACTGGGGGTACTATGGAATCCAACAAAGAACAGTTTCTAAAAAGACCACATTCATTCCACACCTGACCCCAACACCACATCTGCTCTCCCAGGACCCCCTATTTGCGAACAGGAACTCAATTACCTGCCTTTCTGTCCTGCAGGATGCCTTCCAGAGCGACAGGCACACAGCAGTGCTACCGCCATGAATTCCCTCCTCCACGGCAACTGCAGCCACCGGACTGTGAGGCGATGGTGTTCGCCGCCCTGATCCTTGAGCGTCGCGCCTGGAAGCCGAGCGCAAGCTGCGCAGGCTGCTGCCTCCTCATTCCCACAATGCCCCGCACCCTGCACAGTCCGCAAGGGCTGCTGGGAGGACTCACTGTCTTCCGCCTTGTGTCCGCTGTGTGGGGGAGGGCGGGGGCTTCTCTCGGAAACGGAAATAATTAGTTCCCCTAATCTTCTGTGTCTCAATAAGTAAGAGATGCAAAGGTTTTGTGTGCGTATCTAACCTGATGAGCCAGCAGAGCTGTTTAGGAGATCATATTGTATGCTAAGGAATTTTTTTTTTTTTACTGCTGAGATTTTTTTAAGCATATTTTCTAGCTTAACAATTCCAGAAACACTTTCAATTGGTATTGTTCACTAAATGCAAGCTATGATATATTTGCATATATATATATACATATCTACATATCCTGGTCTAACCGTATTTTAAAAATATGTCCTTAACTCTCAAGGTGGAATCAAAAAACAATAGCACTGAAAAAAATATTACAGTTCAATCTTCCCAACCTCTTTATTTTAAAAAAAAGAAAGAAAGAAAGAAAAAAAGATTGCCAATATTCACCTGGAGAACTTTACTCTTCAGGAAACACAGGTGAACAGGCTTAGATGAAGAAAATATAATCACCTATTATCAGGAGAAAGCTTTTAAATAAGGAAGAATTTGCCCTACTGGGTAAAGCAAGTAAAATTAAAAAGGCCTCAATGAAATAGGCAATTACAGTGAAATATCATCCTGTGTATGCCACTGTGGAACATGGTACAAAAATCCAGCCAGCTTAGGTATGTCGGCACCAACGGGAGAAAGCAGAACGGCCATTTTCCTTCACTCAGTTTTCTAAACAAAGAAAAGACCAAGGGATAAGGAAGAGACTGTGGAAATGATTCTCAAAATCAGTCCTTCATTTTCAATGACTGAAAACCTCAAATCTGACAGTACCAGTTTCTTTTTCTAAAGACCACCATCTGGAGTGAAATCCACCTCATTCTGTGAGTGACAAGGCCCTCATTATTCCTGACAGGAGATTTTTTTTTTTTTTTTTTTGGTGTGTTTGAACTCCCAAAGACTAACGAGGAGATCTCTGTGCCAGCCCAATCGAGATGCCAGAATAGTGCCTGCTGTACCACGCACGGTCAGCTGCACAGCCACCTGTGTGACCGTCCCAGCCCATAGGACAGCAACTGGACAGGGTGGAGGGAGGAAAGTACAGGGAGGACACCTGAGCAGAGCTGAGAGTAGCATGTCTGGGACTAAGCCCCACTTGTGGGGCATGCTGGCATAGCAATCCCATAGCAGAAACACCTGGAAACCAAAAAGCAGGACAACAGGGTCGTAAAGTTGGTCTTACAATGCCAGTCCTGTAGCTATCAAAAAAAAAAAAAGAGGTGGGGTAATCTTACAAACACA
This sequence comes from Ailuropoda melanoleuca, assembly GCF_002007445.2. NCBI lineage: Eukaryota > Metazoa > Chordata > Mammalia > Carnivora > Ursidae > Ailuropoda > Ailuropoda melanoleuca. Next base: position 101,562,733 of record NC_048218.1, read on the forward strand.
GCTTGCCTGGCCCAGGCCCTCTCTCTAATCTGTTTGCTGCCACTCTCCTGACCCCCAAACAGCAAAGATAAGAATTGATGTTGGCAAAGCTCAGGATCCAGGAGTTGCTATGGACTTCTCTCTGGGGAATGGCTATCAAAACAGCAGCCTGGGGATAGGGAGGGGACACGATGTCAATGAAGCAGCCAGAAAGCAAAGAAGGAAAGCGGGAAGGCCACATTCCTCCTGCCCCTCCGTTCTTCCTGAGAGGTAGCTTCACAAATAACTAGCCAATCACTTCCCCAAACAGTTCAGTTCCTTGAGTATTGTTTAGTGCCAGGTTATAGGACACTGAGGGGACAGTTCTTTCTGAGGGAATGGGGAGAGTGTTCAGGCAAAATTTGAGCTGGCCAGTAATAACAATGAGGGTAACAGCTAAATGTACTGAGTGTTTACACAGCTTAATTAACTGTGTTCAGTGCTTAGGGGGATTATATAATTTAATATAATTATAAAATGAACTTGACAAGCAGGAAGATGCTTAGAGAAAGCATTGCAAGAAGGAACAGCATGAGCAAAGGTAAGGAAGAGAGAAAGTGTTGTCACATTCAAGAAATGGTGAGGTAAAGAAATAATGAATAGGTTAAGAGAAGAGTTGGGGTGGGGATAGCAAAATGCTTCCAAGAAGACCTCCTTCATGGCAGTTCCCTCCACACTTGAAACGTACACTTTTTTTAAAGATTTTATTTATTTATTTATTTATTTATTTATTTATTTATTTATTTATTTGACAGAGACAGCCAGTGAGAGAGGGAACAAGCAGGGGGAGTGGGAGAGGAAGAAGCAGGCTCCTAGTGGAGGAGCCTGATGTGGGGCTCGATCCCAGAATGCTGGGATCACGCCCTGAGCCGAAGGCAGACACTTAACGACTGTACCACCCAGGCGCCCCTGAAACGTACACTTTGCAGGATGTGCCTGCCAAGATTATATTTGGCTGGAAGTATCAGATACCTAAAATAACAGACAGATGGCAGTTTATTGCTCTCTCACATAGAAGCCCAAAGGTAGGCTTCCCAAGGCAGTCCCATAAACACAGGGCCCCAGGCTCCTTCTAGACTTCATTCCTCCATTCCTAGGTGAGGCCCTCATCTGCAGAGTCCAGCATGGTCACAGGAGCTCCAGCAGTTACATCCACATCCAGTGAGCAAGAAGAAGACATGAGAAAGAAGAGCCAAAGGGGACATAGTGGACAAATAAGGGTCTCAGTAGCTGCCACAGAACAGTTCCTCTTACACAGCTTTGTCCAGACTTAGCACTGGCCATATTTAGCTTCAAGGGAGGCTCAGAGTTGCATCTTCACCCTGGGTGGCCATGCACTAGCTAAAAAACTAGGAATTCTGTTACTGAAAAGAAGAGGAGAATAGATGTTGGGGAATAACTACCAGCCTCTGTCCATGGTAATTTATATCATCTCTTGCCTCTAGAACATTTTCTTTGACTCAAGTAGACCACAACTTCCTTAAGAGTAAAGAGTGTCTTCTACTTTTTAACGCATTTCATGGCATCTAGTACATACCAAGCATCCAATAAATGATGTAGGAAATAAATTGATGAATAACAAATGAAACAAGTAAATTCATAAAACCTTGGTAGTCTCTACTGTCATGGCTGAGCTATACACAAACAGTGTGACCATATGATAATGAAACTGATTTCTTTTTCCAGTATGTATCATGGGAAGATAAAGACTTTTTAAGAGCCATAATCATAATACCAGTAGAAACAGAATTTTTTTTAACAAACGAACCAGACCCTATGTACCCAAAGGACAGTCTTTATCTTCAATGCAATCTTGATAGCCTCCTGCACATTCTGTTTCACAATAACCAATTCTGTTGAATATTCCATCTTCCAAGGGTCTACTTGGAATTTGAAGCATGAAAAAGAAATCCAGAACCAAGTCTGATAAATAATAAGCTAGATGATCCAGTATTATTACATTTAAGGAGTTTTTTTTTTAGATAATGGTAAAGTAACTGGCCTAGATTTCCCATATGTTTTTAAAAATACCTGTCAGAAGTAATTTTAGGAGTGCAATTCCTAAATCTTTTCAAGAATGGTAAATTCCCTAAATGTCATAATTAGTAGTTACTTATCATATTTATTATTTTGGCAGAATAATACATGAATAAGCATATTAACATGATATATATATTTATTTATCCCTATTATTTAATGAACAGGATTATGCACTATGGATAATCAAATTAGATTTTATATTTATATATACATATATGTCTATACATACACCACACATATATATTATATATATATTCAATATATATTATATATGTCCAATATAGTATTATATATACACATATTATATTTGCACACATACACACACATCTGTGTACCCCTATTATCTGATGAACAGGATAATCCAGAATGGATAAGCAAAATGTTTACCAATCCAGACCTTCCATAATGTAAAGCATTTACTGGGCTCAACATTACTATAGACAGTTACTAAAAAGCAAACCAAACCAAACAAATAAAAAGAAAATACTCTGATAGGCAAATAAAAATACAATAACAATATATAATCAGTTTAAATCATGTAATAATGTCTTTTCGGAGAAACTGAAGGCATTTTACAGACATCAATTTATCTAGGCAAAAACAAAGGCCACATCTCTTCTGCCAGCAATTCTTGGCTGTTTATGCGATGCTGAGCCATTATCTGATATGTGGCAAATTTTATATTAACCACAAGGAAAAAATTGAATCAATAATGTTGCTTAGAGTGGACACAGCACTTCTGATCTTCCCAGCACTTTACCAACATTGATGAATTAAGCCTCCCACCATCCCAGTGAGACTAAAACAGAGAGTCCTACCCTTCCACTTGGGGAAGGAGGCAGAGATAGGTCAAATCAGGGGCCCTCAGCAGTGTGGGGAGTTAGGGTCAGGGCCAGCACTGAGGTGAGAACTGCCTGTGGAATAATAAACACTATACCCAGCAAACTCAAGCCTTCCACACTTCACTCCTCATACCATCTTCAGAGAACAGTCTTAAAGCTCAGGCGCCCCACTGTCTGAGGCAGCATGGAGAATGTGTTTTCAAGTCAAATATCTATCAATCAACACACATTGATTTTCTTTAATTATCTCCACAGAGCAGACTTGATTCTGAGGAGCTTATGTGATTTGAAAAATGTATCACCTATTTGTCAGACATGTATAATTTATGAAGACCCTTTCACTCAAGGTCTGTAGTCCAAAGCTGGCAATTTGTGAGTTATTAACATGTTATTAGACATACCCTACTAAGATTTGCAGACTTTCAGCCCCTTACACAAAAGCAAGAGAAACGCTACATAAATTTTCACTTGCACTATTAAGCTCAGAGGATTCTGACTCTAACACCACCCTGTGAATCTTTCCCAAGGAACTATATGATGGAAGAAAACTATCAAAAAATAATCTTTACTTTGGTAATCAAGCTTTTTGGTTTAAAACAAGTCTGCTTCAGATAGACTTCTACTTTCCCAGAATATGTTTCAGTGACTTTTTTCCTGTTCATAGTGCTTGCCAATACTGATATTAAACTCAAGAAATTCTAAGGATTTTTTATTACCCATATATGCTTCTGAATTGGAGCACAGATCAACTGTTTTATAGGTAGCTGGCTTTAAAGAAAATGACCAATACTTACTTCATGATTCCCTTTATATTAGTTGTCACTTACTAAATACTAAGTAATATTAAATTTAGATATGTCCAAAACCCATGGTAGGAATTTCCATTAGTCTGATAACATAATTAACTTTATACCTATTATTGTCTTATGATAGCAAAAAGGAAGTGAGAATAAATAGATATATCCCCATTCATAAAGAGGGATAAGTAGGTGTTAAGGTGCAACCTGATTCATTTAATCTCTACCATTCTAATTTCAGGTTAGTGAGAGTTAATAAATATGTATTGGACATGTGTCCTAGGAACTGTGGGGATTGAGCAGAGAATGAGACCAAGACAGACCCCACAGAGAGAGTCAGAGCAGATGTCCTTAAAGAAGCACCTAGAGCTTAAATCCGAAGGGAGATGAGGGATAACAATAAGCCAGGCAGAGCTGCTGACCTGTGAAGACCCTTGCCGGACAACACAGGGAACATAATAGAAGACAGAAATCCAACAGGCAGGGGAGAAGCCTGGGGCCGGATGCTGCAGGGCTGCGGGCTGCCTGGGGCTTCATTCTGAGGACAATAGGGGCAGAGGGGGGAAGAGCCTCTGGGATATGTGCAACAAATCACTGTGAATAAAAAGGCCCTGGTTGTCCAGCTCTTTTTCAAAACCAATCTCAGATCTGAGTTTGAGGTGATGTTTTTAAATTTAATAGAAAGAAGAGGTCACCTTCTCCAAACCGCATGAAGTAAACCCAGACTTCTAGAAGCTGTTTTTTGCGTGCAGTGCTCTTACATCACTTGGAGGTCGGTAGGAGGAAAAGGGAGATAATGGGAAAGGGGGGTAAACTGTTGTTTTATTATTAAATATTTCCCATATGCCAAAGAGCATAAAAAAACAATAACCAATATCCTCATGGTCATCAGCAAGATTTAGCCAAGGTTAAGAGCCTACAATATTGGGGTTTTGGGTTTTCGAGAAATAAAACATTACAGATATAAACTATGTCTGTATGCCCCTGTGTCTATCTTCCCCTCCTTTCCCAGAGGTAACCACTATTCCAAAATTCTTGTGTACCCTTATTCTACATTTTATGTTTAGTTTTATTATAAATGTGTGTATCTATCTATAATATGCAGTCTTGTATTATGTTTTTGAACTTTAAGTAAATGGTTTCATACTGTATAATTCCGAAACTTGCTTTTTTTCACCCATGTTTTTGAGATATATTCATATCGATACACATAGTTCTAGCTCATTCACTTTAATTGCTGCATGAATATTGTATAGTTATAGTATAATATACTGATCAATTCTCCTATTGATATTTGGGCATTCTTCTTTTTCTGATCACAAACAATATTTCAGTGAATATCCTCGTGTTTATCTATCTCCTGATGCACATGTAGGACAGCATCCCCAGGGACAATATCTTTGTAAAATGTTTTAACACATTAGAGGAAAGTCATCCACTAAATTGAACTAATATCCTAGTTGCCGTAGTGACAACAATGACAGTGTTATGTTTAGGTTATTGGGAATAGTTCAAAGCCACCATTTTCAGGAAACGTATTGGAAAATATATGAAATCACTTATATGGAGATGAATGGGCATGGAGAGGTCAACCAGAACCTGGGCAAGTGTCTAATTCAGTGGCTGAAGCTCTGCAGGATCTGATCTAAGCTGAAAACCTGGTTGAAAAGAGCTGAGTGCTTCTAATTTAAGACATATGCCAACTAGACCTAAATAGCAAGGAAAAACGGGAATAGATATGCTGAGAGGAAAAAAAAAAATCTTGACAGGTTCAGGTTAGCTTCTCACTGAACAAGTTTCCCATAACCCCTGAGGATCATCCAACATGAAGAGTTATACAGAATTAGTTGCAGCTGGATGAGATTTTCAAAGCCTGATTTCGTTTTTTCTTAATTTTTTCTTTCCAAAAACTAACAGATGAGAGCCAGGCTGGAGTCAGGATTTCCATTCACATCTTACTGCTTGCCACTTTTTTTCATCATCACTCATTGACAATACTCAAACAGGCACCTTGTCAGAACTTGCCCTCTGGCTAAGTGAACTGAGAATGAGAAATCCTTTTAAACGAACAGTAGTCTCATGTGGGCAAATGGCAAGGCTTCAGTTTGGAAGAAATTAAGTACAGGATCCAACCCCTCGAAGTTGGCTGAGGGTGAAGGTCTTAAATCTCCCCACTTGCCTACAAAGTGCAGAGCAATGTTTTCGAACAGCCCTAAGATGCCGCACAAATTGAGCCCCCAATTCTGCCATCGCTCAGACCACCACCCACCGTGTACTTGGAATCAGAGGAGCATAGACATTTTTTATTATAATGAACTTGAAGATTATCTCATTTAAAAACTTTGTTTTGCAGAAATGGGAGCCCAGCGGTATTAAATGTCTTGCCCAAGCTCACACAGTAAACTGTTGGCATACAAAGACTCCAGATCCTCCAAATCATGCTCTTTGTCCTACATTATGTGATTTGCACATAATGCTAATACATCATAACAGTTAAAAATATTCTTTTTTAAATTTTCATTCATCACATATTGCCATAATTTGTCAGAAAAGTATTTTAGGTCTTCAGTAGAAAATTTCTGCGGAAGATTATATTAACATTCTCAATCATTTTCTCTGCCTTTCTGCAAGAGGATTAAACCACCTTATTGGTATCAGGCTTGACTGTGTGACTTACTCTGACCAATGACATGTGACTAGAAGTCAAGCATGCTATTTATAAGTAGAAGCTTTAAAAGCTGTTTCATGTTTCCTCTATCTCTCTTTTTTTCTCTTTGCTATAAGACAAGCATGTCCCAGATTGGGACTACTCCTTCATCCTGGATCCCAGGGTGAAGAAGAAACACAAAGAAAACCTGACACAATTAACACTTTGTGAATGAAAAACAAGACTTTGCTATCATAAACCAGTAAGATTTTAGAGTTCTTTGTTACTGCAGCATAATCTAGTAAAAGCTGGATGATACAGTTATCAACAAAAAGCAAAAACAACAGGGGTGCCTGGGTGGCTCAGCAGGTTGAACATCTGGCTCTTGGTTTCGGCTCAGGCTAAAGAGAAGGGGCCAGGGAGAGCCCAACACTCTCAGAGTCAAGGCCTGGGAGGATGAAGGCTTAAGCTACTTCTCTTTTTGCCCATCCATGATGGTAGTCACCAACAACCACTGTCTCAGAAGCTAGCCCGTTATCGTCTATATGAATCCAGCAATAAAGTTCATCCTGCTGGTGTGGGAGAAGTAACATGACCCTCAGAAGAGCAAGCCACTTGTCTCCCTCCCTTCTAAGAAAGTAAACAGGACAATCCTTCATTCAGGTAAGGTCCACTGAGTACGTACTATGTGCAAGGCACTGCTAAGCCCAAGGATATCAAGAAAAAGACAGACAAGATCCCTGACCTCAATTAATTTACATTTTAGTAATACACAAAAACCAAGCAAAATAATAAATAAACACAGATTTTGTAAAAAAAAAAAAAAAGTATACATACACACACACATACATATAAAGTAAACAAGGTCCTATAGTAAGGCATCACAGCACAAATTGTTTAAGATAGTAAAAAGCCCTCTGAGAACATGACATTTTAGCTAAGATTTGAAGGATGAGATGAGTTCATCCATGCAGAAAAATGGGCTGTGGTAAGTGTGTTCCAAGCAGTGGGGGCAGGAATCACAGAGACTCTGGGGCATGAACAAGCGTGATATGTTCAAAGAACAGACAGGTTTTCAGGGAAATAGCCTTGTGATTTGAGTCCTAGGACCAAACTCAACATCAGAACCATCTGGACTGAGTGAAAGTCAGGGAGTGGATGGTGGGGAAACCGTCCCATTTACTGAAATTATGAAGAATGTTGAGCAGAGAGACAGATCTGGTGGGGGGAGAAAAGAGGAAATCAGGAGCTCACTCTTGGCCACATTAGGTTGGTGAAATCTGTAAATATCCAGGTAGTGCCAAAGGGGCAGTTGGATCACGAGTCTGGAGCTCAGGGGACAGAACTGAGGTGGCATGAAAAAAACAAGCTTCACAAACTGGTTAGAAATTATTCTTATAGAGTCACAAATGTATTTTTCTCTAATAAACCTATAACAAGAAAGCCAAGACAAAGGGTTCTAATGGCTTCTGACTAGAAATTGGGTTTACGAATTTATGTAGAAATGGAGTTATGGAATAAAGTCAGTGAGGTCATTAACAGTGCTGGTTGGCATGCGACATCTTAGGTGCATAAATCCAATCTCCTTCCCAGACATATTCTAATACATACAATTTCTTATAATAGACACATAGTGAATAAATGCAATTTCCCCACAACAAATACGTAAAACAAGCTTCGCAGTAACCATAGCCTCAGGGTTAAAGATTATATTCCACAGATGATTACAATAAAGCTCCGTAATAAAGAAGGAAAATATCCCAGGAGATTTCTTTACCTTCCCAGCAAATAAACCAGCCAGAAATTCAATTTCACATGGAGAAGAGCATATATATATAGATCTAACCTTAAATGGACTTTTAACCCACCTGGCTAATACTTTTTATGCTTTGTGCATTTATAGTAACTATTTGTAAATATTTTCCAACCTTGTCCCTTATCTTTAGAGCAAAGGATAAGGAGTAGCTTAGTGCTCTGCAATCTCAGATACACTTAGGTCAACAATCATCCTTCCTCTCAAGAATTCCCATTCAACACTTTTTCTTATTAAATTCCATGCCTACAATTTCAACTACCATGTTAGTCAAGGTTGACTCAAAATATCCTGGGCTATGCCAATCTGCTCTCACAATGGACTGAATAAAATCACCTTGAGAGTAAATACAGACATGGGAGGGGAGGAGGTCTGGAACTGGACCCTGATGATCAAGTTGAGGAGGGCAATACTGTGAATAAGACTAAAAAGAGTGAAGTAGGAGGCATACTAGGGCACTGTCCCATCAGAGAAGTTGTTATAGCCATTTGTTGGTTTTGCTGCCTGGTATTCATTCCCTTTCTTGTAAAAAGAGCCCAAGCATGCTTTAGGAGAGCCACCGCTCCCTCACTCTAAATACATGGAATTTGGATGAAGCCAATTCTCTCCCCCGGGTCCAAGGGTTGGAGCATTTAACGAAAGCCTACACCAATCAATGCATTCCATTCCCCTGGCCACAATGGTTGGTTCAGAAATAAACACAGAACTTAAAACAAGACAGTAGGACCAATCAGTACTAATCCCAGGAATTCCTGGCTGAGGCACAATTTTTCCTGCTGGATTGCATAACATTAAATGAAAGAGTGCAGTCTATGACAGCCATCTTGTCACTATGACAGGTGAGTATGTATGAAAATGAGGCCAATTTGGAGAAAGTGGAGCCAAGAAATATGGAGAGAAAGCAGTCTTGGTAGCACCATCTATAAAACCAGCTTTACCAGGACAGTGATTATGTGAGCAATAAATTATTGTTTTACTTGGTCACCTTTGGCGTAGGTTTCCCTTTCCCTCACCAGCAATGAAATCCTAACTAGTGGAGAAAGCAAGAGAAAACTGTTTCAGTGAATGCAGCATATGCCAATTAGAGGTTTAAATGGAGTCAGAAAAGTTTCCATAGGATTTGGCAACATGGAGGCCAGTAAGAGCCTTGATAAGATTAGTTGCAGTACAGTGGTGGGTTGGAAACCAGATTCGAGTGGTCCTATGGAATGTCCTCTTCACATGCGTCATTAGTCATGGCTCCTAACTGATGAAATGGAACAGAAAGGGTCCTGAAGAGAGAATCAAGAGGTCTGGAACCCAGACACAGCTCAGCCACTAACCATCTACCTGGCCTGGGACACACTGCTCACTTGACAGTTTCCTCATCTATCGTGATTACACCTGTCTGGCTCCCAGGGCCCCTCTAGCTCTAAAAATCTTGGTACTTTCTTATTTTCAGCAAATTTACTCTGTTCTGGAACTTAGTGGAAGAAGAAGTCATCCAAATCTACTTGGGTCTTATTAGCAAACTCTCCTATGCTGCTAAATTAAACTCTCTTTGGCTCAATCTTCATTTTGTAGAATCATTTCATTGAAGGCCCTATCACCATTGTGGTTGGCTTCTGCAGGCCACAAGGGTGTGTCCCCGCGTCTGGCATTCCAGACTGGGTCTCTCCTCTGTGGTCACCCGTGGCTGACATGTCCCCAGTGTCCTCTTTTTCTTGGGGCCTCATGCCACTCCACAGTATACTGAAGATACAAGTTATGGGCTCCACAGTATCTTACCCAGAGTTTCCCAGGCCTTTTGATCCTCTAAAGGCGAAGATTTTTGCTGATTAAATCAGCTTTCATTCTTGTCAAAGTCTTTTCTGAAGAATGTTGAATATGCATTGTTCCTTACTTCACACCAGTCCCATTGCAAACTAAACTTTGGCCATGAAGCAAAACACGCAAAAGGTCAACAGTGTTGAAATGCATCTCTCTTATTTAGCTCAATCAGGAGCAGAACAAGAGAGGTTAATTTTTCAACACAGTAACATACCGTATATATCAGCACTAACAATCAGGTTTTATTTCCCTGAGTCAGCTTTAAAAATAATGTTGACTTTTATGGTCGATACATTATAGATCACCATATTTATGTCAGAACATATTGGCATGAAAATAAATCAATGAAAATATTAATACAGGAGCCTCATGTTTAAATGAAACCCCTTGCAACTCCAACACCTTCCCCTCATATTTCACTGTGGTGCTTTCTGAGACCTCACCTCTGACATGCTTTACTGAACATGACATCAAGGCCTGTTTTCATTCTCTATGACTACTGTTTTTAATCTGTCTTGCATATAATAAGGTTCAAAAAATATCCACTTTGTTCTTTTACCATAAACATACATAACTGCATTCCATCATTAATAGGACTGTCAACTTAAATTTATGGTTTATGTATGAACAAAATATATCAGAGTCAAAGCTCTGACAGGCATACTATTAATATACGAAACTCTCTGTGTTGGAGACCAGCTTCAAATGCTACATTTGCTATCCACAATTGTTTTAGAGTCATGAGAAGTTTCTATTGTAAGCATGTATTTTATTTTATTTTTTTTAAAGATTTTATTTATTTATTTGACAGAGAGAGAGACAGGCAGCCAGTGAGAGAGGGAACAGAAGCAGGGGGAGTGGGAGAGGAAGAAGCAGGCTCCCAGCAGAGGAGCCTGATGTGGGGCTCGATCCCAGAACGCCGGCATCACGCCCTGAGCCAAAGGCAGACGCTTAACCGCTGTGCCACCCAGGCGCCCCAGTAAGCATGTATTTTAGAAAGCAAGCTCATAATTTAGACATTATTAAAGAAAAATGGGTTTTCGTGAAAAAGAAAATCCATTCTCATAAGTGTGTCTTCTGAGTCATGGTGAATACTTGGGTCAATCAGAGTCTCTTGGGAACATTTCTTTGGCTCTGTGTGCAGAGTTAACCATCTGCAATAGCAGCAGAAGCCAAAGGATGGCCAGAGGGAAAGCTGAGTCAGAAGAAGCAAGGAAGAAGCAGAAATTGAATAAAGAGAAGCAATAAAGTAGAGAAATAATAGACAAAACGATGAAAGCTTTGGTTGGCAGCAACAGAAAGTCAAGTCACCGGGGTAGTCCTTAACTTCTCCCTCACCCCCATATTTAATCATCACCAGGTCATGTTCATTTACCTCCATCATTTGTCTGTTGCCACCCTTACTACTCAAGTTAAAGCTACCATCTTGTTCCTCTTAAACTACAGCAAATGCCTCCTAACTTATTTCCAACGCCCCCTGCTCTCCACTCTCCAAAAAGCATCTAATCTAATGTTGTTCTGCATTTCTCGTACGCAGACGCGTACACACACATACAAACATTAAACCCATTAGTAGGACAAAATCGCTTAGATCTAAATGGGAAAAGCTTTCGTATGCTAATATAGGTGAATATCTTATGACCTCAAGAGAGAGAAAGATTTTTTTTAAGATTTTATTTATTTATAAATAATATAAGTTGCCTTGTGTGGGGGTCAATGCAATAACTCACCTTTGCGTCTTCCTATTAGTTCTTCCTCATTCACCAGATAATTTCCCTTTGTCCCTCACTCCTGCTCCCTGGGCCTGTACTCCCTAATAAAATGGCTGCACACTAAACCTTGGCTCTGCTTTCTGGGAGACTCTAGCTAAGACAACAGCATTCTCTCACCTCCCCCATGTGCTGAGTGTCCAGAGCCGTTGTAGATTCTTTGCACCACTGGCCCCTACCTTAGCAACACCCTAGCAACAGGAAAGGCTCCAGTGATGGACAGCATGTCAGCTTGTTACTGATTTAAACAGCATTTTAGGGGCAGGCTGTGAGGGAAACTTGCCTGAGGGTAAGAGTGGATGGAAGGAGGGGTCCTGTGACACAAGCCCTCCACTCTGCAGATGCCTTGGGCAACTTTACCCCTAGTCCTAGAGCCCCAGGCTCTCCTACTGATCTCTGCTGTTGCCCCAAACCAAGCCAGCTTTCTGTATTTCTTGACACAGAACACAGGGAACACAGACTCAGTTGTAGTGCTTTTAAAGATCTTTGTCTGATGCCAAATGAAAGGAAAAGGAAAAAGTTTCATGAAGATCGCCTTTCCAGGTTGTGAGCCCAAAGGCAACAATGAACTTCTACAACCACAGGACAATATACGTACAGTGGTTTTTACTGCATCGTTAATGTTAAAACTTGCGACTCCAAAGTCAGCATGAGGGATCACACAATTATACAGATGGAGTAAAAAAAATTGTTTTTTTAGTAGTGACTATTTTTGTAGACAAAGTAACATCAGTTTCAGAGCAGCCACCTAGTCTGTTGTGACAGTACAATGTCAGAGCCATGTTTCCCAATCACTCCCCATGTTTACACTAATTTGAAGCTGCCAGTTATGTCAGATCTTTGTCAACAGAAAACAAAAGTGTGCAACCTGCTATATAAATTAATTATTGAAATTAAGTACTCACTGTCTCTACACAGGCCTCTAAATTATTTAAAGGATCCAATTTGATTTCCTTGAGGGGAAAAAAAAAAGCCTTTGGACTCCAATGTTTTGGGACAATTGAAATATGTAAGAGGAATCCAGGTACACAGCAGGAGTAAGCTTACAGTGTAAAAATACAGTATAAAATCATTAAAAAGCTAATGTCAGCGCCTTTTATCTTAAGACAGGTATAGTTTAAAACTGAATAGAGGGTTGCTATGTAGGTCTCACTCTTGATAGTTTTTTTAAAAAAACTCTGTTTATTCTGTTCTCTCTTTACCATTATTTCCAGATCATGCTTTTTAAACTAGGGTTCTATCATCTATAAGAAAGGGACTACATAAAGTGACTTCAGGGATGACCTGCTCTTTTATTTCTGTGTCTTTCTTTGTTGTATGATGTGGGGGGAAGGAGGTAAGTAAGAAAACGTTTCCTGGAAATGTGGGAATGGGCTGAGTCTCTGCTTTGTACAAGAAGTCCAGATTTTCCCCCAAATCATCACAGATAGGACTTCCACCGAACCTCCCTGAACCTCAGCTCGCTCAGCTGTAAAATGGGGGAAATAATGCCTGCCACCACGCCTGTCTCACAAGATCTTTTTAAAAATCAATCACGGTAACAGTCGCTTTTGGCTGACTCTATCTCCAGTTCATTGTGTGAACCCAGCATGGTAACTGTAGACATAAGACAAGAGGTAGTTTGATTGGTGGGGTTTCCTGTAGGTCCTCAATGAATTATACCTCATCCACAGCTGATCTTCCGGGACCTGAGCCCAACTCCAGTTCCTACTCTCTCCGAGGGAGGGGGCGTGGGGATTGTAACCTGTCGGTCTTCATCGCCACCCACTGGTCTGCTGTCCAAATAACACCAAATTTGAAACAGGAAAAGTAGTTCAACGTAAACCACCAACTACTTTAATTCACCACCTCATTAAATGTATGGTGACTAACATAATTTTTTAAAAATTTCTCATTGTATAGGTATATTAAGTCATCAGTTGTATACCTTAAATATGTATGATTTTAAATTGCCAAATATATCTCAATAAAGCTGGAAAAATCATGATCACCCACTAAAATATAAATAAATAAATAAATAAATAAATGTACATAGATACATACCTAGGGCCTCATTTTAAAAAAAAACTTGTTGAAAAATCAAATAATTAACTTTTGTATGAATAATAAATCCCCAATTCATCTTTGTAAATTAAGAAATACATATATTAATCAACAGTTTTGCAGAATAACTTGTAAAAATGAACTTTCACTGTCTGAAGGTATTTATGAGACTCCATTAAACATCTTCATCTGTTTAAGCAAGAAAAGTCTCCAGATATAGGTAAAATATTAAATATTAAAATAAATTCATAGATTTAAACATGTATAATACAACAGAGGCATTTTAAAATGAAAATGAGCTATGCCTACTCCTTCAGCCCAGAATCTTTTTTAAAGATTTTCTCATTCAACAGCCATTCATCCACAATTGAAAGGCAGTAACATCTTGCCGTTACTCAAACTTATTCATAACTTTTCCCTTTTCTGAACTCTTGAAATATGTATCTTATAAACACTTGTTAAAGGAAAGAAAACCGTTCTTTCATCTTAGGTGTGTCTCTTCCCTGGGTGGTGATAACTATTTTAGGCCGTTAACATGACCAAGACTTCCCCACCCCCTTTGGAAGATGTCCAGCGTGATGCCCAGAGATCACTACGGCCCCTGGGAGGGCTTGCTGAGGCCCTAGTTAAGGAGGGGGCCAGAAACAGACCCAGGCCCTGGGAGACTCACAGTGGGAAGAACCTTGGCCTCAAGGTCAGAAGCCGTCATACCCTTTTAACTATACATTGGGGATACCTCCTTCATTCTTTACATGAGGCCCATCTTCCCATGGAGCCCATTTAAAAAAAACAAACTTCAACCCTAAATTTTCAGTCAGTCTTTTTGAAAGCTCCTGGGCAAATGGTGACGAAGAGGGGAAACTGTAGTACACACTCTCTAGAAGGGCGGACCTCTCCTTAGCCATTCATCATGGCAGATGCCCCCTAAGTTCTCATCTATAATCTCATCTGTAATAGTCTGCCTCTCTTCTACTCTTTTCCTTTATTCTATGAATAGCTACATGGCCCTTCAGTTCTGCATCCCAGTGAATGGGGAGAGTTAGGAGTTCTAGGGAGGCAGCAGAAAAGCCAGGGGGTGACAGAAGCCAGAGAAGAGAGGCTTCAAGGAGGAGGGGGTGGTCAACACTGTCAGGGCTTTCAGCAAGTGAGTTAATCCTTCATGGCCTGACTTTTTTTCTTCTCCCTCTTCCTTTCTCCATAACAGTAACCTCAATGATCCACTAGTCCAAACACCGTGTAGTTCTCTACACTTTAGCCTTGACTAACATGGTTATCCTCTCACCTGAAAAGCTGTCCCTCCACACTAGGTAGGCCTTGAAGTGCATATAAGGTATCTTAGTCTGCTCAAGCTGCTGTAACAAAATACCAGACCAGGTGGAAACAGTTCTGGAAACTGAGAAGTCCAAGATTGAGAACTACAGGGTTTGGTTCCTGGTGAGGGCTCTCTTCCTGGCCTGAAGGCCACCTTCTCACTATGTCTCACATAAAGCCAGCTCTCTGCTGTCCTTCATTACAAAGATACTAATCCTACAGAATTAAGGTCCCACTCTTATGACCTCATCTACCCTTAATTACTTCCTCACTCCAAATGCAGTCACATTAGGGGTTAAGTTATGAATTTGTAGGGGACACAATTCAGACCATAGCAGAAGGTAAAAGCCATGAAGAAAAGGGACTTTCTCCAGTTATGGGGTAGTAAAGGCTCACTTGCCCTCCCATCCTCCCACACAAACAAAAGAGCTCAGGTTTTCAGGGCACCATAGTCTCTAGGAAAAGAGGAAGAAGGCGTGGGAAGAGAACTAAAATGTGTTGGGTCTCTCTCTTGTGGCAGGCCAGTGGGGCCTGTGTGCCTTTCTTCTAGCTAATTCTCACAGCAACCTCTCTAGGGACACTGTCCCATTTTATAGCTGAGGAGACCATGGCTCTAAGAGACAAGGTGGCTTAGTTCCAACTGTGCTAGTGGTCCCTGGCAGAGCTGGATCCGAGCACTTTCCACCACACCACAAGGTGCTCTGAGGGAGCAGAAACCCACAATCCACTTCAGGAAAAAGCACACTAGCCTAGTGAGCCCCATAGGGGTGTCTTCTCTGACTCCCAATTTCCTCAGCAGTAAACTGGAGCTAATAATGCTTCCTCCACAAGGTTGTTCTGAAAATTAAATAAGATCACAGTGTGAACTAGCTGGCCGAGCCTGCACTAAGCCAGTCTGGTTCCCCTCTTTGGCTTCCCTCTGAGAGCCCACACCAAGCTGGGAAGGCAGCTTCGTTCGAAATAACTAAGCATTTGCTAACCCCCCACATGAAAGATTACAGGGAACAAAATGAGAGAAACCTATATTCTTTTTACTCACCCAGCCAAAAAGCTTTGCTCTCCTTAGTCAGGTAGATTGTAAAGCCAGTTAGCAAGGTGGCGAGCCCTTTGACAAGCGGTAGCACAGACAGCCACCGTCCCCCAACCTCAGAACATCCGTCCCAACCCTTCAAGCTTCAGGCTTCAGCTCAGGCACTGGCCTCACCACCTACTCACCCCATCTCAGGGACACCCTCAACTCCTCTGGTGCATGCGCCTCAGCAGCGTCTCCGGGGACAGGTCCCTCCCCTCCACCCATCTTGCACAGCCTCAGTTGGGCAACTGAGCATCCCTCACCTGCATGCACTGCTAGCGCTCCCTTACAGTCTGACCTCCCCAGGGCCAGTTCCGGGCTGCTACTGGGTATCTTCCTCAAACACAGGCTACCCCAGCACCATCCCGCTGAAGAACACCATCCTCCTTCCAGGGGCATCCCCCATGCTGGCTCCCTTGCCATCCCAAGACACGAGCCCTTCAGCTCTATTTCCTCTTCTGGGCTGCCTCCCCCACCCCCATGGGAAGGCCCATCCCCTTTCTTTGCCTAGCGAGCTCCTCTGTTCTTTTCCCAAGCAGCTCAAAGGGCACCTCATTAAGGAGCCTTCACTGGACTCCCTTAGCAGAGAACTGCTGCGTCCTGCCGGTCTTCACAGCATTTTGTTGATCATTCTTCGCATTGTTAACAATTAGCTGTGTTGGTTTCTGTCTTCCCCACCAGACTGAAATCCTGGAGAGCAAAAGCTGTATTTATTCATCTTTGTATCCCTAGTGCCAGACCCAATAGATGCTCAATAAATGTTTGTTGACTGACAGAGTGAATGAGGTCTCTGTGCCTTTTGTTGTAAATAAAGCTCTATGTTATAGCTTAGAGTCAACACTCAATTTATCCCAAAGTTACCTATCTTAAACCTTTCTCTCTTGCCCTGTATTAACTTGTCTTTCTGAATGTCAAACCCTAGAAATAAACTTTTCATTCCTGTAGGCTCCATGGTGACTGGCTGACCAATCCACTGACTTCCCAGCACCAGACAGAAGCATACGGGCTCCACACGCAGCATCCTCAGCCTCACGGATCTGCCTCATCAGCAGAGATGGGAATATGGAAGAAGTTGCACCTGGCTTCATGGCTCGGATTTGTTTTCTGGATGTTCAGGATGCTGAGATGGTTAATAAGCAAATCAGACTCAGTATTCAAACATGCAGTTAATAAATCCTGAAAGAGATACAAATCAAAATCCCCTTGGAGATTTCCTGACTCNCTCACGGATCTGCCTCATCAGCAGAGATGGGAATATGGAAGAAGTTGCACCTGGCTTCATGGCTCGGATTTGTTTTCTGGATGCTCAGGATGCTGAGATGGTTAATAAGCAAATCAGACTCAGTATTCAAATATGCAGTTAATAAATCCTGAAAGAGATACAAATCAAAATCCCCTTGGAGATTTCCTGACTCTGCAAAGGATTCTAGCCCGAGGAGTCAGAGGGCTTGAGGTTGTGCGCCCTGCTTAAATTACAGCAGCCCTCCCTGCACCATGTGTATTTGAGCTTCCTATCACAACCCAGCCTAAAACAGAGAGCATACAAGATAGTGTAAGGCCAGCCCTTTGGACCTGGTAAGTCTACACGCCCTGTTTTTAAAGACTCCTGTACCCGTGGGTTTAATCCCCCCCCCACCGCGCCCCCTGCTGCCAAGTGGGCCTATCTCAAACAAGGACTCTGACCAGGCTTTGGGAACACAGAGTTGAATGCCAGATCAAGGGAGAGGCTAACGCACACCCAGCCAAGTTCATGATGCTATGCTGTTCGTTTCGTTTCCTCCCAGGCGAAGCACAAGCAGGAGCACTTGTGCTCCCAGAGGGAGCCTCCCAGGAGATGGAGACGCTGGATACTAATGCCTCGAAGGACCAGACTGTCTGTGAGTTCTCAGAGGACTACAAGCAAATCTACCTCTCCCTGACCTACAGTATCATCCTCGCGCTAGGGCTGCCCCTGAATGGCACGGTCCTGTGGCTCTCCTGGCGCCAAAGCAAGCGCTGGAGCTGTGCCACCATCTATCTGGTGAACCTGATGGTAGCTGACCTGCTTTACGTGCTGACGCTGCCCTTCCTCATCACCACCTACTCCCTGGGTGACAGGTGGCCCTTCGGGGAGCTGCTGTGCAGGCTGGTGCGCTTCCTGTTCTACGCCAACCTCTACGGCAGCATCCTGCTGCTGACCTGCATCTCCGTGCACCGCTTCCTGGGCGTGTGCCACCCGCTGCGCTCACTGCCCTACCGCAGCCGCCGGCACGCCCTCCTGGGCACTGCCACCACCTGGGCCCTGGTGGTCCTCCAGCTGCTGCCCACCCTGTTCTTCTCCCACACAGACTATGTCGACGGCCAGGTAATCTGCTACGACATGACTGGCCCAGAGAATTTTGATCAGTTTTTTGCCTATGGCATGGTTCTGACGCTGTCTGGCTTCGTCTTTCCCTCCTCGGTCATCTTGGNCCAGCTGCTGCCCACCCTGTTCTTCTCCCACACAGACTATGTCGACGGCCAGGTAATCTGCTACGACATGACCGGCCCAGAGAATTTTGATCAGTTTTTTGCCTATGGCATGGTTCTGATGCTGTCTGGCTTCGTCTTTCCCTCCTCGGTCATGTGCTACTCGCTGATGGTGAGGAGCCTGACCAAGCCGGGAGAGACCCTCATGAGGACAGGCCATGCAGCCCGGGCCAAGTCCATCCGGACCATCTTGTTGGTGTGTGGCCTCTTCACCCTCTGCTTTGTGCCCTTCCACATCACACCCTCCTTCTACCGCACGCTCCGCTTCCTATCGTCACGAGACTGCCAGCTCTTACTGGTGGCCAGCGTGGCCTCTGGTGAGCCTGAGCAGCTGCCTCAACCCAATCCTGTACTTCCTCTCGGTGGGGAACAACACAGTCAGGCTCTTCCAGGAACTCAGGCATAATAAGGTGGGTGAGCACCCAGCTGGAGCCAAGGGAGAGAGACCCAGGGGTGGGCAGATCTGGGTACTGACAAGATGAAGTTTGGGGAAAATGAGCTCCAAGATGTTGACAAGGACTTGTTTGAAGACAGTCATGTGCTATTGGGAGAGGGGCTCAAGATCTCCCAGTAGTTAGTGCCCAGCTACGAAGGATTTTATATTGACATTAAGAGATTTTAAAGTAAGAATATGGAGAGAGCCACCAACACAAAGGAAAACTTCCTTATTTTAATCAGAGCAGACACTTACCTCTTACCACTCAGGCCTCGGCTTGAAGTCACCTCCTCAGAAGCTCCTACCCACCCTAGTTAACACTGACCTCTCTCCCCATAACCCAGTCACTATTTCCCTATCTATTGTCTTTTTAGCACTTACTAGTACCTGACCTTGTTAATTTGTTTACTCATTTACAGTCTGTCTCTTCCCCCTAGAATTTAGGTTCCTATAGGACAGGGACCACATCTGTCTGACTGCTATATCCCTAAGGCCAGCCTCCGCAGCAGGGCCCAGCACACAGTGAGTGTACAATGGACAGGAATGGAAAGAATAAAGAATGAATGGATGCATGGATATGTGAATAAAGCCCTTACTATGGAAGAGCACTTTACATGGAATAGCTCATTTAATCCTCACAACAGCCCTTGGAGGTGGGAACTACTGTTAGCCCCGTTGACATACGGAAATGGAAACACAGAGCTTTAAGTAACTTGTCCAAGGTCCTGCAGCTGGAGAATGCCCAGATCATCGTGTTGGATGGAAGCCTGAACCCAGGCACTGACGCCTGAAACACACGCTCCTATGATGGAAGCATACAGCCCAATCCAAACACTGGTCAAGAGGCAGCCAAGTTCTCGACAGCACCAGCTCATCGCAGGTCAGCTTCCTCTCATACAGTTGCTCTCCGTGCAGACCACTGGGTACAAACTATGTGTTCCTTCACTACACTTCTTAACCAAGGTTCTGATTAAGGTTAGAAAAAAGCTCTGCAGAACAAAGTGGGGAAAAAACAGGGTAAAGTGACTGCATGAATGACAATTCACCTTATCCTTATTTGAACATAACGTCAGTTTACGACAGAAAAGTTTTACCACTGTCTTTAGTCATAATATGATGTTCATTCTTAAAAAAAAATAAGATCCATGGTAATCAAAAAAGATAACCTCAAAAACCTCTCATATTTGAACAATAATGATCTCCAAGGAGTTCTCAGATCTAAACATACATTATTTAATAATTCATTATAATCTCCCTATGAAGGGGTGGATATAAGCCTTTTTAATAAAAACCAAAGTGTAACCCCTCATTATTACCCCACTCTAATTACCAGAAGTGTCTGAGTAAGCCATGTATATGTCTAAATTATAAAATTTTATTCTAAAAGTGCACTTTATTGCTTTCAAGGGCACACGATAATTAGAACTAGACAAAGTGTTGCCTAGCAGAATTCCTTAGGATAATTAATTTAATGAATAGGCAAGGATGTTTTCTAATTAGCAGGTCAGCTGTTTCCACATAAGTGCCTCTATAGCAGCTAAGAGAACTTTAAACTGTTTGCTCTTTTGAATATTGTCTCAGCTCTCTTGCTTATATTATTCATTTTTATCCCTTTCTTTGCATAGCACACAGGGAAGGTCAGTTATCCAAAAGTCCCGATTGTCACACCTTACAAATTAACACAGTTTACATTACTGGAAAAATGGTGCACAGGGTTCCTCAATAAAAACATAAAGCCATCCCATGTGTCCCCTTAGCCTTTACCTCAAATGCATACCAGCTTGCCAACCCTGGAGGTGGGGGGAAAAAAAACTAACCTAGAATCCTCAGGATACATCACCTTTATCTAATAAGCAAGTGCTTTAACACCCCTGATCAAAGTTTTCCTGCCTTTAGTCTTTGTTAACTTAGGTGCTTGCAATTATTTCTCTGATCTATATAATGTTAATTTTGCTTCTGCAGAGTCTTCTGACCTACTTACAGCAAAGTATAAGCATCCATTTTTAACTTAGTTCTGTATAGTTGTGATCAAAAAAGCTTAACTTAGGTGACATCACATCCTGGTTTTCAAGGACAATTATGTCAAAACAAGAATCTCAAGACAAGAATCAAACTAGACTACTTCCTTTGAAAAAAGACCTACTTGTAAGGGTGGCTGGGAACCCACTGCCCATCATTAAGTCAGGGGGATGTTCCTAACTCCTCTGTGGTCACTGAAAACTCACCCATGGAAGGGGCAAGAAGACTAGAAGAAGCAAAAGTTCTTCCTCGATCTACTCATCCAATGCCCACCAGTCTGATAAAAGCTGGCATCCTCAAATATGTTATTGCCCTGGGCCCCAAGAATCTTGCAAAATCTGCCTGGCTGTTTGGAACAGGCTAAAAAAAAAAAACTGAAGCTCAGCAAATATTACCATGTTCAAAATAGCATGACTGGGGCAGCAGCAGATGCCAATATCATGGCTGTAGCCACTTACAAATGGGGCCAGCCCTTAAGGACGTTACAGACAATTGGAGAAACAAAACAGAAATGTACAAACAACAATGTGAGCATTAATTAAACAGTTTCAGCAGCTACAGAAGAAATCATGCCAGTTGTTGATTAACCAAAAGTAAACAGTGCAGGCAGTACATATAAGGGAAGAGCAGGGCCACGAAAGCCAGCATGAGCATGCAGAAGGCTAGTGAAATTGCAATTAGCACAATTTCCCAAGTAGTGTTCGAGAAAATGGAAAATCTGTGAGTGCCAATGGGTGGTTCTTGAAAGGGAGGAGGAGGAGATAATGCTGGAAAGGTGGTCTGAAGTGTGATTACAAGGGCCACCGCAGAGCCAGCAAAAGAACCACTCAAGGCAGGGAATCTCTGAGGGCATTTAAGCAGGAGAGTGATATGATCAAACCTGTGACCCAGAAACTTAACCTGGAAACCCCCATGTTTTGAATGAATTGGAGAAAAGAAACAAAACTGTCACAGCCAACTTGAGTGAGGTC
The DNA here is from genome assembly GCF_002007445.2 of Ailuropoda melanoleuca. Taxonomy (NCBI): domain Eukaryota; kingdom Metazoa; phylum Chordata; class Mammalia; order Carnivora; family Ursidae; genus Ailuropoda; species Ailuropoda melanoleuca. Next base: position 101,584,828 of record NC_048218.1, read on the forward strand.
TCCTAACTGGTCTTCCTTCCCTTCAAAGCCAGCCTATACACCACCTCCACATTTTCTTTAAAGGAGCATTTTTTGTATATGACACTCTCCCCAGTTCTGTCCATGCCTTCCCTATACCCTCACTTCTGTAGGACAAAGCCCAGACTTCTCCTGCAGGCATACTACACCTATCACAGTCTGGTCCCAGCTGAACTTTTCAACTCACAGCTCTCCTACCACACTATGCGGATTTANCACCACACTATGAGGATTTATACCCTACCTGTCAATACCTTCCCCAAAACCTTATCCTTAAGTACTTCTCTTCTGCCAGATGCCACCTGTCTCACTCTGTACTGCTGACTCTCCCAATGGCTTATCACCTTGGAGTCGAGGATGGGCTCCTTTCTCATTCCAGGTCTGTTTTCTCTCCCCCACGACTCCATTTCCCAATCTATAGAACATGGCAAGCTGGCAACATTCTGAACACAGTAGACACTCGGTAAGCAATGGTGATGCTGATAATGAAGAGGGCAGTCCACATTCAGAAGACCACTGCAGTGATCCGAGCATACAGATAATGGGCATGAACAGAACTAAAAAGATTTTAAAACATATTAGAAAGAATTAAGAGAAATAAAATACTTCTTTAGACACGAGTGGTAAGAAAACAGAGCAAAAATGACTCTGAGACCTCAAGCCTAAGGAATCAAAAGAATGATAAACTAGCACCTAGCACATGGTAGACACTCAACAGTCAATGGGGAAAGAAAGAGGAAGAGAGGGAGGGAGGGAGGCTGCGCATTGCAGGGGAGAGTACAGATTCAGACAAGTTAAATGTGAGCGGCTAGGGAGGCCTCAGCTGGAAATGCAGGATGGAGGCTCAGAGACAGCTTAGGCTCAAACTCTGAGTTTAGAGGTATCTGTCCAGGGAAATATTCAAAGCTGCATATGTAAACGGTACCTCTGAGAAAGAAGGAGAGAGAAAGAGTAGAGGACCTAGGAGATATGGGAACCATAAGAGTCTGGACAGGTAACACAGGGATAGGAGGTGGCACTAGATAATAGAGTGCTAGAAAATCAAATGAGGGAACAGTTTCAAGAAAGAGGGTAATTAATCAAAGGTGTCACATGAAACAGACTAGTCAAAGAGCATGAATAGCTGTCTCACAGAAAACAACTCAAATGGCACCTCTTCCAAGAAGCCTTCCCTGACCATGCATCAGAATGCCCTTTCCCTTCTCTGGCCCATTATCCACACCTAAGGAACATCTCTCGTTCTACCAAGTATGAGCAGCAGTACTTAAATCCTCTTACTTCCCCTCCTACAGGATCTAGCAGAGACTTCAACATATGGGTACTCACTAAATCTTTGTAGAATAAATGAGCACACAGCAAACGATTCTCCTGTGTATGCTTTTCTGGAATTACTGCCTAAATCCAATTTATGAATGTGTGCCTATAAAATTAAATCACAAGTTGTCTGGGATTTATTTGTTCCAACACTCACCAACTCCAATTCAAAGCAATTCCAGAATCCACAATACCTGCAAGCATGCTCACTTTTTAGCCTATATTTTAAAGACAATAAAGAAGGGAAATGTTTCACAAAGTTGTTTGCAATTAAGCATAACTTAACCTAACCTTATAAAGTTATGTATTCTCGTTATCTTTTACTTTCTTGTAAACCAGCCAAATCTCTTTAGTATTTCAGTTTCTCAACTTATTTCGTTGAGATTTTTTTTTTTTTAATGTATCAAACAACTTCAAAGGTAATGGCCTTAAGAAGAAATCCATGATGAGAAGCAGAACTTACGTTCTTGCAGCAAGCTGTAGCTGGGAAAGTTTATAGTGGTTAAACCATGAACAAAAGGGAAAAAGCCACTTCAAGAAAATTAAAGAATCGCAGAGTCTGAGAATGTTCCACTCCGCAAGTAGAGAAACACATTAACGACAAGACCTTTATAAAGCATCAACCTCACAATCAAAACAGCCACTGAAGACTCCTTATGTTCTCTCTTCCTTTATAGCCTAGCTTCTTGCAAGTGTAGGCTACAGTTTTTTAGTGTAATTTCTATCTTGGATTCATACTCCAAATCATTACAAGCTGGCTGCTCTTTCTGGTTAAATGGCACCACCACCCATTCAAGTCGGAGATCTGGAAGCCATGCTCAATTCCAGCCTCTCCCCCACCTCCCATGTCACAATCACGTTGTCAGTTCAACCTCCCAAGCATCACTAGAACTTGCCTTTTCCATCTCCCTGCCACTGCTCTAGCTCCAATTCCCATCCCCTCTTGTGAGCGTCACTGCTCCAACCTACCAAACATCCTCCTGACTCCAGATTTGTTCCCTCAACCTGTACTTCATTTCCTTCCTTCTGCTCCTCGGGTCACCTTTCTGAAATGTAAACCCTCTCTTAATTCCCAACAGAAAAATCTTCCAAAAACTCCCATTTGCCTTCAGGGTTAAGATCAAGCTGAACACAGGGGCGCCCGGGTGGCTCAGTCAGTTAAGCCTCTGACTCTTGGTTTTTACACAGGTCATGATCTCAGGGTCCTGAAATCGAGCCCCAGGTCAGGCTCTGCACTTAGTGGGAAGTTTACTTCTTTGTCTCTCTGTCTCCCTCTGCCCCTCCCTCCACTCACGCACACACTCTAAAATGAATAGATAGATCTTTAAAAAAAAAATCGTGCTGAACATGGAATGAAAAGGCTTCACCAATCTGCCTCGTATCAAAACTTTCAAGCTAAACTCCCCCTGCATCCCCTTCACTCCATTTTCATTAACCAGCAGGCTCACTCAGGATTAGCTCCAGGACCTCTTGCCCTCCCCACTCTCTCCCCACTCTTTCCCTGCTTACTCTTAATGATACAGCTCAAAGACCATCTCCTCTGAGAATCTTTTAAGTATTCTGGGTCCTCTGAACCCCATTAGCCATTGCTCTAGGACAGTGCTCATCAAACGGTATCACAATCACAGAATCACTGATCCTTTGTCTGGTGCCTCCATGCATCCATGCAACCCTTGCAGAAGATGGTCTACAGTTTCCAATGTCCGAATCGCTACCTCTAGTAAGGAAACTTAGGTTCAGTGACGCCAGAAACAAAGGGCGACACAGAAGTCTGTGCATATCTTACATCAACAAGCATCATCACATTATTATAGCATCATGCTTGGTTTTGCCCACAACTGGCTTTCTTTGAATTATAAGATGATGTCAAATATACATCCCAATTTCAGAGATGTTTAAGGTGAAATGTTGTAGTCCATGAAATACAGCACATTAAGTAACATGATCATAAAAACTTTATGTACTTAGTCATTGGACCAGAAAAGCATTTCATAAGTTCAAGTGTTAGAAAATAAACCAAGCAACTCTCATATGAAGGGACCACATGTACATTACCTTAAAATATTATATTTTTCCAACGAAATGATCATTGAGGAACTGTTTGTTCTGTATCCTAATTGTGGTAGTCTGAACACAAATCTCTATTAAAATTCACAGAACTGTAAAATAAAGTTAAAGTCAGGGAAAGTATTTCTAAACATCCACTAAATATGCCTGCCCTCTTAGGCCCATTCTCCCACTTTCCATCCACCGGCCTGGACTCCACCTCCATAGACCCCCACCAGAACCCAAAGAGAACACTTACTTCTTTTCTGACACTTTCACTCCATCTCATGATCAGAGACCCTAAAGTCTGCGATAACCTGTCTCCAGGCCCATCTCCCCACTCCCCCCTATGTCTCAGCCCAGGCTTCCTGTTGCTAATATAGGGCCTGTTCTTCCAGCCATTTCTCTCCCAGCCCAGTTGCTGCTCAAGCCCAGCGTCCCCCCTCTCTCATCCTCCTCCCTCCTCACTCCATCAACTATCCATCTCTTGTCACTGCACCCTGTGAAATCTGGGCTTTACTGCATGGGGGAGAAGGTAAAGAGAAGAGGGATTCACCTTGTTTTCTGACACTTTTATTTACCTCTTCCCCAGGGCAGACAAGGTCTGCTTTGAAAGGTTAAAAACTAAGTGAACATGCCAAGACACAGAATCCTGAAATAATCAGATTTCCCTTAGAAAACTGAACAAGCCCCCGGGCGCCTGGGTGGCTCAGTCGTTAAGCGTCTGGTCTGCCTTCGGCTCCAGGCGTGATCCCAGTAACCTGGGATCAAGCCCCGCATTGGGTTCCCTGCTCCGCTGGGAGCCTGCTTCTTCCTCTCCCACTCCCCCTGCTTGTGTTCCCTCTCTCGCTGGCTGTCGCTCTGTCAAATAAGTAAATAAAATCTTTAAAAAAAAAAAGAAAAAAGAAAACTGAACAAGCCTCAATATTGGGGGAGGAGGGAAAGAGTTGGATAAACTTCACAAGAAGCTTGAAAGTGTCATCAGCCCACATTTTCAGCTGTTTGTGAACAACCCACCGTATCCTAGAAATTTCTGAGCACGCTCCATTTATTTGCCAGAGTGCCCAAAGGAATCTGAGCACAATCCTAGGAGAGCCATTTTCTCCAACCCATCAACTAAATTATAAGGAATGAATAGACATTTCTCTAGACAGTGTTTTAGGTCATCCATCAATGAATATATATCTAACATGTGGTGACCAACCATATCTGTATGTTTCATAAATTAAGTATGTTGAGTGCTAGAAGAAACTCTAGTGATACTCCATTTTGCTAATCAGGAAATGGAAGCACAGAAAGCTACAACCTGGTGAAACTTAGGAGACAAGCATGGAAGCTAATCTTCAAAGAGACAAAAAACACGAACTCCTGGGATGCCTGGGTGGCTCAGTCAGTTAAGCATCTGCCTTTGGCTCAGGTCATGATCCAGGGGTCCTAGGATCGAGTCCCACGTCAGGTTCCTTCCTCAGCGGGGAGCCTGCTGCTCCCCCTGCTTGTGCGTGCTCGCTCTCTCTCTGACAAATAAATACACAAAATCTCAAAAAAAAAAAAAAAAGATAAACTCCTACAAAGTATACACTAATCCCAAATGGAAGGTCCACTGATTTTCATTACACAATTTGCAGTCGAACGTGTGGGGGGAAAATCATTTTAGGAAGTGGAGTGTAAGTTTGTAAACAGTTTGGTTGTCTGGCCTACCTGACTGATGTCAAGGACTTTTCAGTATTCCTTATTAAACATTAAAGTTTTCCTCATTAACCTCTAGATAGCATACCTCTGTTTGGGCCCTAAACTCAATCACCCCCTGGTACACTCCAAGAACGTGCAAATGGAAGAAGCCAAGGAGTATGAGGCTGAGGTTAAGGCATTTCAGAAATCATGGAGAGCTTGCAGACAACTTGAAGCTGTTCTGTGCCACCACTGGGACCAGAAAGTGTGTGATTTCATTAATCCTTACCCCATTCTCTATTCTGTTTTGTCTCTCAAATTTCCCTTCACATGCAATTTTTTTCCTGTCAATGCAAATTCTATTTCTAACTCAGGGGCCTGTTAACTCCCACCTACATTCCCAAAGTTCTTTGGGAAATACTACCTGTTACCTTCCTCCTTTCTGAAAACCAACTACCACTTTCCTCAAAAATAGCACTCAAACTTGTGTTGAATTTTGTTCTTTTGGGTTTTTAAAAGCTTCTACTACAGTATTTATTGTTGAAAAATTAGAAAATATAAGTAAGCCAAAAGAAAGTCATCACCCAGAGGCATTTACATACATATCCTTCAGACATATTTTTTTTAAAAAAAATAGCAGCATTCTGGGGGCGCCTGGTGGCTCAGTCAGTTGATCATCTGACTCTTGACTTTGAGTCAGGTCATGATCTCGGAGTTATGGGATCGAGCCCCAGACTGACCTCTACACTCAGTGCAGAGTCTGCTTGGGTTTTTCTCGCATGCACTCTCTCTCGCTCCCTCTCATAAATAAATCTTAAAAAACAAAAACAAAGCAGCACTCTGAATCTTCATACAATAATGCCATCATTCCATGTCAATGCTCTCTAATGAAACTATTTAATGTCCGTTTTACTATTTCATTTTAAACATATGATATGATGTACTTAACAAATCTCCTACTCTTATAAATGTGGGTGGTTTCCTATTTTAAGCTATTATAAAGCAATCTTGCAATGAAAATACTTTCTTAAAATACATTTATGTGTATATTTGTCTGATGGTTTCCTTGGGATAAATTATTAGAAATGAAATTGCTAAGCCAAAAGTCATGTGGCCCACCATCATCCCCTTTCTAGGTCTTTTTATTCATATTGCCAATTTATCCTCCAAAAAGTTTATTCCATTTTACTCTCCTTTTTATTTATGCATCATTCAAAAAAATATTAATTTTGTGCCTACTTTGTGCTAGGCACTATCAACACAATTGTAATTAACATAACAGACACAGTCCCTGCCCTCATGGAGCTTACAATCTAAAGGCAGAGAGAGACACCCACACTCACACTATCACAAATTCTTCATTATAAGCTGAGGTAAGCCAAGAAGGAAAAATACAGGGTTTTTCGAAGGTCACAAAAATTTCAGAAGAACTTGATAGAGCCTGAAGGTCTGGAAGAGTTTCCACAAGAAGAAAGCTTCTGAGCTGGGGCTAAGGTTTTCTGTGTAAATCAGGTGAAACCAGGTTACGGAGAATCCTGGATAAAATATTCTAGGCAACTAGGGATGTACTGTATGGTGACTAACATAACAATAAAAATTAAAAAAAAAAATTCTAGGCAAAGGGAGCAGCAGGGACAAAGCCCCTGAAAAGGCAAGGAACAGGACCCATTTGAAAAATGTAATGAAGCAGCTCACTGTGGCTGAGGCAGGGAGCTAGTGGAAAGAGTAAGGCAGGGGCCGGACCACACCAGCCCTCCAGCAGCAGTAGCAACTGGCTTCCTCCACTCTCACCAACTGGTAAAGCCCACTTTCAATAATCTGGGCTCCAACAGTCACATGGCAGTCAAAGCCAAAAGAACAACTGAATAATGACACAATAAACTGTAAATCAGAAAAATGGGTGTAAATAAACTTGACCTGAATAAGGAATGTACTTTTAATCTGTTCCAGAACTTTTAAGCATACAGTGTTATGTCCTGTATTTTGAACAATACAATTAGCTAAATATGAGTTTAATGGTTGTCTAAAATATCTGCATACTCCTGGAGAGCGAAACGCATGAAAAATTCCTTGACTTTAATATATAATACACTAAGACTAAGTCAATTAAAAAGTTTTTAAGTTTGTCAAACAAATTTTATAATCATATTTAATTCGGAAAACACAAATGTTACTTAGGTTCTATTCTGGGGGAAAAGGTACTCCACTGACTTTCAAAGGCAAAATTCCATTATTCCAACTCGATTTTCTTATAGAAATAGTTTTCCAGATAAATAAGAGTTAAAATCAGTATTTTAACTTTAAAAAAAAAATAAAAAGTTTTAGAAGACACCAAGTATTCCTTTTGCAGTGTTTTTATCCATGTAGATACGCAACTCTCATAATTTAAAGGATACTTTTTAGTAATTAATTAGACTATAAGAAAAAACTGTACAGAAAGTTTGTGCCATAAAATTACATCCCTAAGTGATCAGAGTCCTCAGTTACGGAGAGATAAAGAAGCTCAAAAGGGTCACTGCTCGGCAACCTCTCATAACTAAAGATAGCAGAATACAATCTGCTATTTGTGAAAACGAAGAGACTGCATAAAAAAATATCTTTCAAATATTCACTATAAAAACAGGGAATGCGTATTAAAATGCCATTGTTCATTCTGTATAAAATATCCCTTCTACCTCCTCAAAAGCTTTTTTTTTGCTTTAAGATAAAAAAAAAGCCATATCCTTAAGAAACATCTTCTGAAAATTATCTTAATACAAGATCCAAATTTTCCATTATTTACTGTCCTTACTGAAGTTCACCTGCATTTTCCAGAGAAACTTTCTAAACTTCACTGTTGATTAGCCTATTCCAAAGTAGAATTCTTTAGCAATACACAGTACATAAGACACAAGCTAAAATAGTCCTCACAAACATACTCTGATATAGGTGCTTTTGAAATACAAATATAAATTTCCAGACCATTATTTTTCCTGACTAAACTCTAGATTAAAAAAAAGTGAGGTTTTCAAACCAATGATGTGTGCGGCCCATTCTCATGACACAGTCATTTAAGCTTCTCATCTGTAAAACACAATGCAATAAATTATCAAAAAGGGGGGGGGGAATGGGAAGCCTCATCTGGTTTTCAAAATAAAAACCATAAGCATTACAAAATATTAAAAGTTGCACACTTTGCTGAATAATCTCTTAAATCCTCTTGATTGCAAAAGTAACATAAGATCAACATAGAAAATATACAAAAACAAAGGAAAGCGTATGCCTGTAACCTTACTATTCAAATGGAATTGTTAGTATTTGAGATTTTTCCTTTCAGTATTTCCTCTATTATATACAAGTAAGTAAATAGAAATACATGCGCCCGCATACTTCTTGAACAAAATTAGGATATTACATTTGCATTTTAATCTTTTGTCTACTTAACATGTGGCATGGTAAGTATCTCTGACTTGGTGCAGGGAGGGAATTATTTCTGAGTTTTACCTTCTCAAAAATGATTTTAACAACATATTACATGGATGTGTCATAATCTATTCAACCATTTCCCTACTTTGGGACATTCATGTTGCTTCCAATTTTTAAACGTAACAAACAAGACTGTCATAAAGATATTTAAAACTTGTAACACTTCTGATTATCTTCTCAAGATGTATTTCTAGAATTACTATATTAAAAGGGAATTTGAAATGGTCAAAAATCGCGTCCCAAAAAATGCATTGTTCTACAAGATTTTAACTTATACAAAATTCACAAAACTTATAGTTACATGGTATATGTTTACAAATAAAATTTTTAAATCATAAAAGATTGAATATCTAAAAAATCAGAAATCATAGTAACAGGAAATAGAATCACTATTACATTTTAGCATACACTCAAGGAAAATATAAGTTTAACTTAATGCCACACTATATACTTAATTTGTTCCAAGTGAGTCAGAGAATACAGAATGTCAGTACCAGGAGAGGATGAAAAATTATCTCAAATAGTTAAGAAAAGATCAGATAGCGGAAGGGTAAGCCCAGCACAGAAGCTTAGGACAAAGACCTTTCCTCTAATAAATTACAAATACTACAGGTCTCGCTTTCTTTCAGAAAGCAATTTAAAACTCAATTATTTTTCCCCCTTCACTTTAGCCCTTAATATCCATTCTATTTAAACTTTCTAAATAAGAATTTTGTTATAGTAGTTCCGAGATAATCACTAGCTCTCGGATCTCAAGAAGACTAATTTCTTAAAAGTCCAAACCTAATACTAGGAAATAAAATGTTAATGTTTGAGATTTGCAAAAGAAGGTAACTTTTCTCTTTTAATACTTACTCAGCATGAGAAAGTTTTATTTCTTCCCTTTGTCTTGCAGAATAATTTAGGTTCCCCCCTAAAACACAAATAAGCATAGAACCTTTTCTACACAAGTATTAAAAGTAAGATTCACACACACACACACACACACACAAACACACACGTGCATTGGTATACCTTAAGTAAGCAACAGAAAAGGCAATGGAAGATGAGAAAGAAATAGTTTATCTCCTGGAACCTTCCCAAGAGAAAAAAATGTTTTTTAAGAATCTTTATATGATACAAATACAAATAATCACTCCTTAATTTGGGCATTTTTTTTTTTTAAGTTTGGACCTACGAACTGCTTTACATCTCATTAACTGGGGCATTGTATTAATGTTCAGTAATAGTGAAAATTAAGAGAAATTAAAGAAAATGACCTAAAATCATTTAAACAGCAGGTATACACATTTTACTAAGTGCATAACAAGCTAGTTAGGAAAATTAATAAGGTTAACATCAAAATCTTATACAGAAGAAAGAAAAAATACAAATAACATTTAAAATATACTAGCAAAAGAAAAAATCTGTTAACGCCTCATTCTATATCGAACGCTTTCAACCTTAAAATGCAAACTACGTTTACTTTTTTTTTAAATATGAGACAATATCACAGCAATGGCTTTAGGTTATTTTAAAAATGCCATACTTCTTTATGCTAACATAAAAAGAACATCTAAAATTTTATATTACAAAACTTAAGTTGAACTGGCCAGAAAGAACATGACAACAATTTTAATAAATCTGAAGTTCCAAAATACATAATTATATGTTACATAATGAAATGTGTTTCCATCACTATGAATAGAATGTCATTATCACATGAACTAAAGCACTGGCCTCTAAAGAGGCATGCAGACAATCCAGGGACCCCACAAGATGATCCACAGTGGTTTAAGAAGAAAATGTCTGAATTCTACTTACCTCGGGCACGATTCACCACATAGAGTAAGACAACAGCTAAAAGTGATACTGGAAGTGAAAAAAACACAGGGTCCTTACAAAACATGTACTTCCTCCCAATGATTCCTATGTAATCATAATTACAAAGTAAAACTTAGATAAATCTTTATTGATTGGCATTTAAAAATAAAAACACTATTCACATTAAACACTAAAAATTATTTACACACCATTTTTTCTCCATGGGCCACCTGAGCCCAGGGATAGGAGGACCAGAAAAAAGCTGCTGAGACAGAAGAAGGGTCTGATCCACCCAGAGATCATCCCTGTTTAAGTGTTAGTCCTCCCGGTACTTCCAAAAACTCCTGCCAGCCCCCTGCTTGCTTATCTTTTTACAGAGAACCAAATACAAATAATCCTTTGAAGATTTTAGGTCTGAAAACACCATGTCCATTTTACAAATTAACCAAACATTAGAATGTGGTCATCTGACTCCCAGAAGCCCAGAGCCAGTGAAAACCTCAGAAAGTTATGGCTTGTCTTTTTACCTTAACAAGTAAGTCACACTAAATTTACTTTAAGTTAATATGGCAACAAAAACATTTTTAATCGGCATGGTGTTTGGTTTAAGAACCAAATAATATGGGGG
>NC_048218.1:101595892-101635720 GCF_002007445.2 Ailuropoda melanoleuca
CCCCCTGCTTGTGTTCCCTCTCTCGCTGGCTGTCTCTATCTCTGTCAAATAAATAAATAAAATCTTTAAAAAAAAAAAAAAAGAACCAAATAATATGGAATTGTGGATTGAAATTAAATCACGTGTTGCAGCATCAAAAACAGACAAAAAGACTTTCATGACCTAGTATTTTGAATTCTACATGACCCACTTTTTAAAAACAAATAATACATTTTTTAAACTTTGATGCACTTGCTTCTAAAATTATGAGATAATAAAATGCATTCAGGTATCTCATAACAATTATCTACAAATACCACATTTCGAGTATAAATTGTCTTTTACCCCGTAAATGTAAATGATAAAATCATCACTGGGGTTTGCCATTTTAAACACAAGTTAAAGCAAAAAGGACAACTTGATATGTTATATAAGATTTTTTTCCAGATGAACACAACTATCTGTATGGTGAAGCCTACCACAGGAAAATGCTAATTTATTTTTGTTGTTTTCAACAGTTTCCTAATACTTCCTATTTTTACCAATAAACCACTACAGGTAAACATTAAATAACAGGACCAAGAACAAAAGCAATTTAAAGTTGCCTAATGAATAAACCATAAGCACTCACACCCGAATCATACCAATGTCCACACATTCACAGCAGGGACATACTCACCATCCTTTAAAATGGTTTCACTTTAAAGAGGATAATGTTTTCTAAAAACCATAAATATTTAAAATAGAATATAAAGCAGATTCTACTACTACTTGTAAAAATTGGAATCTCCTAAAAAAATGCCTGTGAATCCTCAGAGAACCAGAAAGCCACCAGCTGGGAAAACTCTGACGCACAGACTAAGAAATACGCAAATCTGAGAGATACATCTTAGGGATTTGGTTTAAAAAAGGGAAAAAGAACAATAACAACAAAAACCTAAAAGTATAAATGAAAACATTCTGTTACACATTAAAAGAAACTAAACGTTGCCACATCACATACTTACAAGAAACGCAGGCAATGAAGAAAACTTCTAAAAACAAATATCCCCGAGTATCCAGTATCATGCCAGCAATGATGGAAACGATCGCCAACCCAAGATTCTGAATGGACTGCATGCTACAATTCAAGAAATATAAAAACATATTTCAATTTCGAAAGTCTTCACACACAGAGTAACAGATCACCTTAAATACTAGTATCTACAAACGACATACTATTATTAGTGTTAAGAGGTGTTTTTAACTAGTGACGACCTGATTAGGTATTTTCATCCCATGACTGTTTCTGCTACTAGATGTTCTGCTCAAAGGTAAGGGAACTTGTCTTACCATGTGCAATGAGCTCAACACTTTCCTGCTGAATAAAAGAGCTAAGTGATTACCAACCATGGGTGCAGTTTCCCCCTTTTGCCCTTTGGGCCAGAGACCAGAACTCAATTTCTCACTAAGAAGCCCTTAGATAAGCGGGCAGTCAATGGCATTGTCAGAAATCACTTCTGGGTTAGCTTGACACCAGGTCTCTTGCTGGAGGCTTTGAGCCTTTCTGTCACCACAATAATAATTACAAATAGGTTCAGTGACTTTCTAATGGTTTCCAGGTTCAGAGCTGTCCCAGAAGCCTGAAGATGACTAGATTCAGGAGACCTTGAGTTTTATATGATAATTAAATTGATGTAGCAGAGAGAGACATTATGGTGTAAACACTTACAAGCCATAGGCAGTTCCCAGCTGATGTTCAGGAACTACGAATGCCACCATTGGCCACAGTGCACAGGCAAGCAATGAATAGGACAGTCCCAGGAGACACTGTAGAAAGCGACACAGAAAAGGGTAAAGGTCTTAACATTAACCAAAAGGTGATTTTCCTTTGATGCAGATTAGCCAGAGTGACGTAATAGCAAATATATGAACATTCATGCAAATTTTATTGCAATTATGCTAAAACTCACATTTGATACAAAAAAGTGCTGACCCTAACAGTATCCCTCTGGTGACAAAATACACATACACACTGTCTTCACCATTGTATATTATATGCACATATAACTGACTGGGCCCCAGGGTACAATCAAGGACTAAGCAAGAAAATAAAATTAATTTGCAAAAAGTTACTACCAATGTTTCATGCAAGCTAATTTTCCCATATTTATTAACTACAAATTAAGCAATCAAGGCAACATCATGCCTTGGACTTGAAGTCCATTTTCTTACCTCGGGTCATCAACCCCTAACTGGAGGGCAGGGCAGAAAACTATCATCTAATGCTGACTTTTTCTTAGTTAAAAAAGAAACCTTATGATTTAATTTTAAATAAGATCATCTACACCCTACCATATTGGCAAAGACTGAAATAGGGCCAATGCCCAACATGGCTAGGATACTAAAAACGCACACACATTTGATAATTATTGGTAAAACCATAAATGGATAAGAACGTCTTAGAGAAGTTTCACAATGTCTATTAAGATGTTAAATGTGCAAAGCCTCTGCTATAGCATTTATACTTCCAGGAATCTGTCCTACGGAAATCTCACTAAGTGTACAACAAACATACGTGCCCAACATACTCTTTTATTAATAGGTAAGAAATGCAGCACTTAAGCCTGTGGTCTTTAAAATGACATTCTAAAGAACAGTAACAAGAACCAGATGAATTCATTATCACTTTTTAACCTTCTAAGGGTCAAAGACAAAAGAATGCAAAATCATGAATCCCGGGCTGATAGACTTTTTTTTTTTTTGCTACCTATGACGGAAGAATTTTTAAAAGAAGTACAGGAAAATAAATGGAGCTAATAAGCATTTTGGCTTTTATAAGACTACTTTATTTCAAATTCTATTTCAGCATTGCGATTACTGCGTTAAATAAACCAAATAAAATTAAAAATACCTTATTCATTAATAATTACCATTTACTTTAAAAACAGTTATTTTGTAGAAACTGAAATCAAGGCCTTGCTTTTCCCACTGGCACGAGCTCTGCTATCGGAGGAGTGGAGTGTGGCTCCTGACGTGCACTTTACGAGTCTCCCCGAAGCCCTGCGCCCCGCACCCCGCAAGCATCCAGAGTGACATTACCATAGCAATCCAAGGGTTCCACAGCGTGAAGGCCAGCATGATGTGGGCAGCAAGAGTGGTGACCACGGCACACAGAACCCAGATGATGTTCCTTCCTGTTTTATCCACCAGGAGCCCAAATATCGGGGACATGGGAGCTGATATGACATATACAATACTGCCCAGAGAATATAAAAGATATTTCATGAAATATATCACAGCTACCAAAAAAAAAAAAAAAAAAATTAAAAAAGTCCCTAAAACCATTAGGCAAAGGAAATCCTAGCTCATTTAATTTAGCATTCTTCTAAAATGGTCATGAGTAAACAGAAGTTTAAAGATTAAAGGGTGGTCCAAGATTTCTTTGGTTTTCCATTAATGCAAAGATGGTCTCTCAGGATCAAGCACCAATATAATCTTGGTTTCACACTATGCATGTGAAGTCACAGGTCTTTTTTGTCTCGTAGAACATTTGGTTATAATTACAGAGCCACGTAGTGAGCACTCACAGAATGAGTGAAATACCTGTTAATAGCACTTGCTTCCTGGGAAGAAAATCCAAATTTTTCTGTAAAGAAAACTCTAAAATAAAGAGAGAGAGAGAAAGAGAAATAAGCNAAGAAATAAGCATTTTAGAGAGAACTACTCTGTTTTTAATAAAAGCAAAAATAAAACTAAATAAAAATAACTCAAAGTTTAGTCAACTTTTCCTTCTTGATACTGTTTTCCCACCTTATTTAACATTCAGCTTTAAGCAACTGGCACTAAAGCTTTAGGGTTTATGTAAATACTTCACTAACTAAATAAAATACACTGATGTTGACTTTTTCATTTTATCATTATTAAAAGATTTTATTTATTTAATTTATTTATTTGAGAGAGCGGGACAGAGAGCACAAGCGGAGGGGAAGGACAGAGGGAGAGGGAAAAGCAGGCTCCCGCTAAGCAAGGAGCCCAATGCGGAACTCGATCCCAGGACCCTGGGATCATGACCTGAGCTGAAGGCAGATGCTTAACTGACTGAGCCACCCAGGCACCCCCATTTTTTTCATTTTAAATAAACAGCAAACAGTACACATAACTTTTCAGAAAACCAAATGAATTACTACATGAAATTAAGAGCGCTTCTTTTCCTTAAAGTGGGACTGGATAGGTTCTTTGCAAAATAATGCCTAGAGTTCGTTTCGAATTACTGAAAACAGTCTGAATTTAAAGGTTCCCATTACAAAGACACACCTCCTATAAACACACTCACACGCTGCTCTGTTTGAGCAGCTGCCAGTGGAAAGGGAGAGCTAAGTGATAGCACAAGTAAGAATTTAATTTTGAACCCTGGCATAATTATAGTCCTAGCAAATGGAAATGTGCCCAGGCATAACAAGCCAAAGCACTGTTTGCATTCTTAAGAATAGGCTTCGAAACAAAAGACTAAAGAGGAAATAAAAAAGAATACTATCCAATACAAAGCATTAAAATAAATCTATATTATAAATCAAAAACTATTAGGTATTTCATCAAAAAAATAATGGAAGTATTAAGCCAAATACTAAACCTTAAGCTAAGAAAATGTTACATCCCAGGATGTAAAATAATTCCTACGTAAATATAAACTATAACCAGAAAAGCAAGATTTATAGCTAAAAAAACTACATTTGGGTGATTAAATTCTCATTATTGCTTCAGCAACAAAAATGGAAGGCTGGAGAATACTCACTTCCCAAGTCCGATAAAAGGGAACACTGCCACATAATAGCAGACGCAGATGGTAAATATCAGCCACAGGGGTAAGGAGAAGTCCTTCACATCAGTTAACTTAATAACTTCACCTTGGAAAGAAAAGGAAGAAGTTACCAGCATAATTTTGCATACTTAGGTCAGGATTATTTTTCTTTTATCATGTGATTAACCTTTGCCATTCAGTTTACAAAATACTTTTCTTAGTAAATTACTGGAACATAGCTTCTGGGAAAACCTAAAAAGACATGAGAAAAAAACAAAATCTAAGATTAGCGTCTACTTCCCTGCTGTCTTCCAGGAACATTCATCATTTTGCAAATACACAAAGTGCAATCAAGAATGTAAATTCTGCCAAAAGCACTTAAGGGAAAAAAATATACCCCAAAATTTAGACAAGTAGAAATAGATTGGAAAATAAAAAATAAAAAACATGTATTAAGCCTCACTGGGCTCACAACACTACATTATGAACTTATCTCATTATAAACGACCTTCAAAGGTCTACAATTCCCCAAAGCCCCATTTTTCTTGCGTTTAGACTTACCTGTTTTTCCTTGTGCTTTATGAAGGATTCTCTCTGCTCTCTGATCCAAGTAAGCAAGAACCAAGGCACAGATTAGTGAAAGTATACATGTTATACCCCCTATAATAAAAAGAGAGAGAGAGAGAGATTTTTAAAAGAGAACAACTGAAGGTTCCCAAGAGGCAGTACCTTACAGTAACAGCAGAAAACTCAGCAAATGAAACAGATGGCATCTAGACACATTTAAGAAAATCCTACAATTACTAAACAGGACAGAAGGAAAAAAACAGCATGTGATAAGTACTCAACAGACAACAGTGACTCTTACTATATTATTTCCCAGTAGGAGGTTGGAGACTAGAGGGCAAAGATTAGAACATACTAGTCTAGTCTTGTAATGCAGAATACAGACTTTAAGAAAGTGGATGACAGCTAGCAAATCTGTACTATTTCTTAACTAAGTCTAAGCATGATTATTGACAGATGCCAGAGGGAAAAAATTATAAAAGCAAAGTGATTCTGTGATCATCACATCTTCCTCTTGATTCCTTCCCAAAGTCTGTAATCCTTGCTCCTACCCTTTGGCAGCCCAAAGGGCCCCACCCTTCCACAGCATCGCTCAGCCAGGCTCTCCTTCCTTCCTTTGTGTAATCAGCATTACTCACTAATGCTGATCTCGTAACATTAAAGCAAATCAGGATAGAGAGTAAATAAAGTTTACACTTCTCAAGATTTTTAAAAGAAGCTCAATAAAATAATGTGGTCTAGCTGAAAATTGTTAAATAAAGGTCAGGGGATGTGGGTTTTACTTCTGCCACAAGCTGAATGGTGTTGAACACAGACTTAACCTCTCAGGGCTTCAACCTCTCCATCTGTAAAATCAGAGGCTTTGACTTGATGGCACAGATCTTTTCTGGCGCTAAAATTCTTTATAATTCTTAAATTCTCCATTGTGGAGAGGACTGGAAGGAATACTGAAGAGCATCTAAGAGTAAGAAAAAGAGGTTTTAAGTAAGGCAAGGGATTTGAGAGGGCAGGGAGGAAAGGAGAAGCCTCTAGACACAGGCTGCCTGTTCAAGATTTCCTCTCCACTGGGGCGGCTGGGTGGCACAGCGGTTAAGCGTCTGCCTTTGGCTCAGGGCGTGATCCCGGCGTTATGGGATCGAGCCCCAACATCAGGCTCCTCTGCTATGAGCCTGCTTCTTCCTCTCCCACTCCCCCTGCTTGTGTTCCCTCTCTCGCTGGCTGTCTCTATCTCTGTCGAATAAATAAAAATAAAATCTTTATGAAAACACACAGTGAGGGACTCCTGGGTGGCTCAGTCGGTTAAGCATCTGCCTCCAAGGAACTATAAGGAATAAAAGATGGCACAGAATGTTCACCTCACCATCCCACAGATCTTTGTAGGGCTCTGCAAATGGCCCTCTTACCCACTATGGGGCTCAGTTACAAAAAGCCACTGCTCAGAGAAAAGCACAGGTGGGAACCCAGAAGACCTTACATGGTTCTCAGTGATCCACCCAGCAACCAGCATAACCAAATCTTACCTAACAGAACTTAGGCCAGAAGGGACCTATACACTTTTAGTCAAACACCTGAAATTTTACAGAAAAGAAAACTGAGACACAGAGGTTAACTTCCTTGTCCAAGATGACAGAACTAGTTAAAGCCAGCACTAGAACCCAGACTCCCAACTTAGTAGATTTCCCACCACATCACATCACCTCTAATGCCTATAAAATCTTAGCTCCATAGTATACTAATTGAATTTGATCAAAAGGAAATAATTATCCCTCTGCTATAGACTAGTAATACCTTACATGTACAAAATCTCTGTTTTCAGAGTTTTCAAATACACCCTCTTATTTGCTCATCATGACAAAGATGAGGTAAATAACGTGGGACAAAATCCTCCATTTTAAGAAAATGGAAATACTGGGTGTTATACGCAACTAATGAATCATGGAACTTTACATCAAAAACCAGGGATGTACTGTATGGTGGCTAACATAATTTTAAAAATATTATTATTAAAAAAAAAACAAAGAAAATGGAAATAGTAACACAAACTGGGTGAATAATTTACTACTCCTAGTTAGGTCCAAGAACTCATGAACTGTTCAGGCAAAACTATAACCAAAGTGATCTAACCCCTCCAGTGTTCTTCCCTCTCTGCCACCATACTTCCTATGATATGCTTTCAGAAGAGACAAAACAAGGGATATCAGGAACCACCAACCAATCATAAGTGTGATCCCAAGGGTTGTGTGACCAGCAGAACCCAATGAAGCTTCAACCTTAGAATACAGCCATCCCATGAGATTCATGTTTACTGTACTTCCCTGAAAGAGAAGGAAAAAACATTTCACTTATATATACTCTGCCTTGTTCAATAAAGGATGTGAGATGGCTAGGAGAAACAGGTATAACAGGATCCAGATTAAACAAGAGCTAAATTTTTTTACAAAACACTACTAGGAAAAAACTAACAAACTAAGATAAAGCCACAGATAAGATTACTGCACACGCAAAAAAAAATTGCTAATTTATAGAAAATGCTAATTAATTGAAAACAGCACAATACATTTAGAATTTTCTAGCAGCAAAAGCAAAAATGAAACAATGAGTGACAAAATTCTCAGGGTACGTAAGAATAAAATAAACTTTCACTCAGAAAAAGCACAGCCTTTGCTTATACTGACATCTTTTTTTATAATACTTTTTTATTATATTATGTTAGTCACCATACAGTACATCCCCAGTTTTTGATGTAAAGTTCTATGATTCATGGACATCTTAAAAAAAATTCATCCTATCCATATGAAGACAATAAAAGTTACAGAAGATAATATCCTCATTCGCTTATTCATTCAGCAATTACTGAGCCCTGATTAAAGCAGTCACTGCTCTAGCTACTGGGACTATAACAAAGAACAAAACAGAAAAATCTCCAGCCTTCATAAAGCTTACATTTCAGTGGAGTAGAGAGGTAAAATACATAGATTAAATTGTGGTAAGTACTATTAAAAATAAGGGGGGAAATAAAAGCAGGGAAGGAGAGGAGAACGTAAAGGGGTGGAGGCCTCACTGAGATTGTGCCTTTGAGTAAAAACTGGAAGGAAGCTAGCCACAAGGTGATCTGGGAGAAGGACAGAGCATCCAGGCAGAAGGAACAGCCGGTGCAAAGGCCCTGACAGTGCACACGGCGGCATGCTCAGGAACAGTCAGGAGGGCAGAGACTGAAACAGAGTAAAGGAAGAAGACAGAACATGAGAGATCCCTGGAGAGAAAATGGTGGGGAAGCAGGTTATAGGTAATAATACAGACTTCTGGATTTTATTCTGTGTGAGATGGGAAGCCACTGGGGTTTTGAGTAGAGAAGTGGCAGGATTCCATACATTTTAACAGATTTGCTCTGGCTGCGATATCCAAGAGATTACAAGTGGGGATGAAGGTGGAAGTGAAGACATGCATTGGGGGGGCTACAGCAATAATCCAGAACAGAGATGATGGGTCTTGGACTAGGGTGGCTAGCAGTGGGCATGGTGAGAAGTGGTCACAATATGGATATATTTTGATGGTAAAGCTAATAGGACTTGCCAATGGAAAATACATGCTGTGGGGGTGAGGAGTAATTTAAGATGACACCTTAGGTTTTGCCTGAGCAACTGGAAGAAAAGAGTTGCCCATAACTGAGGATGAGAAAACTACAGCATGAGCTGGTTTGGGGGGGTCATAGGTAGAAAATCAAGAGCTCGCTTTGGCCATATCAGGTCTGATGTGCCTACTAGACATCCAAGTGGAAATGTCAAGTAGGAAGCTGCATTAAAGGGTGTGGAATTCAGGGCAAAGGCCTGGACACGTGATACAAATTCAGGAGCAAAGACATGCTATTTAAAACTTCAAAACTACATGAGATCACCAAGGAGATAAGTGTGAAAAGAAAAGAGAAGATATCCAATAACCATGTCCTAGGGCACCCCAACATTTACAAGTTCAGAAGATTGAGATGGAACTAGCAAAACGGGCTGAAGGAGAAAACAGAAGGCAAGAGGGAAACTAAGAGACGGTAGTGTCCTGGAACGCAAGAGAAGGAATCAAGGTGGGGGAATGTCAACTGTGCTAAATTCTATTACTGACAGGTCAGACACTAAAGACTGAAAAATGAACACGTTCTCACAGCAAACACAGTAGCAAATTTCACGCAGCTATTTCTTACAAGATGTTAACTTACAGCATTACTCAAATGAGCAATAAGGTGTAAAGGAGACCTACTGGAAACTTTCCTCAATACCATTGAAAATAAAAGCTTCTCAAAGACAGGGATGTTGCCTTAAAAATCCTTTAATTCTAAAATGCCGAACATGACATGGCTTAGCAAGTACTCTATAAATATTCGCTGAAATAATGAGTTTAAAAGTAACAAATTACAAACGAGAATCAAAAGGGTGCTGAACTTCCAACCCCCAGTAAGATATAAATAATAAGTGAGGAGTCCACTGCCTAAAGGTGTAACGGTAACAGATCCAGTGTCCAAAATGGACGAACTCACAGCTCAGGCTACAGAAAAATCATGGAGAGGTAAAGCCAGAATCTCTGTGACCATTCTGAATATGCACAGGGGCAAGGGAAGCGCAAAAATACTGAAACCCCATCTACCCCAGCAGCTCTGTTATGGGATCCTTTGGTCTCATGGGTCTCACAAAGACCCTAAGCACAGAAATCAGGTCAAAGCTGAGCCACCCTGGCTGAAGAGGAGGTAGCTACTTGAGGTCTGGTTCACTCCACCTCCTCCTCAGGTCCTTCCATCACCCCAGTAACCTCCAGCCTGCATCCTCGAAGCCCCTGAGAGTCCTTTCTAAACACTAGGGCTTTCAGAATGCAGCTCAATGGATTAGAGCTAATTTGTGACAACACAGAAAAGAATCTGAAGACCACCAGTAGCCACAATGATGTCACCAAGATTGTATCTTACTTCCTTCTTCGATAAGTTATTAGACAACAAGACCCACAAACTGCCACAGATATACCTTGGCTTGCACAAGATACATAATGAGATACTCAGAATATCCTTGTGGATAAAATTTAGACAGTATGCGAAACCACAATAGCTAAGAATTACAAATTAAAGTCCTATTTAGGTGTTTCCAATCAAAAATGATTTTTTAAGTAATAATAGTCTCTACTATCAAAGCTATAATAAAAACGATCCTTTCATATCCCACAGATGAGGATGTAAACATCGCTGAAAGGATAAGACTATTGTTCTAAGAAACCCTAACAAATCCTCTTGACTCAATTCCATTCCTAGCAACCTAGCTTCAGCATACAATCAGAGATGCAGACAAGTTGTACAGTGTCACACAGCAGCGCTATCTATAATGGCCGAAAAATTAGAACGAACTCACATGCACCAAAATCACAAAAATGTTATATAGATTACATGCGTACCTTATACATTTCATATAATGAAATAATACTTTAAAAACTTTTTGTACTGGATTTCTTCTTCCCTAAGAATATGTTGCAAGCATTTTCAGGCCATAACTAGTCTTTGGAATCTTGATCTTCAATGGCGAGGATTTTTTTTTTTTAAAACCTCTATCCATAGGAGTTTAGGAGGGGGAAAAAACCTAACAGGGTTTGGGATGGCCAAACACCTTACAGTCTGTATTAATAAAAGCAAAATGTTGTTTCCGAGTGCCCTCTCTCAGCCCAAACCTGAAACACCATGAACATTTCCAGGTTCCAAAAGCTGGGAAAAGTACCGAACACCTGCAGTAAGCCCAGGAAGGTGGAAGCACGATGGCCAAGGAACTGAGACCCATGTCATGTGGCCTAGACAACCACAGGAAATGAGCATGTCTGACGAAGAACTTAAAAGCTATTTTTATAAGCAAAGTGCTGGTGCACAAAAGAGGAAATAAATATTAACTGGAGGGGAAAAGTGGGAACGATGAGAAAAAGCTACTTGAGGAGGCAATTTCATCTCGATGTGAGGCTGAGCTTCATAAAGCTACCTGAAGTAGAGAAGCTGCCCGATCACACAGTGACTGAGCTTCCAATCACTAGAAATGTCCAGGGAGAGTCCGGAAGACTTCCATACCACGGATGCCAAAAATGGGCAAAGGGTATTAGATGACGAAACCTGTAAGATCCCTCCCAATGCTTAGATTCTTCAAACTAATGAATGCACAATTAGTCTTCTTAGACTGTTTCCTAAGTGAAGTAAGGTTAAAAATGCCTTAAAGTAAGGTAAATGCTTTACTATGATCTACAGATATATATAAAAAATCAATATCTAATATAGCGAGCAAAAACACACTTCATCCCATTATTTTTAAGAGACAATTATAAGATTAAATCTCGACTTCCTGTTGGCTTCATTAGATTTGTCATACTTACAATTCTAGCCATACTAAGTTGGAGTCCAAACACCAGGTTTAATTCTTTGCCTTTAAACCAACCCACAGCGTATGTATTTTGGGCAACTGCTAAGGACTCCCCACCAACCCTACAAATGAGAAAAGGAAGAAAAGTTAGCGCTTTTACAGAAATGCCACAGTTAGCAATGCAAGTTTAAAATTTTGACACCTCTCCTATCAAAAGGTGTCCCCACCCCTGAATCTAGGTGGGTAGACTGCTTGCATCAGTATAATATGGTGGAAGTGGTGCTGCGTAATCAAATCTGACATCTGCCTTTTCACTCAAACATTCACACTTGAAGCCTTGAGCCATCTTGTAAGAAGTCCAACTACCCTCAGTACATCATGCTATGAAAAAGCCAAGCCACACGGACAGGCCACATTTAGACACTCCATCCAGCAGTGCTAGTCTTCAAGTTGTCCCAACCCCAGAATGAGACATGTGAGTCAACAAGCTTTCAGAGGATTTCAGCACCCAACCTTCTATGAATCTTTTGCACTAAGGCTCCAGACATCTGGTACACAGACAAGCCATCCATGCTATACCCTGTTCAAATGCCTGACCCACAAAGTCCACAAGCACACTGTAACAGCTGTATGACACTGCTAATTTTGGGGACTGTGGTATGCCACAATAATAACCACGACCTATAATAAAAGGAGTCTGGGTTACGTCACCACCTATGCTATATAAAATGTTCATATGGGAAGAGTGGTTCATACTTTGTGGAAACATAAAAATTCACATTTTTCAGGCCAATACCATCCATATTCCAAATTTTCCTACTTCCCGGGTTCTAACTTTCATTCTGTAAGTTCTACATATTGACCACTCCCCTCTAGGCCTTTAGTTAGGCGATTCTCCACCATATCCTAACACTGAGCCCTCCTTACTCTGTCCTAATCCAAAAATATTCCCCTTTTCTTCTACTAATCCAAACCCTATACTGATGTCAAGACATACTTCATCCGAGAGGCCATTTCTGACCACACCTCCATTTCTGGATCCCTTTCATATTTTTATATACTTTTTGTTTCCTTCTATTTCACCAAGAGTACTTTCTGGGGTACATTACATATGTCTACATGGCCCCAGTACTTACAAAAAAGCTTAAATAAGTTATGTCATCTGCATCTCTCAGGACAAGAAGCCCAAGGCTGGACTCAGAATGGATATATTGAACAGACACTGAAATTTATGAAGAATAATCAGTCTATTAGTATTTTGCTCATTCAAGCCTCTTTAACAGGGTTCAAAAGGACCTGCACATTTATCCACTAAGAAACAGCAAAATGTCCATAAATCATCAACCTAGCAATCATCAGTCTATACTTTTCTAAGTGAGGTTTAAATAAGTCTTTAATACAACAAAAAACAAAACATCCAGAAAAAATATCATTTCTGGAGAACTATTTAATATTCAAACCCCAAACAGAGTTAACTACGACCACTCAAAATTGTTGCTTACTTTAAAGGAAAAGTAAGACAATAAACAGTCTTGTGTATATATAGCTAGATTTCAAGGATTTGAAGTAATTCTCCAGAAAAGACAGAAACATATTTTTGTGAATCTTTAGTAAATTGATAGGTAAACATTAAAACAGTAATATACTAGGATGAATGAAATTATTCATAACTTACCCAAACACAAACCTTCCAAATTCCATCAGCCAAAAAGCATTAAATATTCCACCCAGAGCAAAAATCACCTACAACATAGAATATAAATGTAGAATCAATGAAAAAGTAAAGTACTCAAGAGAAATAAGTAACTTATAATGAATTACAACTTCTATAATGGTTTTAACATTCCTTCTTGGTAAATCTGTGAAATTTAAATATTAATGTTCATCTATCTCAAGGTTTAAAAGGGACCATACATTACGGTACACGGGCATTTATGGACCCTGCTTAATTAAGTCAGGCATTCAATAAACACATTTTTGCTGGTGGAATCAGACAAGAATTCAAAAGTCACTGTTACATAATCAATGAATGTTTTGAACTTTCTCACCTGTCCAATGCAAACAAAGCAGCTAAAAATAATGGTGCCCCATCTGTTAGAGAGAGAAAGAATGAATTAAGAGTATGTCACCAAGTCCTTCAGTGATAATTCTTCAGGTCTTCCTTGACCTCTATATATTCCCTCCAAGGAAAGAAAAATGAAGTGCTGGTCTGCCTCTAAAGTCAGCAGCTTTCCCAGGCTAAACGTTAATCTATAGAAATCTTGACTTCCAAGGGGATTCCAGAGGCTTCAGTAATGGCGTATGTTAACTTAAACCATTATCATCTCTTAAACAAACAAAACTTGTTAAATAATCTTCAAGAAGTTCCCAGGGTTCCCACTTAAAAATCGACATTCTTGGGGTGCCTGGGTGGCTCAGTCAGTTAAGCATCCAACTCTTGGTTTCAGCTCATCATGATCTCAGTGTGGTGAGATGGAGCCCGGCATCAGGCTCCACGCTCAGTGCTGCCTGAGAATCTCTCTCCCCCTCTGCCCCTCCCCTACATGCACTTGGATATTCTTTATAAAATTACTATTAAGGGTTTAGAATTTATTCCAAGATTAGGGGCGCCTGGGTGGCACAGCGGTTAAGCGTCTGCCTTCGGCTCAGGGCGTGATCCCGGCGTTATGGGATCGAGCCCCACATCAGGCTCCTCCGCTATGAGCCTGCTTCTTCCTCTCCCACTCCCTCTGCTTGTGTTCCCTCTCTCAGGCTGTCTCTATCTCTGTCAAATAAATAAATAAAATCTTAAAAAAAAAAAAAAGAATTTATTCCAAGATTAAGTAATTTTAAGCGGTTATAATTCCTGATAACTAGAAACCTTTTAGTTTATTGATTTTTTTGTTTTTCTTTGAGTATAGTTGATACAGTGTTATAATACTTTCAAGTATACAACATAGTGATTTGACAAGTTTATACGTTATACTATGTTCACCACAAGTACAGCTACCATCTGTCATCATATAACAATTTCAATATCATTACCTATATTCCTTATGCTGTGCCTTTTATTCCTGTGACTTATTCATTGCATAACTAGAAGCCTGTATCTTTCACTCCCCTTAACCCATTTTGGCCAACCCTCCATGCCCTCCCCTCTGGCAACAATCACTTTGTTTTCTGTATAGATATGATTCTTTTTTTTTGTTTATTCATTTGTTGTTTGTTTTGTTTTCTTAGTGAAATCATATGGTATTTGTCTTTCTCTGTCGGACTTATTTCCCTTAGCATAATAACTATTTTTAAAAGGACAAACACCAACCAAGTCAATACAATTACAAATCTGCCCACTCACACATTCTATGCTTCGAATATCTGATTGTTTCCCCAGAGTAATAAAATGCCAGTGTTAGAAGAGCCCTTAAAGATTCTATGAGTAAACCATACTTCTGAAACTCAAATCCCTCTCAAATCCTTGTGAAATGGCCATCCCACATTCTACTGAATGTTCTCTAGCACTAGAAAACTTGCTTTGGTTCCAAGGCAATTCATGGCCCCTCATCAAACTAACCAAGCAAAGTCTTCATCATACTAAGTAGAATCTGTGCCCCTGAAGTTTCAAGCTAATTCTATCCCTTCAGATCAAGCAGAATAAATTTAATTCCTCCTTTATGCTTAGCCCTTCAAAATTTTTAAGTCCCCAAGTCTAAACACTTTGTTTCTTCAATCCTTTTCCAACAGACATGGCTGGAAGATACTTCATCATTTTTCCCTCTGCCTTCTGAAATATTCCCAGACTGCATCCCTCTTTAAGTCTCCACTAACAATACATACACAACCATAAGGATGAAAAGTGACAAAGCTTAAAAAGTTATTCCTTCCTCAGCATCTAACAGAAGTGGCCACAAAAAACTCAATGCCCAAGGTGGAAAGAGAAAATCTCACTGGGGCTGGGAGTGACAAATATTATATATGTGCCAAATACTATACATTTATCTCTTTCAGCCCCTGTAACTACCTTGTAAGGCAGGAATTATTACCATACTTTACCGATAAAGAAACCAAAGCTCAGGAAGCTAAGCACAGCTCCGAATAGGAAGCTGAACAAGTGGCAGCAATGAGATTCATACCCTGGTTTGCCTAATCCTAAGTGAGGACATAATTTACACCTTTAGGTAACTGAGTTACCATATTCCATGAGTAGCATTTACTAGACCCAACCTTAACTGAAATACCAACCAAGTTTCAAAATCCAACTCCAGGAAAATATAAAAACCATTAAAAAAAAAAAAACTAATGCAGATTATCACAGTCAATACAGAATTTTATTCAGTTCTTTACAGAAATATCTCAATCTAATTCCATGCTTTCCTAATAATATTTTACCCACAGGTGAGATGTTTTTCAAGCTTACCGTATTCCAAATACTCGGTCTATCAAAAAGCCACCAAAAAAACACAAAACTACATTGGGCCAAGAATACCAGGCATACAGCAGCATGAATTTCGTTGTATTCACCTGCATATCCTATATGGGAAGAAAATAAAACTATTTTTTTCCAAACAGTTAAGTTTAGCAACAAATCGAAACATTCTTTTTGTGTAGAACAGGAATTTCTTAATCATTTGTCGTCACTAACAGCTTCGAGAATCTCATGACAGCTATGGCCCCTGCCCCAGAAAAATGGTCACACCTGAGATCCCTGAGAACTTCCTAGGTCCACATGCCTCTCAGAGGCTTCATGGAGTCCAGGATCAATTAGATCCTCCATTACTGGAACCATCTCCATCTGCATCTGCCTGTATCTTCCACATTCTTATTCCCATTACACTATATGCACTGGTGATCCCCCCACATGGAAAAAGATAATCTTAGCCCATCCCTACCCCCCACCCACTAAATCCTACCTTCTTTCCCTTTCATTCTAGAATGTGAAGGGCCAATCTATTTCTTCCTGTCCAAAAGTAAAAACCTTAAAAAGAAAAAACTATCTGAATACATAAGAAACTGAATATCAAATGTATTTTTACAAAACCAACTAAAAATGCTGACATGGAGAATCCTCTGCAGTCACACCCACATTTAAAAAATTAAAGAACAATAACAAAGACATATTTAAGAAAGCAAAAAGCTATCCTACCGAATCATTTGTCATTCAGATGATTATGCAATTGGAAAGTGAACTGCAAAAAAAATCTGCTAATACTTTTTGGCAATTCTGTGAAAATAGCACGTAATTATTTAAAGTGTAAAACAGTATCTAGTCACAAGTGGTATAAATGAATTCTTCGTGGCCACTCATTCCAACTCAAGAACACTACAGATTGACTACAGATGTTAAAATGGATTCAATGGACCATGTTTCAGACTAGGCAATCTGAGACCCGAGGATGCCTCAACAGCTATCCCTACTTCAGAGCCAACAAAAGAAACAAAGTGAAAAATCAACTTACCCGTTTAACCTGAGTCTGAAGGGCAGCAGGATTATCATAGCAAAAATAGCTGCCTAGAGTAAGGAAGCGCAAACATTTTATAAGTAATAATACTGCCCATATAAAAGTTTCAAGTTGCAAATATTATTCAACTGGTGATTTTCAATGCTTATATGAGGGGCTCAAAGACTGACACCATGGACCACTTCCCTTTCACTAATATTTTCTAAGTTGTATCCAGATAATGCAGAGAAAACATGCCAAATCATTTACAAATTATTTTTGTGCATATACAGCAAATATTGGGAATCTAGATTAAGAAGTTAATCAATAACTAATTGTCATTTCACCTACATCACGCTTCATGTGTCTATTATTTTTTTAGCATCTTCATGAAGCAGCTCTATTTTCCTTATTTAAAGCTACCAAAACACACACACTAAAGATTTCACAAACATCCCCAGCAGCTTCCTAATAACGTAACGTGAGGTCACCACTTACCATTAGAGCACAGGAATGGAGTTTAACTACTCTGACTGAATCAATATTTGAAACAATAATCTAGGTCTACAAACAAAATACCCAAGATCAAATACTGCAGTGAATACAGCCCCAGGATTGAAGAAAAAACAGAGTTCTAAAAGATTAAACTAAAACACGATGATCATGTCTGTTGGGGGTAATAAAGAAATGTAGAGAGGTCTGACATTCATGCGCTCAGATTTAAGTAATATGACAGATTTTTAGTGGGCTACAAGACAATACTGCACCATTTCCTCATTCTCTCTAGAAGTACATATTAGGAGCTACCAGTTCAAAAGAGAGCAGATTATCATCATAAAGATATGAATTTGGCTTCTAAAACCAGGCAGTTAACCATAATTTACCCAAAATAATCAGTCTGCTTGAGTAGGGGCAATTTTAACTGTTTTGTGTGTTCTGGTTTTTGGCTTCTAAACCCAGGAGGTTGTGATTCCTGCTTTCATTGCTGTAAAGGATACCAGTGCTATGCTTTAAAGCTATAGGATAGGCATCATCTTTCCACAAAGTGTGAGGGAAGGGGTGAACCAAGAGTTGCAAAGAAACTAAGCCCAAAGCATCCTTCATGCCTCTTTACGTATTCCAGCAGCAGCACAAAGTTACCCACCATAATGTTTCTATACCTGTTGACTACACAGGTTCTAGCGAGCGCCCTGAAAAACACATTACCTCCATACCATACCACACTGACATCAGAACGCTGCTGAATACACCAGTTGCAGGAATACACGCATGCTTTAGAAATAACTCAAGAAACTTGTTTTCAGAGTCAGATTTCGTAACTGAAACCAAATACCGCCAAGACTACCACAAGTCGAGTCCGGTATGGTTACGTCACTAGTGGCAGAGCGGAAGAGTACGAGAACACATCTACTCACTGAAGCTATCAGCAAGACACATTCATATATTTACCCAAAGACGATGAGAAGCAAATAGTAGACGGCTAACGTGTTAGTCATTTAAAAGGGGGAGTGCTTAGGGGTGGGTAGCTCAATCTTTCTGAATTCCTTCTTAACAGTATATCAACAGGAGCTTTGGCGAAATAGGGATTCCTTCACATCTATGGCCCCAAAGGGCGAGCTGCTAGCCTCTGGGACTTCTTGGAGGGCGAAAGAGTGGGACAAAACTCGCCCAGCTCAGTCCCCTGACCTCCACCTCCGAGAAGCCGAAGAGCTAGCTAACAACGTCCACAGGCTTGAATGGAGTCGCGAAGGGCGGGGCAGGGAAGCGCAGGAGCTTAAGCAAGAAGCTGCACTGAGGCCCCGTGGCATCTCTGAGCTCAGTGAGGATCTCCGGGCTCCCAGAGAAAATCGGAAATTTCTGGATTAGCAGCCCCACCCCACCCGGCCAGACGGCTCACCGAAGCCTAGGAAGCACATCAGCAACAGCACCAAAAGCCGGTGCGCCAGGCGACTAGGGTCGCAAAGGGCCGGCAGCGCTCCGGGGACGGCTGGGACCGCAGGCGCTCCTCTGCCATCCTCACTGGGGCCGCCTTCCAACAGCGCCCGCGCTTCCTCATCGTCCTCTTCCATTGGGCCGGTGGAAGACCGGGATGCGGGAATGTTAACTCGGAGAAAAAGCTACACTGCCCGAGCTCAATCAAGAATGTGGTCACGTGTCCACTCTCGCTCACGTGACGCCACGGCAGGTCACGCAGAGCCAAGCTCACGTGAATGGCCCTGATCACGTGGCGAGCAGAACCGGCAGAACCGGTAAGTAAGAAGGAGGCGGAGTTTTGCCATTCGTTTTCTTTGGGCAACTGTTAAGATTTCCAGCATCGGCCTTCCACCGTGGAGAGCACTCTTCTTTTGTATCGTGCCTTGTCCTCATGGCAGACCCTGCGCAGCTCCACCAGGGGAAAGTGCGGGCCTCGCGCCGGGTCGAAGCCAGGCTCCTCCTGCGCAATCCGATGTGGGCTGGAGACACGAAAAGACGGGCCACCCTTCTCGCAGCCTTGCTCTCCTCGGCCTCTTTGACCGCTCTTAATATTAATACGTTTGCTTGAACACCTAATAATGTGTCAAGTGACATGCCCGGTACTGGGAATAAAATGTAATGAGACGAGCTCTCGGACCTCAAAGAGTTTACGGTTTAGTTGGAGAATTGACAAAAACTTGTACTTTAAAAAAACTATGATGAATGGATAAATGTGGTGAGAACAGTGACTTAAATAAGCACTGAATTTTATTGAAATGCCAGGGCAAGGCATTTGGGAAAGGGAGAACGGGTGCATAGTTTAACTTTGGAGAAAGTAGCCATAGAGGGGATGGGAAATGCTGAAACTACTTGAAGTTGGTATCAAAGCAAGAATTAGTGAAAGTGAGTGGGTCATGCTACCTGTTTCAGGGGATGAGTTACTGGGAGAAGGGGAGGGGTGGGTAGGAGGGATAATAAAGATGCAAGCATGAAACAGAACTGGGTGTGGGGGTGTGGATTTGGGATGGTGAAAGAAGGAACTCAAAAGTAGGAACACTAAAACTGGTCTATGAAGAGCCATGCAAGAATTTCTAGCAGAATAGCAAAAATAAAAGATTCGTGTTTTTAAAAATTCAGTCTGGCAACACCACTCGATCCCCCGCCTTTCTGCATGTCTCCAGGCTTTACAAAAAGAATTTTGAGGGTGACAATCCTAGCGGTCTAATTACAGTGAGGATTACTAGGTATTAGGAAGATCGGAAGTGGCAAGAGCCTACAATGAGGAAATAGGGATAGAGCAAAGGAGACATTAAGTATTTAGGAGGTGAAATGGGGATGACTTTGTGAATAATAGCATATAAGTTCTGAAAAAAAGGACTCGAGAATGTCTCCCAGATGTCTAGCATAGGCCTCAAATAGAGGTCAGGATGTAGGAAGAGACGAGAGTGGGGGAGAGTGTCAGAAGAGATAAATTAGTTTGGAACTTGTTGCCTTTGAGATGTCTGCACAAGAGGTCTCCACTTTCCACCTCCCATTCTCTCTTCAGTTGCAAAAGAATAGCCGCCAGTCTAATAAAACTGTTTTGCCAAGATGACTAACAACTCCATCTTCCCAATTACAGTGATCACTTCTCTGTCCTCATCTTAATCAACTTCTCAGCATCAGTTGATGAGGTTGACAGTCTCCTCCTTTATGGCCCCCTTGACACTATGTTTGCCTTGTTTTCCTCCTTGTCTACTAGGCTGTCACTCACTATCTCATTTGTCAGTTCCTCTTCTTTGATTTGAATTCTAAATATTTAAGTGCTCCAAGACCCAGTCCTGGGCTCTCTTTCACTCATCCAGTCCCATAGCTTGAAAGATCATCACACTCTCTGTACTGTCCACTAGATAGCCATCACTGTGCTACTGAGCGCTTGAAGTGTGGCTACCAGTTGAGATGTACTGTTTGTGTAAAATACACACCAGATTTCAAAAACTTGCTATGAAAAAAAGAAAATATCATGTGAATGTTTATACTGCTTACATGTTAAAATTACATATCAAACAAGATATTACAATTAATTTTACCTGCTTTTTTAATGTGGCTGCTAGAAAATTTTAAATTGTGCATGTGGCTTACATACATACATCCACGTATAAATGTCTACAGAGAGAGAGGGAGGGAAAAAATGTAGTAAAATGTTAACATTTAGGAAATCTGGGTTCCAGGTATATGGAAAATCTTTGTACTAGTCTTTCAACTTTTCTGTGAGCCCTACTACTGTATGACCTATTGCTAGTCAAGCAAATTGACTTACTTTATAATTACCAAGTGATGGAAAAATAAGAATGAGGGCACAGGTATAGACCTTATCATCTGGGATACAAGGCCATTGGATTGACCAGCCATTTTCATTGGTGTGGGGATGGCTGCAGCCTCTGAGGCAAGTTAGTCCCACAGACAGAAAAGAGGGTAGGGTTCTCTTGATAACCTTAAGATCTAGATTCAGCCTTCATATGCCTTTACTTCCTACCCCTCCTACAGAGGGCTGTGTGGGTCAGAACATCCCCCTTATCTCCATCCTATGCAGAGGCCAAGCTGAAAACCTTATAGTTGTTTTCATTGCCTCCTTTCCCTCTCTGGTCCACATCCACCCCACCTCTCCCCACCAGCAGTGCGAGTTTCTAACGTGGGACAAGAGTGGGGAGTGTCTGGTTCTGCTTGGGATCCCAGAAGCAGTAATAAGTGACCTTGATCTCCAAGAATGGAGAAGATTAAGGGGAAACAGGGTGGTGGGGGCGAGGGGTTAAGGTATTTAAGGCAAAAGGCCAAAAAAAAAAAAACAACCCCACAAAAACAGAAACAAACCCGACAAACCACTGTATACAAAAGCTTAGAAAGGGATACAAAATCACATCAACTGCCATATCAGCTTCATCCAACTCTATGTGGAAGATATGCAAAGGAAAGCTTTGGAAGTCTGGTAAAAATAATTGGATTGATTTAAATCATGGGACTAAGTGGTGTAAGATAAGATTGCCCTTATATTTTAGAATTGAATTGACAAAACTGGTGGCCCAGATAATGGGAAAAAGGCATTCACCAGGAGGTCTGGGGAGCCTTGGCTAATTCATCTACTAATCATTCTTTAACTGCCTCCTTTATTTTTTTTTAAGATTTTATTTATTTATTCAACAGAGATAGAGACAGCCAGCGAGAGAGGGAACACAAGCAGGGGGAGTGGGAGAGGAAGAAGGAAGCTCATAGCGGAGGAGCCTGATGTGAGGCTCGATCCCATAACGCCGGGATCACACCCTGAGCCGAAGGCAGACGCTTAACCACTGTGCCACCCAGGTGCCCCTCCTTTATTTTTTTCATTTGTTTGTTTTTTCGAGTATTTTTTGACATTACCGTCATGACCTGAGAATCTGTGTCTCCCACACATTTTGCCTGGTACCTTGCCTTTGCTGTCTTCGGTGTAGAGAAAGCTCTTCCCTCACCTCTCAACTCTGTGAATCAGGTAATGCTATTTTTATTCCTTAACATTTCTGTCAGCAATATGTTTCCAAGAAAGTCCACTTCGAGTATCTGCTTCCTTTGCCCAGAATATAAAATTCACTCTTTTATAAAGAACTATAGCATGACATAAAGTTGAAATGACGTCTTTATTAAGCATGGTTTAAAAGTTGATTGAAATAGAAGTGAATTTTCAATAAAAAAAGTTACTTAGTATATGACTTGGACTAATTGCACATTTCTTTTTTTTTAATGTTATGTTAGTCACCATACAGTACATCATTAGTTTTTGATATAGTGTTCCATGATTCATTTTTTGCGCATAACACCTAGTGCTCCATGCAATACGTGCCCTCCTTAATACCCATCACTGGGCTAGCCCATCCCCCCACCCCCTCCCCTCTAAAACCCTCAGTTTGTTTCCCAGAGTCCATAGTCTTTCATGGTTCATCTCCTCTGTTTCCCCCGCTTCATTTTTCCCTTCCTTCTCCTAATGTCCTCCCGGCTATTCCTTATGTTCCACAAATAAGTAAAACCATATGATAATTGTCTTTTTCTGCTTGATTTATTTCACTTAGCATAATCTCCTCCACTTCCATCCATGTTGATGCAAATCTTGGGTAATCATCATTTCCATTGTATATAGGAACCACACCTTCTTTATCCATTCATCTGTTGAAGGGCATCTCAGCTCCTTCCACAATTTGGCTATTGTGGACATTACTGCTAGGAACATTGAGGTGCATATGACCCTTCTTTTCACTACATCTGTATCTTTGGGGTAAATGCCCAGTAGTGTAATTGCTGGGTCATAGGGTAGCTCTATTTTTAACTTTTTTTTAAAAAATTTTAAAGATTTTATTTATTTATTCGACAGAGATAGAGACAGCCAGCGAGAGAGGGAACACAAGCAGGGGGAGTGGGGAGAGGAAGAAGCAGGCTCACAGCAGAAGAGCCTGATGTGGGGCTCGATCCCATAACGCCGGGATCACGCCCTGAGCCGAAGGCAGACGCTTAACCGCTGTGCCACCCAGGCGCCCCCTCTATTTAACTTTTTGAGGAACCTCCATACTGTTTTCCAAAGTGGCTGTACCAACTTGCATTCCTACCAACAGTGTAAGAGGGTTCCCCTTCCTCCACATCCTCTCCAACATTCGTTGTTTCTTAATTTTTCCATCAGTAAAAATCAAATTTGTGACCTGCATACTTTATTGGTTTGCCAAGGTGATTGTGGGATTTTTAAGCATGTTAATGTTCATAAGGAAAAAAATATGAATGACAGTGAGCAATAAATACTAGTCTTAATGTTTTTTAGATACAAAGTTTTGCATCTAAAATAATTAAAGCCAAAGAGCAGTCTTTATGGATCTGACCCTCCATGGCCAAACTTTTTATAAAGATCTAAAAGAATGTTTGCATACTCAATAAATAATGCTTTTTATTGTGTCGAAAAATACCTAAGAAGCATTTAGATATATTTTATTCACCTCCAATGAAATAATTCTATTATTTTCCTCATTTGTTTGTGGCAAATTTGAGTCCTGAAGGAGCAGAATAAATAATTCACTGGGGTTTCAATACAAATTAGTGAGTAAACAAAAAATACACCATCGATTGCTGTATGACCTACTTGGAAGAACTGGTTACAAGTAGGAAAGAGATTGCAAAAAATATTGTGTTAATATATATGACTATTCCACTGAATGAAAAAATTTATTAAAAATACAAAAATTATAGACCTATTGGAAATTTATGAGGCAATATGACAAAACGATAATAAAGAGATACACAATGAAGAAGTACAAGATGAGAAGGAAAAGATAAGAAAAAATTAACAACACTAAAACCAGCCCCTTGGGAAAACAGCATGAGAAAGTAAATATAAGCATGCCCCCTAAAGAAGCACAAGAGATTTCTTCCTGGGAAAAGTAGAAACTGGGAAAGAGTTCTCTCTCAGAGCCACTGACCCTCAGATCCCAGTGAGACACTTAGAACCGAAATGTGCATGAGTGTAAAGTGTGGGAGTAAATATGCATGTTTCTATTCATACACAGACCCCCAGGTTGACCTTATTATCTATTTTGGAAATTAAAGAGAAGGGACCTGCCCCCAAATATAGGAAATTGGTAAGTCAGGATGAAGAAGAGGAAGGCTGGTATATTGGGAACAAAGATAGGTACCATGCCCAAGAGGAAATGCCATCCCTCATTTCCCTAAATTTCTAATGCCAATGACTACATTTATGCCCTACAGAGTTCAATTTTTCATAAAGAGATGTCTTTCTTACTATGATAATTTTTAATATATATATGCATTCCTCTTTCAATCTATTTCTGTTTTCTCTATGTGTCCAACTATGCATTCATCCATATGCCTACCTCTATGTTTGTCTATTTATAATGGTTGTGGAATTCTGTTTTATAGACTAATTGCAAAAGTAAACTCACCATAGTTTTCCTCCCTCATAACAGGTAAGGGGCTCAGGAAAGAATATGTAATATTGAATTTTCTAATTGGAAAAATTTAAAGGAAACTTTAAGCTTGGTAAAAGGAAAATATATATGTATACATACATATATACATGTTAAGCAGCAAAAATTGTGCACATACTTATGAGTTACATATTGAGGAAGAGAAAGACAAAGAATGAGAAAAAGAAAAAATTAAGGTATTGGAGGAACAGGCATAGGAATAAATATGGACACACCTTACACAGGTTGTGGGTTTACTGTCTCAGCTCATTCTTTTCACCTACTCTGTAATAATTTAAATGTTTCCTTCTCCCCTGGCACAATGTGAAGCTTTGTCAGTAGATGGCACAGGAGAGACGTCTCAGGCTGGAAGGATCTAGCCTGCACTTGGCAGGTGCTCACTCCAGGGCTTGGCACGAGCAGCCACTCCAGTGCCCAGTTCCTGCACCACGGGTAAAAAAAAAAAAAATCAACCCACAGCTTAACAGAACAAATAAATCTATAAAGTTATTACTATAAAAAAGCTATACAACAAAGACGCCTCTGAAATTTAAAGTAAGAAGGAAAAGAAAAGAATGAGAAAAAATTAAAATAACCAGCGTGTTGGAAGAGCAACAACAGGAAGGGAAATGTGAGCATACTACTACAGAAGCAGGGTAGATTTTATAATTTGGGAAGTAATAAGCTCTTCTCTACTCTAAGCTTGAAATTTAAATCAACGCACACCTATGTCAAACAGATCATTGTAAAATCTTGAAGTGAACAAACTTGCTAGACTGGTCCGCCTGCTGTCATCTATTCAAGCATGATTTGTCTGTGAATACTGCAAAGTGGCGTGTCAACATGTGATTCAATTCATACATCTAAACCTAAACAGGATTTATCATCTGTTTCAGATCCTTATGTATATATGTCTTTATCTACCTATCTATGTATTGAGAGAAGTGACCTGCCACACATAGAGTGCATTAGTGAATATGTCAGGAGTGCTGGCCCAGGGAAGGCAAAGACAGGTGTAACTGTCTTAAAACGCCTTCCTCATCCATCTCTACCATTCCTGATCCATCACAAATCTCTAGTACTAAAAATTTAAATTATTTCCTGGATTAGGTCAAAAAACAGCATTGATACAGATGTTAGTTGTTAAAAGTTGCTTCTTTTTTTTTAAAGATTTTTAAAATTTATTTATTTGACAGAGACAGCCAGCGAGAGAGGGAACACAAGCAGGAGGAGTGGGAGAGGAAGAAGCAGGCTCCCAGTGGAGTAGCCTGATGTGGGGCTCGATCCCAGAACACTGGGGTCACGCCCTGAGCCGAGGGCAGACGCTTAACAACTGCGCCACCCAGGTGCCCCAAAAGTTGTTTCTGTCTACCTAACAATATATCCTGAAATATCCTCCGTATCAGTTCCTACAGATCTTACTTACTCTTTTTTTATATCTGCGTAATACTATATCATATATACATACTGTATTTTATTCGACCACTTTCCTATATT
The DNA here is from genome assembly GCF_002007445.2 of Ailuropoda melanoleuca. Classification (NCBI taxonomy): domain Eukaryota; kingdom Metazoa; phylum Chordata; class Mammalia; order Carnivora; family Ursidae; genus Ailuropoda; species Ailuropoda melanoleuca. Next base: position 101,622,417 of record NC_048218.1, read on the forward strand.
TGGGCATTTATTGAGCTTTCAATATTTTACAATTACAAATCATGTTGTAATGAATAATCTTTGCATACGTATTTTTATATTGCTGGAATTTTGTATTCAGGCTAATGTGCAATTGCTGAGTCAAAGCATAAGTGGATATATGGTTTTGTTAGATATTCCAAATTTCTCTTTAGAGAGATTGTTAACATTTTGTGTTGTGAAAATACCTGCGTTCCCACAGCCTCACCAAGAGACTGTATTGTCAAGCTTTTGAATTTTTGCCTATTTGGGTTGGCATATGCAGCATAGATTTATAAAAATGACTTGAAGAAATGTATACAGTAGTAGATATAAATTGTTAAAGGCAGAAATCATTTGCTTTTGGATTGGCATGTTCACCTATTGAGAGCGTCTGTCTCCAGATGCTCTTTCTTTGTTACCATCAGAGGTAAGCTCTCTCTCCCACAGCCACTAATGCTGTTTGGCCAGTAGATGGCACTCTAGTGCTACTTTAAAGGGTAGATTCTCTACAGCCTTTTCAGTTCACATATCTTAGGACAATAACTGTGAAAATCCACTGCCTGTGTTCACTAGGTAAGAGTTTCCAAGGGATAAATCTTCTTTTAAAATACCCAAGACTGATTTGCTTAGCAGGAAAGAGCTTTCTGAAGTGCTTAAAGAAAACAATTTAGCATGTTCTGATTTAAACCGCATGTGGTAGTTTTGATCTGATAATGAAAATTAGCAAGGTTAAGAACAAAATTCATGGGCAATGAGAACTAAACCATGATCATGTGGCTCCTTAATATATATAAATGTTAACAGATTTGCATTTTTGTCTTTGATGAAACGACCTACACAGGTCCAGAAAAACTAGAGGGCGGCCTTACCTGCACTCTACAGATAGCCCCCTCCCTTACTACAGTCTCCAAACATGAAATGCAGATGTCTTAGCTTAGCTCTTGCAGTCCCTTTCCTAACATTACCTTCATAAAATTGATCTTGACATGAATTCCTAAAGCATTTTTACACTAAGAAAAATTGACAAGAATGATGTGAAGGACCAGAGAATCCTTATATTGGTTGCTTTGTTGACTAAAGGCAGACAGAAATCTTAGCAAACCTAGAGTATTAAACTGTAGATCTTGAATATCCGTTACTTACTTCAAAAAGCAGGTAATTGTCAAATCAAAAAGAAAGAATGTTGAGTTCACAGATTAGAGCTGTGTTATCTTCAGTATCAGGCATATTCGTTATCAAAATTAATTAAATGTCATATAGATTATATTTTTAAATATTTTATTAGCAGAGTCTCAGCAGAAAAATGAGAGCATCAAATAGGACATATCCAAAAAGGTTCTAAGAGTTTTAGTAAGGACCCCAAAAGATTAGTTGAGACTAGCCAAACTCCCATTCTAGAATAAGCACAATATTCAGTAAGCATAACTATGGTCAATAAAACTGGCAACGTGATACACACTGAGTTCTGATTTAACCAACAGTTAAATCACTCCTTACGACAACCTTTAGCCAACTGTGGCTAAGAAATCATCTCCACTCTGAATTTCTTTCTCTGCACTGTGGAAGTGCTGCCACACTTGGCACCTGCTGGCTCAGTCCCACTTGGGTCTTACAGCCTTTGTTCCAGTTGCCAGACAGTCCTGAGTTCTTGCTTACCTCTCGTTCCAAGGTCACCTGAAGTGCAGACTTCACAAAGGCATTCCCAGCACTGTCCTCTTCCTTCTACCGTGCTTGCTAATCATGTATGACCACAGGACTGGCTCATCTCATTGTGAGGCCCTGTGGCTTCTGTGTGTTTCTAATTGGAGCATTCTAAGTTTTCTGGCCATGGCCTCTCTGTTCTCCTTACAAGCAGGTATAGAAGGAGGGGTTTTCAAATCTGCTCTGTAAATATTGAGCTTTTTTTTTTTAAAGGGAAGATTAAACTATACGGGTAGTAGAAGATGACAGTGAGCTTATAAGAGTTCCCATTTTATTACCTTTCATTTCTTGAACAAGAATTTCACTAAGTCTACCTAGCAACCTTGAATTCAGGAGTTGAACTGGTAAATCACTCACAACTGTTTGAGAGGGATAGTATTTTACCTAGAACTTTTGAAATTTTTCGGAAACTGAAATTGAAAATCAGCTAAGTGTTCCTAAAGAATCTATTGCCTTTCTAGTCTGCTGATGAATTTCAATAAGTAGGTTGATGCAATCTGGGCATTCCATTGTTTTTCTAATAAATACGCATCTGCCGACTATTTTTACACACATAATAATACTGACTGCTTACTGTGTTCCAGGCAGTTTTAAGCACTTTCCTGGTATTATTTGACATAATCCTCGCAACAACCCTATGAGATAGGTACTCTGAATATCCCCATGTTATAAATGATGAATTTCTAGTAATCATCAGAGAAATGCAAATTAAAACAATGAAATAACATTTTACACCTGTCAGAATGCCTGAAATAAAAAACACAAGAAATAACATCTGCCTTCTGCTTAGGGCATGATCCCAGCATTCTGGGATCGAGCCCCACATCAGGCTCCTCCGCTAAGAGCCTCCTTCTTCCTCTCCCACTCCCCCTGCTTGTGTTCCCTCTCTCGCTGGCTGTCTCTCTCTGTCAAATAAATAAATAAAATCTTTTTTAAAAAAAAAAGAAAATGAAAATGAAAACACTAATTCAACAAGACACATGCACTCCTATGTTTATTGTGGCATTATTTAAATAGCCAAATTATGTAAGCAACCCAAGTGTCCATCTATAAATAAATAATGAATATGTTTTATACATTCACAATAGGATATTATTCAGCCATAAAAAAGAATGAAATCTTGCCATTTGCAATGATATGGATAGACCCAGAGAGTATGGAGCTAAGTGAAATAAGTCGAGAAAGAAATACCACATGATTTCACTCATATGTGGGAATTTAAGAAACAAAACAAATGAACAAAGTTTAAAAAAGAGAGAGACAAAAAAACAGACTCTTAAATACAGAAAAGCAGCTGGTTGTTGCCAGAGGAGAGGTGGGTGGAGGGATGAATGAAATAGACATAGGGGTACCCTTGAAATAGATTGAGAGTACACTTATCTTGATGAACACTAAGAAATGTATAGAATTGTTGAAAAATTATACTGTAGACCTGAAACCAATATAACAGTATTATACTTGAATTTAAAAAAATAATTTTAAATAAATGGTAGATTTCTAGCTATGTAAGTAGGAAAAGGTAGAATGAGGAAACTCTAAGTAAGCCAGAGGGTCTGGGGAATATAGGCACTCTACCAAGAGCGGGCAGGGTAGATCAGCCCCAGTGGACCTACACAATACCCACATAGAGTGTCCCTCAGTACTGTAACCTGATGAGGAAGCCTATGTCCTGAGGGGAGAGAGACAGAGGCTCAGACTGGGTGCCCATTCTGTGGGAGAGGAAACCTACTATTAACCCTACTAATTAGGCTGGGCTAGCAAAGAGGTAAAACAAATGAAACAGTAAACCCTAGCAGGGCTTCCTGTGACCAGGACTTGAAAGCAGAGGGAGAATAAAGACCTTATTTCCGTCTTATATGGATAAGGCAAATTCTCCCTTATGTTCTCGCTACACTGGGCCAGACTGCAGCTTATAAAGGACTCTTCTGGGAGGCAAGGGCTCCCTAGTGGGAATAAGGGGCAAGTAATTCATCCTAAGGAAGGCAATGGGTAGCATGTGAAATGACTGAACAGTAGTTCTATGTTCATGCTTTATTTTATGCCTTTTAGAGGCTGTGGAGAAGTGTCCCACCACAGCCTCCACGGGTATTTGTAATTTCCATACAAGCAAGCCCAACTTCCAACTGCAGCTCTTTGCTTCAGGGCTGGTTATGGCCACCAGAGCCCACTGGGCCTGTGCATGGGGTATAGACTGAAAGCTCCAGACAGTGAATACCAGCTTTATAGTTGGGTGATAAATATCACATTCCTCTTGCCACTTGGGTGGATAACCCTGAAATGCATGTTCCCCAGAAGAATTTTGCCCTGATTGCCCACTCTGGTAACTTATTTAATAATATATCCTTTTAAAAGCCATCATTCCTTCCCTTCTTAGTGTCTTCTGGGGTCACCTCTTGTATTGGGGGTCTCCAAGACTCCCCTCCCCCAGATTCAGAAATTCACTAGAAGGATTCACACAACTCAGTATTTAGTGATATTCATGGTTATGATTTTTTACAGCTAAAGGACAAAAAGCAAAAAGAAAAAGTGCGTGGGATAAAGCCCAGAAGAAACCAGGAACAAGCTTCCAAAATTTCTCCTCCAGTAAATCACACAGGATGTGGTTTATTCCCACAGCAACAAGTTGTGACAGCATGTTTGAAAAGCTGTCTAGTAGGGAAGCTCCTTAGAGACTCCCTGCCCAAAGTCTTTAACAAGAGTTGGTCATATAGACACCCTCTCCTTGGCATGTGCCCAAATCCCAGACTCCCAAAAGGAAAGTAGGTGTTTAGCGCAAACCGCATTGTTTACATGAGCTTTAGGCACGGTGAGCCATTCATACAGGGTTTTGGGAACCGTCTCAAAATCCAAGTTCCCCGAAACCAGCCAAGGGCCAATCTTGCAAGCAGGCCTCAGGATAGCAGTCTTAGGCCTGGTGTGTTAATGCTTTTATCCACATAAAAAATATCACCAAATAAATGTATTGCCCTCAGATCTTTGTGTTAGGGTTCACTTAACCCAGACTAATCCTGGAGTGTGTTCCTTCTCTGAGAATACTGGCTAGTAATCATATCAGAAACTCAATATATTTGATTTTATTTTTTATTTTATTTATTTACTTTTTTTTAAAAATTTTTATTTATTTATTCGACAGAGATAGAGACAGCCAGCGAGAGAGGGAACACAACCAGGGGGAGTGGTAGAGGAAGAAGCAGGCTCCCAGCGGAGGAGCCTCGATCCCATAACGCCGGGATCACGCCCTGAGCTGAAGGCAGACGCTTAACCGCTGTGCCACCCAGGTGCCCCAATATATTTGATTTTAAAACTTGCTAATGTTTCACTCTTTTTCAAAATGCTTTGGATTCATATATAATAATATTACACACACCAAAAGAACTGAGAATGTGGTATATTGACTAGATCTCTGTTCTGGGAGTTAGAGATCTTGACTTCAGTTCTTTTATGCCTCATGTAAGGATTGGCTAACATCAGTGAATTTCAGTTTGTTGCTACCAATAATCCCTTGTAAATTTCTGTTTTCATTCATTTGGGCTATTATAACAAAATGCCATAGACAGAATAGCTTAGAAATAACATAAATTTATTTCTTAAAATTTTGGAAGCTGGGACGTCTAAGATCAAGGTACCAGCAGATTCAGTATTTGGTGGGAGTCCGCTTCCTAGTTCTTTTCACAATGTCCTTAACATGACAGAAGGGGCAAGGGAGCCAGCCCTCTTGGCTATCTTTTGTAAAAGTACTGTTCCCATTTATGGGAGTTCTGCCCTCATGACCTGAGTTGTAAAGGCTCTACCTCCTACCACACATTAGGGATTAGATTTCGACATATGAATTTTAGGAGGAAAGCAAATATTCAATCTATAGCAATTCCTGACCACCATAAACCCCATATTTATTTGACTTTATTTCTAAAAACTTTAATCACCTTTATTGAGGTATGATTTACATTCAGTAAAATGTATCCCTTGTCATTGTGCAAATCAGTGATTCATGATGAATTTATACCAGTATATAATCACCACCCCAATCTAGACAAAATAGATGTCACCCCAAAAAGTTTCTTCATGGCCCATTACATTCAATCTTTTCCTCTACCCCCAGCCCAAATACTAGACATTTATTGATCTGGTTTTTCCTTCACTGTAGTTTGCCTTTTCTAGATTTTCGTGTGGGAGGAATCATCGAATATGTAGTCTTTTTTTTTTCTATCTTCTTTCACTTGACATAAGTCACTTGAAATTCATCCATATTGTTGTGAGCACCTGTAGTTCATTCCTTTTTGTTGCTGAACAGTATTCCATTGAATGAATATAGAATGGTCTGTTTATCCATTCACCTGTTCATGAACATTTCAGCTTTTTCTAGTTTGGGCTATTATGAATAAAATTGCTAAGAACATTAATGGAAAAAACCTTGTAAAACCTGCTTTTATTTTTCTTGAGTAAATACCAATGAGTAAGATTGCTGAGTTGTGTGGTAAGTTAGAGTGTGGTGAGTTTAATTTTTTAAGAACAGCGGACTGCTATGCAAACCAGCTGTGCCTTTGGCATTCCCAACTGAAATGTGTGAGAAATCCAGTTGTTCCACATCCTCATGGACACTGTATACTGTCAGATGTTTTTCTTTTAGTTTTAGCCTTTCTAATGGGTGTGTACTAATAACTCATGGTAGTTTTACGTTATATTTCCCTGATGACTATCCATGTTGATTGAAGAACTTTTCATGTTTATTTGACATGCATGTAATATAACTTCTTTGGTGAAGTGTCTGTTCAAATCTTTTCCCCATTGTTAAAAATTGAGCTGTGTTCCCAATATTGTAAGAGTTCTTTATTCATTTAAGATACAAGTCTTTCATCAGATTATATTTTGTAAATAATGTTTGCCAATCTGTACCTTGCATTCTTATTTTCTTAATGAAGTTCTTTAAAAATAGCTTTATTGAAATATAACTCACATATCCTACCATTCACCATTGTAAGTATACAGGTCAATGGATTTTAGTATATTCACAGAGTTGTGCAACCATCAGTGCAATCTAATTTTACAACATTTCAACACTCCAAAAATATCCCTTGTATTCTTTAGCATTCATTCTGATATTGCCTTACTGACCCCTCATTACCCACCCAGGCCTCTGTAACCACTAAACTATTTTCTGTATCTCTGGATTTGCCTATTTGGAACATTTCATACAAATGGAATCATATAATATGGATATATTGTGATTAGCTCCTTTCTTTTTGTAGGGTGTTTTCACGTTTCATCCATATTATAGTATATATCAGTACTTCATTCCTTTTAATTGCTGAATTAATAGTCCATTGTGTGAACATACTACATTTTCTTTGTCCTTTGATCAGTTAATGGACATTTGTATTGTTTCCACTTTTTGGCTATTATGAATAAAGCCTGCTATGAACATTCTTACATGAGTTTTTGTGGACATATGTTTTCACTTATCACTAATAATGATAAGAGTTCTAATTTCTCCACATCCTTGCCAGTTCTTGTTATTATCTTGTCTTTTTACTTTAGCCATCTTAGTGGTTGTGAAGTCATAGTTCTTTGCTTTACATTTTCTAGTGGCAAGTGAAATTGAGCATCTTTTCGTGTGCTGATTAGACTTTGTAAATCTCCTTTGGAGAAATGTCTTTTCTGATCTTTTCCCATTTTTTTAAGAGCAGGGGAGAGGTTGAAGGGGGGAAGAGGGAGAGGAAGAAAGAGAGAAACTTAAGCAGGCTCCATGCCTAGCACAGAGCCCGACGCGGAGCTGAGTCTTACAACCCTGAGATCATGACTTGAGCCAAAATCAAGAGTCTGACCCTTAACTGAACAACCCAGGTGCCCCTCCTTTTCCCATTTTTAATTAAATTGTCGTAATATATATATAATTACATATAAAAATTCTTTATTCTGGACATAATACCCTTATCAGATATATAATCTGCAAATATTTTCTCCCTTTCTGTAGGTTTTACTCATATTGTTTGTAGAACACAAGTTTTAAGTTTTGATGAAATTCAATTTATAAACTTTTTCTTTTTTCCCTTAAAGTTTTGTTCGTATGATAAAGTTCATATCTAAGAAACCATTACCTAATGCGAGGTCACAAAAATTTACTCCTGTTTTCTTCTGTGAGTTATAATTTTATTCCTTACGTTTGTGTGTTTTATCTATTTTGAGTTAACTTTTGTGTGTGATATAAGAAAGGAGGATAATTTTTTTGCATGTGTATGTGTAGTTTATCTAGTACCACTTGTTGAAGGCTATTTTTCTCCCATTGAATTGTCTTGGCACCCCTGTCAAAGATCAGTTGATCATAAATGTAAAGGTTTATTTTTGGACTCTAAATTCTTTTCCAACGATATGCATTTTAATCCTTATGCTAATACTACACTGTCTTTATAGTAAAATTTGAAATCAAGAAGTGTGAGTCCTCCAGTTTGGTTCTTTTTCAAAATTGTTTTAGCTATTCTGGGTCCCTTGCATTTCTGTATGAATTATAATATCAACTTGTCAGTTTCTCTAAGGAAGAAAAAACAGCCAGCTGGGATTTTTAGTAGTGGTTTCATTGAATCTATAGATCAATTTGGGAAATATTGCCATCTTAACAACATTGTCTTCTTTGGTGGGGGGATGAATTGTATTTTATTTACATAGCATATGCCAAATGGAAACAAAGGAAGCAACTCAGAAAGGTCCAAAGTAATCAGCCGTGTATTACAATACAATATAGTTTTCTGACCCTTGATTATGGGATGTCTTTCTATTTATTTAGATTGTATTTAATTTTTTCAACAATGTTTTGCACTTTTTAGTATACAAATCTTGTACTCTTGTTAAATGTATTTCTTACTAATATATTATTTTTTGATGATATTGTAAATGGAACTGTTTTCTTAATTTCTTTTTCAGATTGTTTCTAATGTATACAAGTATAATTGAGTTTTATATGTAGAAATGATCCTTTATCCTGTAGCCTTGCTGAACTCATTTGCTAGTTCTAGTGTGTTTTACTAGATTCCTTAGGATTTACTATACACAAGATCATGTCATCTGCAAATAGAGATCATTTTATCATTTTACCTCTTCCTTCCTAATCTGAATACCTTTTATTTTTCATGTCTAATTGCCCTAGCTAGAACCTCCAGTAAAATGTTGAATGGAAGTGGGAGGAGCAGACATCCTTGTCTTGTTTTACCTTTAATTATCATGTTAGCTGTAGGATTTTTTTGGTATATGTCCTTTATCATGTTAAGATTTCCTTCCTTTCCTGGCTGCTGAGTGTTTTTATCATGAAAGGATATTAATTTTGTCAAATTTTTCTGTGTTCTATTGAGATGGTCATGTGATTTTTATCCTTCATCCTATTAATGTACATTACATTAGTCAAATTTCAGAAGTTAAATTAACCTTGAATTCCTGGAATAAATCCCACGTGTATATGATGTGTAACCATTTGTATATGTTTATCGATTCGGGTTACTAGTATTTCCTTGAGGATTTTTGCCTTTGAATCATAAAAGATATTGGTCTATATTTTCCTTTCCAGTGATGTCTTTGCCTGGTTTTGATACCAGGGTAATCCTGGCCTCATAGAATGAATTGGAAAATAGTCCATCCTTTTTTATTTTTGAAAGTTTGTGAGGGATAGGTATTAACTCTAAATGCTTAATATTTAATGTTTAAATGTATAATTCACCAGTGAAACCATCTGGGCCTGGGCTTTCCTTTGTGGGAAGTTTTAAAATTACTAAGCTGGTATTTTTACTTGTTATAAGTCTATTCAGATTTTGTCTGTTGTATTGAGTCAGTTTCGGCAGTTTATGTCTTTCTAGGAATTTTTCCATTTTATCTCTCAAATTTGTTGGCATACCGTTTTTTAAATTATCCTTTCATATTTCTTCCTATTTCTGTAAAGTTGGTAGTTGTGTGCCCTCTATTATTCTTAATTTTTATAACATAAGTCCTCCCTCTTCTTTTCTTAATAAGTCTAGGTAATAGTATTTCAATTTTTTTCCTCAAAAGACCAAGTATTGGTTTTGTTAATTCTATTGTTTACAAATATTCTATTCTAGTTATTTCCACTCTAAACTGTACTATTTCCTTTTTCTTCTTGCTTTGGATTTAGTTTCTTCTTTTTTCCAGTTCCCTTGATGTAAAATTAGGTTTTTGACTTGATACCTTTCTTCCTTTTTCATATCGGCCTTTAAAGCTATAAATTTCCCTCTAAGCATTATTTAGCTGTATCATATGTTTTCTTTTTGCTTAACATTTCACAGTCTATTTTTTATTAAGTGTTTTATTTTAATTCCAGTATAGTTAACATACAGTGTTATATTAATTTCAGGTGTACAATGTAATGATTCAACAATTCTGTACATTTCTCAGTGCTCATCACAATAAGTGTACTCTTTATTGCCCTTCACCTATTTAACCCACCTCCCTCTGGTAACCATCAGTTTGTTCTCTATAGCTAAGAGTCTGTTCCTTGGTTTGTCTTTCTTTCTCACCTTTTTTTTTTTCCCTTTGCTCATTTGTTTCTTAAATTTCATGTATGAGTGAAATCATGTGGTATTTGTCTTTGACTGACTTATATCACTTAGCATTATACTCTCTAGTTCCATCCATGTTATTGCAAATGGCAAGATTTCATTCTTTTTATGACTGAATATTCCATTTATACTCTCCATATATATATATATATATATATATATATATATATATATATACACACTTCTTCTTTATACTGTCATCAATCAGTGGACACATGGGTTGCTTCCATAGTTTGGCTATTGTAGATAATGCTGCAATAAACACAGGGGTGCATGTGTCCCTTTGAATTAGTGTTTTTGTATTTTGGGGGGTAAATACCAGTAGTATGATTACTGGATCGTAGAGTAGTTCTATTTTTAACTTTTGAGGAACCTCCATACTGTTTTCCACAGCAGCTGCGCCAGTTTACATTCCCACCAAGAGTGCACAGGTTTCCTTTGTCTTTACATCCTCGCCAACACTCGTTTCTTGTGTTTTTTATTTTAGGCATTCTGACAGGTGTGAGGTGGTATCTCATTGTAGCTTTGATTTGCATTTCCCTGATGATGAGTGACATTGAGTATCTTTTCATGTGTCCGTTAGCCATCTGGATGTCTTCTTTGAAGAAATGTCTGTTCATGACTTCTGTCCATTTTTAATTAGATTATTTGGTTTTGGGTGTTGAGTTGTGTAACTTCTTTATATATTTTGGATACTAAGCCTTTATTTTATGTGTCATTTGCACAGATCTTCTCCCATTCAGTAGGTTGTCTTTTAGTTTTGTTAATTGTTTCCTTCACTGTGGAGGAGCTTTTTATTTTGATGTAGTCCAAATACTTTATTTTTGTTTTTATTTCCCTTGCCTCAGGGGAGATGTCTAGAAAACTGTTGCTACAGCCAATATCAGAGAAGTTACTGACTGTGCTCTCTTTAGGATTTTTACAGTTTCAGGGCTTGCATTTAGATCTTTAATACATTTCGAGTTTATTTTTGTGTATGGTGTAAGAAAGTGGTCCCATTTCCTTCTTTTGCATGTAGCTGGCCAGCTTTCCAACACCATTTGTTGAAGAGGCTGTCTTTTTCCCATTAGATATTCTTTTCTCCTTTGTCAAAGATTAATTGACTGTATACTTGTGGGTTTATTTCTGAGTTTTCTATTCTGTTCTATTAATCTATGTGTCTGTTTTTGTGCCAGTACCATACTGTTTTGATTACTACAGCTTTGTGTTTTTTTTAAACCTGGAAAGTTTGTAATCATTTAATCTTTCAGCAAATGCCACTATTCCCAAAAACCAGGTTCTTAAATTATTAGTGTTAAAGAAAGAAGTGCATATTTAAAATCACATTATTTACAAAACTCAATCCTTTGTGACCAATCATTATGTCATATAGATATCAAATTTAAAAAAACATGTTTTGCAACCTGTAATTTTTTCAAGTAAACTTTAAAATAAAAAGAATGACATGAATAAAATTTAAATATTCCAAATTTATTCAACAAATACAGAATATCTAATGTATGCTGAAAAGTTAAATATTTTAATATTTTGTTTCAAGCATACAGTACAAGAGGCACAATTTTAAGTAATCTTTTTGAATAGAGCAGTAATGCTTAATTTGGATATTCAGTCACCAAAATTTTTAGAAAAATTGTTATTAAATTATTTTTAGGGGCGCCTGGGGTGGCACAGCAGTTGAGCATCTGCCTTCGGCTCAGGGCGTGATCCCAGCATTCTGGGATCGAGCCCCACATCAGGCTCTTCTGCTATGAGCTTGCTTCTTCCTCTCCCTCTCCCCCTGCTTGTGTTCCCTCTCTCGCTGGCTGTCTCTGTCTCTGTCAAATAAATAAATAAAATATTTAAAAAATATATTTTAAGGGGCACCTGGGTGGCACAGCGGTTAAGCGTCTGCCTTCAGCTCAGGGCGTGAACCCGGCGTTATGGGATCGAGCCCCACATCAGGCTCCTCTGCTATGAGCCTGCTTCTTCCTCTCCCTCTCCCCCTGCTTGTGTTCCCTCTCTCGCTGGCTGTCTCTATCTCTGTCGAATAAATAAATAAAATCTTTAAAAAAAATTTTAAAAAAATATATTTTAAATTATTTTTAAATAACATATATATGTCTTTGGTGGGATATTATGCCCTTGAAAATTTGCTACAGAACATGATGAAATATATTTTTTCTATTAAAAAAAGATCATTTCAATCTTTTTGGTTCACATCGCCTTTTTTTAAAATCAAGATAGAGTTATTATTGAGAACATAATGTTATCTTATCAACAAAATGTATTTTCTTCGATTGGAAAGAAAACTATATGTGCCACAATAGTCTGAAAACCTATAGAGTCAAAGCACTCAAAGCCTAAGAAATTGAGGGGCCTGTATTGAAAAAATAGTCACACCGGGAATTTGTGTTTCTTTGGTCAGCAGGTAGTTGAGTCTTGTGTTTTGGGGGAGTGGGGAGGGGGGTTTGTTTTGTTTTGTTTTAGCATTTAAATACACACCAGTATTTTCAGCATGTAATTTGCATATGAGCTCTATGGAAGATAATAGAATTGTCAATGTTAAATTTACACAGTTTAATAACTGTATTTTATTTATGGAAGTGATTCCTACAGCTTTGTAATATACCCTGAAGTCTGGAATTATGTGATACCTACAGTTTTGTTTTTCTATTTCAAGATTGCTTTGGCTCTTTGGGGTCTTTTGTGGTTCTATACAAATTTTAGAATTCTCTGTTCTAGTTCTGTGAACAATGCTGTTGGTATTTTGATAGCATCTGCATTAAATGTGTAGATTGCTTTGGGCGGTATAGACATTTTAACGATATTTGTTCTTCCAATCCATGAGCATGTGATGTCTTTCCATTTTTTTACATTGTCTTGAATTTCTTTCATCAGTGTTTAATAGTTTTCAGAGTACAAGTCTTTCGCCTCTTTGTTTAGGTTTATTTCTAAGTATTTTATTGTTTGGGGTGCAATTGTAAATGGGATTGTTTTCTTAATTTCACTTTCTGCTGGTTCATTATTATTAGTGTATAAGAATGCGACAGATTTCTTTTTTTTTTTTTT
>NC_048218.1:101637324-101659154 GCF_002007445.2 Ailuropoda melanoleuca
AAAAAATATATTTTAAATTATTTTTAAATAACATATATATGTCTTTGGTGGGATATTATGCCCTTGAAAATTTGCTACAGAACATGATGAAATATATTTTTTCTATTAAAAAAAGATCATTTCAATCTTTTTGGTTCACATCGCCTTTTTTTAAAATCAAGATAGAGTTATTATTGAGAACATAATGTTATCTTATCAACAAAATGTATTTTCTTCGATTGGAAAGAAAACTATATGTGCCACAATAGTCTGAAAACCTATAGAGTCAAAGCACTCAAAGCCTAAGAAATTGAGGGGCCTGTATTGAAAAAATAGTCACACCGGGAATTTGTGTTTCTTTGGTCAGCAGGTAGTTGAGTCTTGTGTTTTGGGGGAGTGGGGAGGGGGGTTTGTTTTGTTTTGTTTTAGCATTTAAATACACACCAGTATTTTCAGCATGTAATTTGCATATGAGCTCTATGGAAGATAATAGAATTGTCAATGTTAAATTTACACAGTTTAATAACTGTATTTTATTTATGGAAGTGATTCCTACAGCTTTGTAATATACCCTGAAGTCTGGAATTATGTGATACCTACAGTTTTGTTTTTCTATTTCAAGATTGCTTTGGCTCTTTGGGGTCTTTTGTGGTTCTATACAAATTTTAGAATTCTCTGTTCTAGTTCTGTGAACAATGCTGTTGGTATTTTGATAGCATCTGCATTAAATGTGTAGATTGCTTTGGGCGGTATAGACATTTTAACGATATTTGTTCTTCCAATCCATGAGCATGTGATGTCTTTCCATTTTTTTACATTGTCTTGAATTTCTTTCATCAGTGTTTAATAGTTTTCAGAGTACAAGTCTTTCGCCTCTTTGTTTAGGTTTATTTCTAAGTATTTTATTGTTTGGGGTGCAATTGTAAATGGGATTGTTTCCTTAATTTCACTTTCTGCTGGTTCATTATTATTAGTGTATAAGAATGCGACAGATTTCTTTTTTTTTTTTTTGGTAAAATTTTTTTATTCTTAAGTAATCTCTATGCCCAGCGTGGGGCTTGAACTCATAACCCCAAGATCAAGAGTCACATGCTCCTCCTACTGAGCCAGCCAGGGACCCCTGAATGCAACAGATTTCTATACATTGATTTGGTATCCTGCAACTTTACTGAATTTATTTATCAGTTCTAGCAGTTTTTTGGTGGAGTCTTTAGGATTTTCTGTATACAGTATCATGTCATCTGCAAATAGTGGAAGTTTTACTTCTCTCTTACCAATTTAGATGCCTTTTATTTCTTTTTGTTGTCTGATTGCTGTAGCTAGAACTTCCAGTACCATGTTGAATAAAAGTGGCAGGAGTGGACATGTTCCTGACCTTTGGGTGAAAGCGCTCGGTTTGAGTATGATATTTCCTGTGGGTTTTTCATATAAGGCCTTTATTATGTTGAGTTATGTTTCCTCTAAACCTACTTTGTTGAGGGTTTTTATCATGAATGGATGCTGTACTTTGTCAACTGCTTTTTCTGCATCTATTGAAATGATCATATGGTTTTTGTCCTTTTTCTTGTTGATGTGATGTATCACATTACTGATTTCATGTAAGTTTTATAATGTTGTATTTTGTTTTCATTTATTTCAGAGTACCTTCTAGTTTCCCTTGTGATTTCTTCTTTGACCTACTAGTTATTTAGGAGTATGTTTTTAATTTCCACATATTTGTGAATTCCCTTCTGTTATCACTTTCTAATTTATTCCATTGTGGTTGAAAACATGCTTTGTTTGACTTAAATCTTTTTAAATTTACTGACAGTTTCTTTATGGCGTACTATATAGTCTATCCTGGGGAATGTTCCATATGAACTTGAGAAGAAAGTGTATTCTGCTGTTGTTGAGTGGACCATTTTAGAGATATCTGTTAGATCTTGTTGATTTATAATGTTGTTCAAGTCTTTTATGTCATTCTTGATTTTCTGCCTAGTTCTTCTATCCGTTATTGAAAGTAGGGCATTAAAGTCTCCAACTATAATTATTGAATTTTTATTTATCCCCTTATCACATGGCCTTTCCAGAAGTCTCATCATCTGTCTTTTGAAGAGTATATATACTTTTATCTTTTTGAGATGCTACATGGCTGATTTCTTTTTTTTTATTTTAATGTTTTTTTATTATATTATGTTAGTCACCATACAGTACATCCCTGGTTTCTGATGTTAAGTTCAATGATTCATTAGTTGCGTATAACACCCAGTGCACCATGCAATACGTGCCCTCTTTACTTTGATAAAGGCCATTTAACCTATTTTTTTCTTTACTGCTTTCTGCTTTTTGTATCTTATCTAAGACATCTTTTCGTGACTCAAGATCACAAAAAATTTTCTCTTCTTCTTTGTTTTGTAAGTTTTACCATTTTAGCCTCTATATTTAGACTGATCTGCATTATTTCTAGTTAACTTTTGTATATGGTTTGAGGTATGAGTCCAAGTTAATTTTTTTCTCTTTATACATCCAGTTGCTCCAGTATTATTTCTTAGAAATATAATCCTTTCCCCGTTGAATTACCCTAGTACATTTGTAAAACAATGAATTAAACATATATGTATGGGTCTGCATCTGGACTCTCTATTGTATTCCAGTTATCTATATGTCTGTCCTTATGCTGAAAACATTCCGTCTTGACTAATGTAGCTTTGTTATACATCTGAAAATTAAGAATATCGATTCTACAACTTTATTCTACGTTTTCTAAACCATTTTGACTCTTCTGTGTCCTTTGATATTCCATATACATTTTATTGTTTTATTTTATTCTTTAGATTCTAAAAGAATTTCTTTTTATTTTTTTTTTATTTAAATTTTGTTAGTTAACATACAGTACAATGTTGGTTTCTGGAGTAGAATTCAGTGATTCATTACTGACATACAACACCCAGTGCTCATCACAGCAGTGCCCTCTTTAATACCCATCACCCATCTAGCTCATGCCCCACACCCACATCCTCACCCACCCTCAATTTGGTNCACCCACATCCTCGCCAACCCTCAATTTGGTCTCTATCATTAACAGTCACTTATGGCTAGTTTCCCTCTCTCCTTTTTTTTCTCTTCCCCCTTCCCATACGTTCATCTGTTTCTTTCTGACTTATTTCGCTTAGCATATTACACTCTAGCTCCATCCATGTCATTGCAAATGGCAAGATTTCTTTCTTTTTGATGCCTGAATAATATTCTAGCGTGTGTGTGTGTGTGTGCGTGTACCACCTCTTCTTTATCCATTCAAAAGTTGATATAACAGCATTATCAACAAATGTCCACATACGTTTTAGAATCCACTCATTAAATTATACAAAGGAGGCTATGGTGTAAGAATAGCGTTGCATTCAAACCAAAATTACAGATGGGAGAGATATAAAATCATTAACCTGGNAGATTTCTTTCTTTTTGATGCCTGAATAATATTCTAGCATGTGTGTGTGTGTGTGTGTGTGTGCGTGTACCACCTCTTCTTTATCCATTCAAAAGTTGATATAACAGCATTATCAACAAATGTCCACATACGTTTTAGAATCCACTCATTAAATTATACAAAGGAGGCTATGGTGTAAGAATAGCGTTGCATTCAAACCAAAATTACAGATGGGAGAGATATAAAATCATTAACCTGGAATCAACCCTTCACCCTTTCTGTAAAGTTCTGTAAAAAGATGTAACTAAAACTGCAGAATCATAGTATTGTGGTGCAGTGGGGTGGGGGAATCCGAAGCCCTTGTTTGGAACTCAGGTCTGCCACATTCATCATTTAAAATCCCTGAGTTTTTATTTCTCCTGGACAGAATTAATAATTTATCCATTCTTTTCTGGTTTTATAAACTACCTCAAAATTTAATAGTTTAAGCAATCACCAATTTATACTACAGGGGTAAATACTTTGTAACTGGGGAAGCCTTGTGAAAACATAAGAGATTATTACTACTGATGTTCCAGGCTAATTTAATTTTTTTCTAATTCTAGACTATTAGAAAGGAGTAAAATAATGTCTAACAATCC
The DNA here is from genome assembly GCF_002007445.2 of Ailuropoda melanoleuca. NCBI lineage: Eukaryota > Metazoa > Chordata > Mammalia > Carnivora > Ursidae > Ailuropoda > Ailuropoda melanoleuca. Next base: position 101,641,348 of record NC_048218.1, read on the forward strand.
ACTTATGACATAATTCTGAGCTATTGTATTCCTGGCCAATGTACACTGGCCCGGTATCCCATGTACACTGTAAGGTGTGAAATCACTCACCAGATAAACAAAAAGGCATAAGTGTCCCTCCACTCTCTCCAGATAAGGCAAACTGTGGCAGGTCAGTCCCCTCTGGGAAGAAGAATATGAAAAAGAAGATGTCAAGGCAAGATGATAGAAGGGAAATAGAGACAAGGGGAAATGTAGCTCATTCATTCCTTCCCCCAAAAGAACTGTGGTTCCCAAGCTTTCCAGATCTTGTCAAATACTCCTACATGGCTCAGGGATGATCCAGGTTCTAGCCTGTCCTTTCCGCTAACTTCTGGGTCACCTTGGACAAGTCAGTTTCACCTCTTTGGGCTTCAACTTCCTTATTTGTTTCCAAGCTTAATTGTGTTGTGGCTTACAAATAAAAATTATATATATTTAAGGAATATAATGTGATATTTTATATTATGTATATATTGTGAAATTATTACAATATCAAGATAATTAATATATCTATCACTTCATATAGTTTTCATTTTGTGTGTGTGTAGTGACAACACTTGAGATCTACTCTTTTAGCAAATCTGAAGTATACAATACATTATTATTAACTGTAGTCACCATGCTGTATCTTAAGTCTTCAGCACTTATTCATCTTATAACTGAAAGTTTGTATCCCTTGGTCAATAGCTCTTATTTTCTCCCACCCCCACACCAGCCTCTGATAACCAACTTTCCACTCTGTTACTATGAGTTACACTTTTTCTTAATTCCACATATAGGTAAGATCATGTGATATTTATCTTCCTGTATCTAGCTTATTTCACTTAGCATAATGTCCTCCAGGCTTATCCATGTAGCTGCAAATGGCAGAATTTTCTTCTTTTTTTAAGGGTGAATAATATCCCGTTGTGTGTGTGTGTGTGTGTGTGTGTGTGTGTGTGTGTATTTACTGCATTTTCCTATGCAGATACTTAGGTTGTTTCCATATCTTGGCTACTGTGAACAGTGCTACAATATAAAAGAGAAAATTTAACTAAGTCTATATGATTCCTTCTAGTTCTAAAATTTATGACCCAAAGGCAGGAGTGGTAAGTCCCTATTAGTAACACAGTTTGCACACCCATCCCTAATATATGCGTACTTATTTCGTTTCAAAATGTACATGTGTTTCAGTACTAATATCTTATAGTAGTGAACACACATATGAAAAATTTAAAGGATGAGATTTTAAAATGAGATAAACAATAGTTTAAATGTCTGATTAATTGGATACTTCATGTATCATTATCAGTATCTCAAGTCACAATATAGACTTCGTCAATAAGGATAGTGAATGTGAATCCATTTTTCAAGTGGTGTTCATAATTTTAAAGATTGGTGTGTTGGTTTTTGTTGTTGGGTTTTCTTTTTTCTCATGCTAGGAGAAAGAGGCATGTCTGCCTGGCCATTTCCATGTTCATTGTCTCGCTATATTACTTAGCTGAGAGTCAACAAATAACCTTTGTCTCTTACCCACCTATGTTCTAAGACAAGTAGTCAGAGCGATAGACATCAAAATAACTAGTACACTAAACAGGCCTATGTACAGAAAAGAGTTAACATAGCAGCAGGCCTAAGCTGCTGTCCTTGAGAACACCTACTTGCAAGGTTGGTCCTAGACTGGTATATGGGAACTTAGATTTCGGGAGAGTTCCCACTATTAGCTGATAAATGTGGCTCACTGTGCCGAATTGTTTGTGCAAATTATGTAGTTTAGTTGAACATCTGCTTTCCTTCTGGGAGTCTGGAATTTGGGTATATGCTAGATAAAGAGTGTTATGTGATCAGCCCTCAAGAAAAATTCTGGGCATTGACTCTGTAATGGACTTCCCTGGTTGGCCACATTATACAGGTATTGTCACAACTCGATGTTGGGGGAATTCAGAGTGTCCTGCATGACTATACTGGGAGAGGAGTTTTAGAAGCTATGCCTGGTTTTGTCCAGACTTCACCCAGTTCACCTCTTCCCTTTGCTGATTGTGCTGTGTATCCTTTCTCTGTAATAACCCAAAAACCGTGACTCTGACACACTGAGTCCTATGGATCTTCCTAGAGAATAATTGAAACTGGGGTGGTCTTGGGGACCTCATGACATGGCCTGGTAACAGTTCTTGACATAAACTTACCCCAAACTGTAGACCTCGCTTTGTTGGGTTATTTGGAAAAAAAAAAAAAGAGAGAGAGAGAGAGACTTTGTCAAACTCTAATTTGTGAAAACAAAAATAAGGCCACATTCTTATGATACGTACTGTATCTTAAGAACAATATTCAAATAAAATAATACAAATCTGTGCTATTATAGTATCCATGCAAGTTTTGTTTTTCCATGACTTTTGAGCTTACTGTGTACACACAGGATGAATTCAATAAATGCTTACAAACTAAATAACATACATTCTACAAATGTAAAATGAAAATGGAATATTTTCCAAATTTTTCATAATTTTTCCAAATATGTAATTAAAACAGCTCTTAAATTAGCATTAGGGAAATAGGATGCTTTTTAATCATGCTGCCAGCCATCCTTTAGATGAATTAGGTGCATTTTTGTCCAGACTTGCCCTAATGCTGTCTAAAAATAAGCATCTCTCACTCATTAATATGGACTCATTTATAAATAATGTTCCCTTTTATTAAATTACTTTGCATTTAGACTCTCTTAGTTTGGGATATATTGAAGTAGTTCTTAAATTAATTGAATTATGCCCCCTTAGTTGTAACCTTGCTGGTGAAATAAGCATGAGACAATCCACATAAAATTAAACAGAACTCACAGGAATTATGTTGAATTTTTTTTTTTAAAAAGCCAATATCAAATGGCTACAAACTGTATGATTCCATTTATACAGCATTCTTGAAATAATAAAATTACAGAGGTGAAGAAAAGATTAGTATCTGCTGGAGTTGGGACCTGGGGGAAGGAGGTGGGTGTAAAAGATAAGCAGAATATGATTATTAATCAGGAATGTAGAAAGATGAAATCCTATATGTCACTTATTTTTAAAATATTTATCATTACACATTTGATCTTTTTCATTTCCAACCATATATAGTTTTCACCTTGGTGATGACCTTGCTGGGTGGGAAATGTAATATCTTTAATACATGAGTTAAATCTAAGATGATGTTCAAATGGACTGCAGGTAACTGTTTATGTCAATAATAAATACAGTAGATTACTTTTAAAACCCATACTTTGGACTTTTTATTATAGATGCAATTGCTGACTTACCATAAATCAATGTGCTTAAAGTGCCATATGATATCAAATGTTTAGCTTAACAGCATAAAATTGAGCCGAAACTGTAAAACATGTTTTATAGGTGCTATAAAATCCTGAGGCTGGAGGTCCCGCTTTTTTGCATTACTCTGATCCATCAAGTCCACTGAAAATTCCAGATAGCCAATACAGTTGGGAATTGCAAATTGGCTTTCAGAGTCTTACTCACTTTGGTTATTATGATCTCCAGAGACAGCATGTTCTGTTTCCTAATATGAGGAGAGAAGCATAGGCTAGTGTAGGACCCACAGACTTAAAAAACATTATATCCTTAAAGGTGCTCTTCTGTTATTCCATCTTGCTGATTCTGGCCTCACCTCCATCCCTCCACCCAAGCCCCTTGCAGGCATCTCTTTAGCATCTGAAGGGAGGCTAACTGATGTAGCAAGAAGGTATTCATAGTTTGTCTTCAAACGTTTGTTTCTGCCTGTAGTGGATGCTCATTCATTCAGCAAATTGAATTATTCCTCTACGTATGCATTGTTCTGTGGTTAAGCAATGGAGAAGAGGTAGAATCAGTGAGGAAGTGAAGATGGAGAGAGGTGAATGGATATGAGGAACCTTTAAAATATAGAGGCAGTCCGACTTGGTGATGAAAGTGGGTGAGAAAGAGAGAGAAGTCCGAGATGAAGTCTGTGTTCTTGGCTTGGCCACTGGGTGGCTGGTGGTGCTGTTACCTGAGAGAAGGGTACAGAGAAGGGAGCCTGGGCAGTGAGGAAGGGGAGGATACATTGAATTTGAGATACTCATAGGTAATTTGGTGACAGTTTCCAATAACAATTGGCTATATGGATCAAGACCAAAATACAAATTAAAAGGAATCCACTGTAGTAAACACTGATGGTGTTTTCTGTTGTTGTAAATGCAGTCCCTTCCATTATAAAACCATGTACCTCATGGATCCCTTCAAAGAATTACCTGATTCAGCCCTCCATCTTTATTTATCCATCCAGCCATTAATTTTTAAGCTTAAACCATCTATTGCTCACCTTTTGGAACTTGGAAAGTCTGCCACTTTTCCTCTCCAATCTGTGGAATCCAGAAGCAAAGGTACGGCCTTAGTATGTTGTCAGAGACCAGCACTGAAGAAATGACAACAGTCAGTGAAGATGTCTATGACAAGTTAGTGAAGGGGCAAAGTGGAATAATACAAAATGTATTAATCCAAAAAGTGAAAAGAAAAATTAAAAATGTAACACAAAGTAGGTGGGTTAATTATAAAACAGTAAGAGTCACTATAAACTCCACTAAGTCAAATATAAATGGACTAATCCAAGTAAAAAACTAAAACTGCAATACTGGATAAAAAAAACAATAGACACTCTTTTTGTTGAAGTACAGTTGACACGCGATGTTACATTAGTTTTAGGCATTCAGCATAGCGATTTGACACCTCTATACGTTATGCTATGCTCAGCACAAGTGTCGCTACCATCTGTCATCATAAAACATCATTACAGTACCATTGACTATATTCCCTATGCTGTGCCTTTCATCCCCATGACTTATTCATTCCGTAACTGGAAGTTTGTATCTCCCACTCCCCTTTACCCATTTTACCCACTCCCCCAACTCCCTCTCTCTGGCAGACACCAGTTTGTTTTCTGTATTTTTGGGTCTGTTTCTGTTTTGTTTGTTCATTTGTTTTGTTTTTTAGATTCCACACATAACTGAAATCATATGGTATTTGTTTTTCTCTGTTTGACTTATTTCACTGAGCATGATACCCTCCAGGTCCATTTATGTTTTTGCAAATTACAAGATCTCATTCTTTTTGATGTCTGAACAATAGGATATTGTGTATATACCACTCTTTTTTATCCATTCATCTATCAGTAGACACTTAGGTTGCTTCCATATCTTGGCTATTGTAAATAATGCTGCAGTGAACTTAAGGGTGCATATATCTTGAATTAATGTTCTCTTCTTTGGGTAAATACCCAGTAGTGGAATTCCTGGATCATATGGTATTTCTATTTTTAATTTTGGAGGGAAACCTCCATACTCTACTCCGCAGTAGCTGTGCCAATTTACATTGCCACTCACAATGCACCAGATTCCTTTCTTCACATCCTCACCGGCCCTAGTTATGTCTTGTCTTTTTGATTCTAGCCATTCTGACAGGTGTGAGGTGATATCTCATTGTGGTTTTGATGTGCATTTTCCTGATTATGAGTGATGTTAAGCATCTTTTCTTGTGTCTATTTGCCATCTGCATAATGTCTTCTTTGGAAAAATGTCTGTAGAGGTGTTCTGCCCATTTTTAATTGGATTATTTGGGTTTTTGGTGTTGAGTTGTATAAATTCATATATATATATATATATGAATGTTAACCCCTTATTGGATATCTTCTCCCAGTCAGTAGGTTGGCTTTTTGCTTTGTTGATGGTTTCCTTCTCTGGGCAAAAGCTTTTCAGTTTGACTTAGTCCCATTTGTTTATTTTAGCTTTTCTTTCCATTGCCTGAGGAGATGTAGCTAGAAAAATGTAGCTAAGGCCAATGTCAGAGAGATTACTATGTTTTGTTCTAGAAGTTTTATGGTTGCTGGTCTCACATTTAGGTTCTTAAACCATTTTATTTACACTTATTTTAGTGTGTGGTGTAAGAAAGTGGCCCAGTTTCATTCTTTTGCATGCAGCTGTCCAGTTTTCTCAACACCATTTATTGAAGAGATTCTTTCCCCCATTGTATATTCTTGCCTCCTTTGTCATAGATGAACTGACCACCTAAGCGTGGGTTTATGTCTGGACTGTCTGTTCTGTTCCTGTATCTATGTGTCTCTTTTCGTGTCAGTGTCATACTGCTTTGGTTACTGCAGCTTTGTAGTGTATCTTGAAATCTGGGATTGTGATACCTCCAGTCTTCTTCTTTCTGAAGATCATTTTAGCTCTTTGGGGTGTTTTGTGATTCCATACAAATTTTAGAATTATTTTTTCTAATTCTGTGAAAAATGCTATTGATATTTTAATAGAGATTGCATTGAATCTGTAGATTGCTTTGGATCTAGTTGCTCTTTTAAACCATGGCTTTTTTTTTTTTTTCTGTGCCCCAGGGTGACGAGGGCTAATATGGGCTGGGGACTCAGGGGGTGCTGAGGTGACGGGCTGGCTAAGGCACCTGGACTCTGCTCCCATCTGCACTGTCAAGGTGGAAAGGGAACATAAACTGTAGTGCTTACCAGCCCCTCTGAACCTGGAAGAGTTCCAACATCTCCCCTGCCATTTGGCAAGGTTCTAGGGCTGGTTCCTTTATATTCTAGTTGCCCTTTTAAACTGCAGCTTTTTTTCTGTGCTTCAAGGCAGATGAATTTACTCATGGTCCCTAGGTGCTATCCCTCCCCACTGCAGTTCATAGCATCAGGTATGTGGGTTCCCTTCATTACTGTGTCTCCATCTCTCTTGCCATTTTCTGTGTGGTCTCTATCTTTTGTTGTGCACAAGCTGTTCAGTCCGCTCTCAGTTCTTTTTCAGGAGGAATTGCTCTATAAATAAGCGTAGATTTAATGTGTCCATGGAGCTGGTAAGTTCAGTTTCTTCCTACATCACCATTGTTGGACCCTCCCACTCATTTTAAATATAAAAACACAGAAATATTGAAATTGAGAGATTGGAAAAAAAGTCACCATGCAAACATTCATCACAAGGAGCTTGTATAGCTATCCTAATATCAGGCGGAGTAAATTGTGGGGCAAGAAGCCTCACCAAAGAGAAAGAGGGATGCTTTAAAATGATCAGGGAGTCAATCCAATAGAAAAATAGCACAATCTCAAATTCTTGCACACCCAGTAACTTAGCTTCAAAATACAAAAAGTAAAAAATTCACGTATCTGAAATCCACTGAGGGAAATCATTGATCAAGTTCAAAACTGTTCTGAAGAGTGAGTTTCTACTAATTACTCTGCTACATTTGCCCAGCTTTAACCGTCAAAGAATGTGCACCATCCTTTTGGGGTGTCCCTCCTCCCATTGCCTCCCTGACATGCGGCTTTGGCCCTGGAGTTCACCCATTTCCTTTCACTCAAGGGTAAAAAGCCTCCCCTTACTTTTCTTTGGTCCCTGGGACCTCCTGTGGGGTTTAGCCACTGCTGTCTCCCCAGACTTCTTTGTATTTCTGCTACCTCTGTAGGATCCTACATAATCTGGCTCTAGTGGTCCAAGGAATAAACTCAGCCTCTCTTGCTGAGGGTAGGACTGGGGGGTGGGTGCAACAATGGGCAGACTGTCATTAACAAACCTGGCAAGATATCATCTTGAGATACTAATCTGTGGAGTTTTCCCCCCACTTCCTTGTACAATAAGCAAGATGGAAGAGTAAAGTTGATAGAGAGGGATTAAAAGAGCTGAGCATATTCCAGTGCCCCTTGGCTTTTACCATCACCCAAAGGCCAAGGAAGAGTGAGAGACAGGCTGGAGGAGCCTGTCACTTGACCTGTGCTGAGACTTCCAGGTACATTCTGCTCATTTGGACTTGGTCAAGATGGTACTCATTGGTGTGCTCCATTTCTTAACTCCCTTTCCTCTGGGTTTGGGGTGAAATGGAATTCCTAGAAAGGCATTTTAATTAGATCATTTGGGATAGCTATTCTATGCAGAAAGACCCACAGGAATGTGTAAAAACAGATATTTATTACCAAGAAATTGGCACAGCTGGTTTTCCTGACCTTTAGCCACCCCTGAGCCTGAAGCACCTTGCGTCCTAGATGGTGGGGGATTTGCATGCTGGGAGAATCCGTGAGGCGCAGGCATGGGTACAGAAGGTCTGGTTCATGTGTTACTTGATAATAAAGTTGAAAGCTTGAAAAAAAAATAAAGAGCTGAGCATAGTTCATGCTGAGCTTTGTGACTCTGAAATAGCTTTTGAGACTCAAAAAGTGAGGTTTGAGGCATGAGGCACATGAAGAAACACGAAGCAAGGAGAGAGACTAGAGGAATTGCCAGACAACCACATCCCAGTGTCTCCAGGGGCACCAGTGTAGGTCTACTGGGTGGGCAAGGGGAGGAACAGGAAGGAACACATGGAGAAAAGTAGGTCAGCACTGGGAACCTGGGGAGCTCCTTGGAATATTTCCCATTACCACCGCTTCCCCCAGGAGGCCCTCAGCTGGCTATGTACCCCTGGTAATGTTTGTCAGGCCCTTCCATACTCCCCTGAATGGTCATCCTTTCCACATCAGTGTTTTAGGATTCTCGTGGGCCCCATGTGTATGTTAGGAATGCTTTCCACTGCAAACACCAAAAAAATATGATTAGCAATACCTTAAACATCAGAGGTTTATTTTTTCCCTACAAAAAAGTTTTATTTTTTCAACAAAAAGGCTAAAGGTAAGCAGTTGCTTTGTAAAAATGCAGATTTCCCAAGAATCCTGAGAACAGGATTCAGTTAGTTCTGGAATTATCTCCAGGAATCTGTAATTCTAGAGTCTTCCTGAGTGATACTAATTTGCAACCAAATGAGGGAGTCACTCTTCCCTAGTCTACTGCATCTGCTATGCTGTCCCCTCTTCTGAGTTTGCAGAGTCCTTTAGCTTCCAAAGGAGTCAGCAGCACTACCAGTGAACACCTAATTCATTTATTCATTCAAATGGTCAACAAACGGTAATTGCTCACCTTTTATATGACAGACGCCAACTCTATGAGAGTTGTGAACTGGGCCTAGAAACATGAAGATTTATTAACATTCTCAAAGTAGGTAGAATTTCCACAGAATCTATTTTAAGTACTTTTTTTCCCATTGAGGAAAGATAGGGTAACGAAGTAAACATGATTCATTAAACACCCTTTTTTGCCTCCGTTTCCTCTCAAAACCTCATTAAAATATAAAGATTTTGTTAAAGGCAACAAAATCCTCAGGGACAACGCTAAAAGAAAAGGGAACAAGAATGGAAAGAGAGATGTGAACACAGTGTTGGCAACCAGAAAGCAAATAGCCAATGATGAGTGATTGAGAGACTGGGTGTGGGGTGCAGAGAGGACGCAGGAAGCTGACAGATCGGCCCTATAGAGCTCCTGAAAGGCATACAGGATTGGAGGCAGCAGGAACTGCTCTGGAGCTGGGGTGTTGGTTAAAAGCCTGTACTAAATGCAGGGAGATCCCTAGATCCCTTCGCCTCCTCACCCCATGCGGCATCTCTCTCATCCAACAGAAAGCATACTGGAGAAGGAGACTGAGAGCCAATTGGCATGCTGAATGAATGGTGAGAACCACTAGTAACTTTTCCCCCAGTGCATCTGAGAATCCTGGTGGCCTAGCTTAGACACTTGAGGCAGCGGCCTAGAAGTTTCCTCTCTAGGGAAACTGAGTTCTTCAAAGAAAAACTTAAAATGATTATTGGGAATCCTAATAAAACATAGAAATTCAGAGAAAACTGAGACAGCATAAAGAGCAGAATAAATTGTCAGGAAAATCATATCTTCAGGAAGGTAATAAAAGATAATTGTATCAATAAAAAGACAATAGACTGGCTCACAGAAAAAAAATGAGTTCTCATTTTTAAAAAACAGGGGTGTCTGGTGGCTCAGTCGTTAAGCGTCTGCCTTCAGCTCAGGTCATGGTCCCAGCATTCTGGGATGGAGCCCTGCGGTGGGCTCCCTGCTCAGCGGGAAGCCTGCTTTTCTCTCTCCCACTCCCCCTGCTTGTGTTCCCTCTCTCTCTGTCAAATAAATAAATAAAATCTTTAAAAAATAAAAACAGGAAAAAATTTTTTCAATAGAATCCAAGCATGCTTTAAGGGAAACTACCTGAGGATGTACTCCACCAAAATGAGGGAATAAACCAGGAAAAAAAAAGACACAGGATTCCAGAAATAGGAATCCAATGCAAGGAAGTTGGATGACACATCAGAGCAGGAGGACAGTGGGCTCTAGAGGGGATATGTTAAAAATTTAAAAAACCAACAGAGTACTTGACATATTTGAACTATTCTTTTAAAGATTTATTTTTTTATTTTAGAGGGAGAGAGTGCGTGTGTGAGAGTGGGGGGAGGTGCAGTGGGAGAGAATCTTCAAGCAGACTCCTTACTGAGCACAGAGCCTGGTGTGGGGCTCGATCCCACGACCCATGATCATGACCTCAGCTGAAACCAAGAATTGGACACTAAACCAACTGAGCCATCCAGGCGCCCCAAGTTTGAACTATTAAGAGGAGATTAACGGTTTTGGCAAAGAGTTGGAGAAGCATCAGGGATAGGTATAAATCAAAACATAATATAATTTTGAACTCCAGGGAGGAAAATAAGTTGTATAACAAAGGAAACATTATTAGTGCATGCTGCATGCCTTAACTGGGGAAGATATTTACAATAATCACAACAGTGTTAATCTTGAATACTGATTTAACCAAATATTATGATATATTTATGTTGAAAGAATGAGGAGAACAAGGGTGCTAAATCCTCATCTTTCATAGGAGGAAGTCAAGGTTTATATCTAAATCTGAAAAGTCAATACAGAAGTATATTATTTAGACACATGGGAGAAAGATCCAGAAGAAAGCCCTTAGCCAGTTGAAAGTGACACTTTCGTGTCTCTGATGGGTAGGACCATGTGGGAAATGGTAGTCTGTCAGACCACAGGGAATTTTTCTGGTCAACAAATCCCAGACTTTTGTGATTCTTTCCCCCTAGTTCACTGGGTTCAGCCAGAGTCCTCCCTTGAGGTTTGCCAAGTGTAAGCTCTAAGGAACACACAAACACACACAATGAACTTCATTTGAACTTTGTTCATCCTTTTTTTCTGAGCCAAAAGTGTCATAACTAATAGGGAAAGAGCCAGAGCCCACACAGATAGATGGGGTGTTAGTGCTGCAGGTCTATTCCCTGAGCCTCTTGCATCCGTGTTTCCTAGCAACATGAATAACTATGAGTGTCTTCACTAGCCACCCCAAATACCAGGCACTCAGTAATGCTAGAATGAATTAAAGAATGAATGAATGAATGAATGAACAACAAATGAACCCATTATTTTTCATACATCGTGAATGTCTACAAACTAGGGCCAACACTATTTTGCCTCTAATGCTTCCTTCTGATTCACTCAGATTTAATGGCCTGTTGTGTGTTTTGTTATATATGAAGTGGGCACCTCTAATGTACAAGGAACATTCCTGCCTTCAAAGATTACGATCTGTTTGGGGAGGCAAAATGTGAATAAACAAGTTTAAACATACAGCCACAGATAGCTGAGCAGTGCGTGCGAAGAGGCTACTATGGGATTTGAGCTCATAACCTCAATATGGGTCTGGTGTAGGGAGGCATGACTTTCCCAGTACTGGCTGCAGAGTCCCTAGGGTAGTTTCCAAGTGTTTTGCTCACAGTGAAGATGGGAAATGGGAAGATGGGAAGAAAGTGTCATACCAAGTAATGCTCTTGTTAACAAAAGTCAACAAAGCACAGATTTAGTTGATATCCCACAAGCGTTCTCATGTTTGCTTTAGCACTTCCACTCTAAAGAAGAAAAAGAACAGGTCTTCTGGTGATGAAATCTCACCAGTCTTTTGCTCCTGCTTTGAGAGAGGTACCACTGTTTGCCTGCTCTGCTGGTTTAGTTAGTTGATTTTAAAGTGATATAACTAGACCAGTGATGGGGAGTAAGGACGGCACGTATTGCATGGTGCACTGGGTGTTATATGCAACTAATGAAGCATCAAACTTTACATCGGAATCCGGGGATGTACTGTATGGTGACTAACATAATAAAAAATCATTAAAAAAAATAAAGTGAGGGGCGCCTGGGTGGCACAGCGGTTAAGCGTCTGCCTTCGGCTCAGGGCGTGATCCCGGCGTTATGGGATCGAGCCCCACGTCAGGCTCTTCTGCTATGAGCCTGCTTCTTCCTCTCCCACTCCCCCTGCTTGTGTTCCCTCTCTCGCTGGCTGTCTCTATCTCTGTCGAATAAATAAATAAAATCTTAAAAAAAAAAGTGATATAACTAGTCATTAATAGCTCTCCAACTGAAGAATCAGAGCACATTTCAAGAAGGTCAGTTTAACATTCCAAGGCTAGAATTTAACCAAGACCAAGGTAACACATCCATTCTGGTCAGGTCCCTAGAGCATCCCTAGGATGCATGTACCTATTGAAATTTAAAATAATTACAATTGAATAAAATTTAAAATTCAGTTCCTCACTCACACTTGCCACCTTCCAGGTGTTCAATGGCTCAAATGGCTAGTGGCTACCATATTAGGCAGCACAGATATCATAGGACATTTCCATTATCATGGAAAAGTCAATTGGACAATGCTGTCCCAGAGTTATTTAAATTGTTGTTCAGTGAAGTGCCGGTGCAAACTCCACAGTGTCACACGGTACAGTGACATGATTTCAGTGACTTAGGGGAGGGTCAGCAAGAGCATGAATGTCATTCCCAAGTCATGTGTCATTCAAGAAAGAAATGCTTAGGCCAGACCAAGATGGACACTGCCATCCTTGTGCTTCGGGAGAGAGAACCCCTGTGGCTCTCCCTTTTGCTGTGGACTTTGAGATGAGAGCAGGTGGTAGAACCTGACTGATGGTGTGACTGGAGGTTTTTATGGTCAGGAAGGCTGGTAGTGGAGATAACCTCCTACCAGCTGACTCGGGGTCAGGAGGGAAGCTGAGCCATGAAAGTCCCATAAAACTCCTGCACCCAGTGGCTTGTTGCCAGGAGCCAGAAGAGACTCAAAAGGGTCATCCAAGGGACAATCCTACTTGGGTGTCCTCAGTAAGTCTTTTATGTTAGATAAGGATTAACTTCCTTGGAATTTCCAGGCACGTCTTTCATGCTAGAAAGGATAAAATGGTTTCATTTTCTTTAGCCATTATGCTGCTACCTTTTGTTGTTGTTGTTAAAATTGATTTGTTTGTTCCTTTTCATTTTTTAAGAGATAGCCATGTCTGTGTTTTTTGGTTGAAATATACATAACATAAACCTTACCATCTCAAGCATTTTTTAAATTTTATTTTTTAATTTATTTTAGAGAAAGAGAGTGGGGGAAGGGGCAGAGGGAGAGAGAGAGTCCTCAAGCAGACTCCCCACTGAGCACAGAGCCTGATATGAGTCTAGATCCCAGGACCCTGAGATCACGACCAGAGCCAAAATCAAGAGTCAGCTGCTTAACCAACTGAGCCCCCCAAGTGCCCCACAACCATTTCTAAGTGTACAGTTCAGTGGTATTAAATACATTCCCACATTGTTGTGCAGCCATCACCACCCTCCATTCCCATAACTCTTTTCATCTTGTGAAACTGAAACTCTATATTCATTAAACCGTAACTCCCCATTTCTCCTTCCCCTAGCCCCTGCCAACCACCATGATAATTTTTCTTTATGATTTTGACACTCTAAGTACCTAATATTTGCAGTCCTACAACATTTGTCTTCTTGTGACTGGCTGGTTTCACTTAGCATAATATCCTCAAGGTTCATCCATGTTGCAGCATATTGCATAATTGCCTTCCTTTTCAGACTGTACAATATTTCATTGCATGTAGGTACCACATTTTGCTTATTCATTCATCCATGGGTGGACACTGGGTTTGCTTCCATGTTTTAGCTATTGTGAATAATGCTGCTGTAAATGTGGGTGTACAAATATCTTTTCAATACTCTGCTTTCAATTATTTTGAGTCTGTATGCAAAGCGGAATTGCTGAGTCATATGATAATTTTATTTTTTAATTTCTTGAGGAAACTCTGTACTGTTAAAATGCTTATCACTTTACATTCCCACCAAGAGGAGTTCCAATTTCTCCACATCCTCGCCAGCTTTTTTTTTTCTTTCTTTTTTTTTTCTTTTTAATTAGCCATCCAAATGGGTGTGAGGTGGTCCTACTGGCAGTTTTTTTTTATTTTTTTTAATTTCTTCAAAATTTTATTTATTTATTTGACAGAGAGAGAAAGCAAGCACAAGCAGGGGGAGCAGCAGGCAGAGGGTGAGGGAGAAGCAGGCTCCCTGTTGAGCAGGAAGCCCTATATGGATCCCAGGACCCCGGGGTCATGACCTGAGCCTCAGGCAGACGCTTAACGGACTGAGCCAGCCAGGCGTCCCTGGAAGTTTTTTTTAATACTCTAGTTTAAATATGTCCACCCAAAACTGACCACAGAGCTGACCAGGCCAAGGTCTGTTACCTCAGCTCACGTTATCAGTAGGGCTTGCTGCAGCCCATCATACCAAAGCAGCTTATAAACCATCTGGCTGCTTTCCAGCTGGAACATCGGTCTACTTGGGCACTTGGACTAGAATTACACTACCAGCTCCCATGGGTCTCCAGCTTGCAGATGGCAGCTCTTTTAATGATTCCTCATAAAATTCAGACCTCCTCTCACTGTCCTGACCTCAAGCTGCTCAACGTTTTCATCTAATTTTTTTTCTCTCCAAGAATGGGTCTTACCTCTGCCTGGATCATCACCTTAGAAAGGACACCCGTGAGGCCCTATGGAAGGCCCCTTGGGGAGAGCACAACAGCCTATCAGGGATCCACTGGGGAAGTAGCGCAGATGGCAAATGGAAGGATATTCCAGACAGACTGCCTTTGTGACATAAAGGGCAGGTCAGAAGGAAGAGCCCTAATGTGTTGTCCTCAACTTAAACTCCATATTCCATTGTTTGTCCCTTCCTACACATCAAAATTTGGCATCTGTTGTTTTTTCAAGATTTTTTTTCAATGCAACATTTTATTTACTTTTTGATAAATTTAAATCCTTGAGGGGTACAACATTGCAAGGATTCTATGTGCAGTGGCCTTCTCAGGAAGGCTGCTTCATGGTTTGGCAAGAACCATGCCGCCGTTTCCACGGCATGAGTTACCTTTCTCCAGATCCCTCTGATTTTGTTTGGTTTGCCACCAGGAGTCTCTGTGTTGTGCTTTATGCTGATAAGCACATCTCTTGCCCAAGTAGAATTCAGTTTCATGTCAGGAATAAACAAACACCTTCAATTTTAAAGAGAGTTGTGTGCTCTCTCTGGTTCTGGAGACACTGCCATTAAAAACAGCCCTGGACAACAGCTTCCCTGACGTAGTCATCACTTAGAAGTCCTGTTCCCAGCAGGCTCCAAGATGATGGACAGAATAGATTTGATCTCTTTTGATAGAATGGGAATCTTTCTCTAATTAGAGAAGAACAAAGCACTTTTTCAATACAATTTGTCCCTAAATAAACTGTGTTGATTGCTGAATCTAAGATGTAGTGTAGCCCTAAATCTTACTCAGATTCCTTAAAACTCGCTTTAATTTGTAGAAGGTTGGTACCATATTATTTTGTTGTTACTATTTATTATTTTGTGATGAAAAATTAACAGTATAAAAAAGTAATAGTTCCACTAATAATTCTGCTAGAGAAAAATAATTTTACTTCTTTGTATTATGGTTTGAAAGAGCATATCATTTTACACTGACATTGCCTCAAAATTCATAATTCATCCTGAAATGATTTAAGTAAAAGTTCTGCGGGTCAGTAAAGAGGAAAAGAGAAATGATTTTCATAAAGTATCAAGATTGCTCAAGGTATAGCCCAAAGCCATGCGCCCTCGGGCTTCGCAGGATCATTTTCTCAGGCAAAGTGGAGTTAGGATTGGAGAGAACTCAAGCAGGACAAAAAGCACATGGGGTATAGCAGGACGTGGGAGTTATGATTTAGGAGGCCTCATGCCCCTTGAGTCAGTAATAACGATATTTAGCACTCCTGGGGTGCTTTTGAACCCTTGGAAGCCCCTCAAAGCTCTACCATAGACCCAGAGCCTCGAGTGCCTGGGAAAGGTTATTGCAACAAGTATCATGTAGCCTGATGTCCTTCATGCTGATGGACACATTGAGGGGAGGAAGAAAGCAATACTGAGCACCACGGGTTACAGTCACACCCTCCCCACGGAGCTCCCCACTGTGCCTGTTCCCGTATGTGTGCAGCAGGGCAGCCAGAGTGACTCTTCGCAGACCCAGTCTGATTGTGTCACACCTCTGCTGAAACGTTCAGGCCTCCCGCTAGTCTTAGAACAAAGACCAAATCTAATATGGTCTTCAGGATTTGGTATTGACTCCTGCCCACTTCACCGTCATCTTCCACTTCTTGCTCCTGCACGCTGGTCTTCTGTAAGCTCCTCAAGCATTCCACGAGGTCACTTTCATGCCACAGAGCTCCGTCCAGGCTGTTCCCCCCTCCCACCTCCACCCACCCTTTGCCTTGGCTCTTGGCTCACACTAGTACTTGAGATCTCAACTTAAGTCTGTTCCTCAATAAACTTCCTGCCGCAGACTAGTTTACTTCTCCCAGAACCAAGTGTCTTTCCCTCAAGAATGTATCACATATGCGATATGCAGTCATGTGTGTGATCATCTGATTAATGTCTTCCTCCTCCACTTAAGCCGTGCTCTCCACAGGAGCAGGTCCATGTATGTTTTGCTCACTGTGTTTTTTCCCAATGCCTGGTGGAGGGTGCATCATAGACTCTTGATAAATGCTTCATGCATGAACAAAAGGTAGAGTGCTGCCCCATCCCTTATAAATGTAATAGTTGGATTCACTCCCCGCCATTCCAACACAAGGTGTAATCAGCATACAAACTTGTATCCCGAATACAGTAAAGGTTTACTCACATCTTTGTCTCTGGAATTTAACAGTGTATTGATGACTTCAATTCGTGCATCTCTATCTTCCAAAAGAAAGAAAATCATCATAGACTCATGGTATTAAATGAGACTCGGTTGTTTTGACTGGGTGTTTCAAACGTTAGGCAAATGTTGAGCAGTCTAGGCAAGATAGCTGAGCTTCCTAATTTTTCCCCACTGTCAGAGATCCTCTTCCTGCCCCACAAGTGGTAGGGGAATACCGCTTGAATCTTTGTTCACCTAATAGACAAAGAAGTTTCTCCTGGCTTTTCATGCACTGTCCCTTTGGGTGACTGTCTGGGAACTGAAGACCAAGCACGCGTAGCTGGGGTGCATTCCTCCTTCTTCATTGCTCTCTGTGTCGCCGATGGATACCACGCCCCCTCTTCCCTGAAGTAAAGCACTCCCATTTCTAGCTTAATTTCTGTATTTAAAGTGGTTTTTCTGGGGGCGCCTGGGTAGTGCAGTCGTTGAGCATCCGCCTTCAGCTCAGGGCGTGATCCCGGCGTTCCGGGATCGAGTCCCACATCGGGCTCCTCCGCTGGGAGCCTGCTTCTTCCTCTCCCACTCCCCCTGCTGTGTTCCCTCTCTTGCTGGCTGTCTCTCTGTCACATAAATGAGTAAAATCTTTAAAAAAAAAAAAAAATAAAGTGGTTTTTCTTCTCAACTTCTTGGAGTTGTCAAGGAAGAGTCAGCGTTGTTTGAAAAGAATAGCAAGAATAACACAGCTCTGCCAGGGATTAGATACGTTGTAAGACCGTGAAACCTGACAGGTGCCAGGGTTTTTGTGTCAGCAGCCGCAGTCCTCTGGGCACCAGAGTAATGAGCACGAATGGGAAATCCATACTGTAAATCCTGCACGGTGCCTGGTCAAGGCTGTAATCCACT
>NC_048218.1:101659254-101659411 GCF_002007445.2 Ailuropoda melanoleuca
GGGTGGCCCTCCAGCCGCCAGCCGCCAGCCGCCCCGTGCGGGCTCCCAGAGCTCCCGGTCTCAGCCTGGATCCAGTGAGCACACCGGAGCTCCGAAACTCCGTGAGATGCTTGGTGGCGCACGCTCCCGGCTCACGGACTCAGTCTGCTGTTTCCAG
>NC_048218.1:101659534-101672887 GCF_002007445.2 Ailuropoda melanoleuca
CCCTCCAGCCGCCAGCCGCCAGCCGCCCCGTGCGGGCTCCCAGAGCTCCCGGTCTCAGCCTGGATCCAGTGAGCACACCGGAGCTCCGAAACTCCGTGAGATGCTTGGTGGCGCACGCTCCCGGCTCACGGACTCAGTCTGCTGTTTCCAGGGTGCGGGTCCGCGGTCCGCCCGCTCCCCGGTGCAGGTGGCTACCGCTTCCTGGCCCCCTGACATGGCGGCTCCCTCCCCCTTCTGTTTATCTTCCGATATCTGTGCTCGGTTTCACGGCTCCCCGGCTTCGTACCTCGATACTCAGCGCTGGAGATGTTCATTGGTAGAGATCCAGATGTATCTTCCTGAGTCTCAGGCTGATTCCGTGGATGTTCCTGCTGGTCTGGTACCTATCCAGCTCAACTCAGGGGACCGGCTGAAAAAGGGGTCCCCTACTCCTCCGCCATCTTAACCTCCTCCCAAGAATTATTTTTATACCTTCAACTATTCTTTCAAGGCAATCGTATTACCTGCATTTCAAGGTCAAGGTCAGCATAAAGAGCAAAGTATAACAAAAAAAATTATCTGAACAATACAAGCCAGCAGAGCTACAGTAAATGAGAATTCAAATCTTGCTGAGTTCTAAATTTCAGAATAAAAAATTTGCTCTTTCCTCACAGAATTGGCATGAGGATCAAATAAGAGCCCTTTTAAAGATAGCCCATACAAAGCTCAAAGATATTGATCATTCCTAGTATTACTTCTTTCTGAAGCAGCCCGTTCTATGGATCACTTACCATGTGTATTCTGATGCAAACTGGGGTTAGTGTAAACAAACAATCCTGCCTGTCAAAGAGTAAAAATCATTTTTTGAAGATTAATTTTATTGATAAAAATGTTGATAAAAGTTACCAGGTGCTGTTTTGAGTTAGGGGAAGATGGGCTTGCAGAGGATGGGGTAAGCCAGCTCAGAGAAATGGGATACACATGGCATGCTTCAGTGAGAGCTTCGACCCATCTTTCACAACCTGAGAAAACTAAAAGAGTCCAAAAGCAACTGAGTTCAGAATGATGATGCAGTAAAGAATTAAATGTACATCTTATTAGGTCGAATGGTCTAAGCATTCTAAGATGACTTGTCTTCATCAAGAAATCAAAGGGCTGGGGCGCCTGGGTGGCACAGCGGTTAAGCGTCTGCCTTCGGCTCAGGGCGTGATCCCGGCGTTATGGGATTGAGCCCCACATCAGGCTCTTCCACTATGAGCCTGCTTCTTCCTCTCCCACTCCCCCCTTGTGTTCCCTCTCTCGCTGGCTGTCTCTATCTCTGTCAAATAAATAAATAAAATCTAAAAAAAAAAAAAGAAATCAAAGGGCTGTTTTTAGCATATAAAAAAAGACTTTACCTGACCCCGATCCTACTTTTTCCAAATACAGCACGCTTTATTTACTGTGGTTTCTTCATTCAGAGTGATTATATTCCCAAATTGAGATCTACTGAAGTCTTCAATGGCCGTCCATCTGTGGGGTTGGCAGATCAAATAAATTGCGATCAGCTCAGATGGATGTGGTAATGAAATAGTAGAGAAAATTGAACAGTCCCTGCCCCACATATTATAAAAAATCTACTTAAAAAAAGAAAAAAAGACCATCCTTTTTCCATTGGATATTCTCTCTGGCTTTGTCAAAGATTAGTTGACCGCAGAGTTGAGGGTCCATTTCTGGGATCTCTATTCTGTTCCATTGATCTATGTGTCTGTTCTCATGCCAGTACCATACTGTCTTGATCATTACAGCTTTGTAATACAGCTTGAAGACTGGAATTGGGATGCTTCCAGCTTTGGTTTTCTTTTTCAACATTTCTCTGACTATTCAGGGTCTTTTCCAGTTCCATACAAATTTTAGGATTGTTCCTTACAGCTCTGTGAAAAATGTCAATGGTATTTTGATGGGGATTGCATTGAATGTGTAGATTGCTCTGGGCAGCATAGACATTTTAACAATACTTATTCTTCCAATCCATGAGCAGGGGATGTTTTTCCATCTCTTTGTGTCTTCCTCAATTTCTTTCATAAGTGTTCTGTAGTTTTTAAGAGTACAGATCCTTTACCTCTTTGACTAGGTTTATTGCTAGGTATCTTATGGGTTTTGGTGCAGTTGTAAGTGGGATCGATTGCTTAATTTCTCCTCCTTGTGTCTAATTGTTAGTGTATAGAAATGCAACTGATTTCTGTGCCTTCATTTTGTATCCTGCCACTTTACTGATTTCCTGTATGAGTTCTAGCAATTTTGGGGTGGAGTCTTTTGGGTTTTCCACATAAAGTATCAGGTCATCTGTGAAGAGTGAGAGTTTGACTAATATTCTACAAAGCAAATAAGAATATCCAATGGAAAAAGGACAGTCTCTTCAATAAATGGTGCTGGGAAAATTGGACAGCCACATGTAGAAAAATGAAACTGGGCCATTTTCTTACACCATACACAAAGATAAACTCAAAATGGATGAAAGAACTAAATGTGAGACAGGAATCCATCAAAATCCTAGAGGAGAACACAGGCAGCAACCTCTTCAACATTGGCCGCAGCAACTTCTTGCTCGACACATCTCCAAAGGCAAGGGAAACAAAAGCAAAAATAAACTTTTGGGACTTCATCAAGATAAAAACTTCTGCACAGCAAAGGAAACAGTCAAGAAAACTAAAAGGCAACCTACAGAATGGGAGAAGATACTTGCAAATGACATATCAGATAAAGGGCTAGTATCCAAGATCTATAAAGAACTTATCAAACTCAACACCCAAAAAATAAATAAGCCAGTCAAGAAATGGGCAAAAGACATGAACAGACATTTCTCCAACAGACAAATGGTCAATAGACACATGAAAAAGTGTTCCACATCACTTGGCATCAGAGAAATACAAAACCATAATGAGATACCATCTCACACCAGTCAGAATGGCTAAAATTAACAAGAAACAACAAATGTTGGCAAGGATGCAGAGAAAGGGGAACCCTCTTACACTATTGGTGGGAATGCAAGCTGGTACAGCCACTCTGGGAAATAGTGTGGGGGTCCTCAGGAAGTTAAAAATAGAGCTACCCTATGATCCAGCAATTGCACTACTAGGTATTTACCCCAAAAATACAAATGTAGTGATCCAAAGGGGCACCTGCCTCCCAATGTTCATAGCAGCAATGTCCACAATACGCAAACTATGGAAAGAGCCAGCTAGTATCTTTATAATCATTATTCTGAACTCGAGTTCTAACATCTTACTTATATCCATACTGTTCAGGTCCCTGGCAGTCAGTACTGCCTCTTGTTCTCTTTTTTGAGGTTTTTCCATCTTGTCATTCTTGCAGAACATGGTTGATTTTCTATTCGTAGAATTGCAGCAATTCTTTTCTTAGATCTCTGGTTGAGCTTGCAAGTGTTCAGTGATTTTATAGCTATCTAGCTGAATTGCTGGGACCAGACAAAACTAAGGTCTCCTACTCCTTCACCATCTTGGACTCTTCTGGTATAGAAATTTTTTTATTTTTATTTTTTTAAAGATTTTATTTATTTATTCAACAGAGATAGAGACAGCCAGTGAGAGAGGGAACACAAGCAGGGGGAGAGGGAGAGGAAGAAGCAGGCTCATAGCAGAAGAGCCTGACATGGGGCTCGATCCCATAATGCCGGGATCACGCCCTGAGCCGAAGGCAGACGCTTAACTGCTGTGCCATCCAGGTGCCCCAGGAATTTTTTTAATTTCATGAAACAATACTATGAACAATATGCCATTAAATAATTAGATGTAATAGACAATTTTCTAGAAAAATATAAAAAATCAAACACTCAAGGAGAATAAAAAAACTGAAAAGATCTGTACTCCTTTTTTTATAAAGATTTTATTTATTTATTTATTTGACAGAGAGAGAGAGAGAGAGCACAAGCAGGGGGAGTGGCAGGGAGAAGGAGAAGCAGGTTTCCCACAGAGCAGGGGGAGCCTAATGTGCGGCTGATCCCAGGACCCTGGGATTATGACCTGAGCCGAAGGCAGTTGCTTAAGCAACTGAGCCACCCAGGTGCCCCAAGATCTGTATGCATTTAAAAACAAGTTGAATCAGTAATTTAAAAAAAATCAGGGACGCCTGAGTGGCTCAGCCGGTGAAGCATCTGGGATGCTTCCCAGGGTCCTGGGATCAAGTCCCACATCGCATCAGGTTCCTTGCCCAGTAGGGAGCCTGCTTCTCCCTTTGCCTGATGCTTTCCCTGCTTGTGCTTTTTTTTTCTCTCTCTCAATCTCTCTCTCTCTCTCTCTGACAAATAAATAAATAAAATCTTTAAAAAAATTTTTTAAATAAAATAAATCAACCCCTGAAAACAACAATCCTTCAAAATGGCACAGCTACTTTGGATGTTAGTTTGGTGGTTACTTGCAAAGCTGTAAACATACTCATATGATCCGGCAGTCATGCTTCTTGGTATTTACCCAAAGGAGCTGAAAACTCTTGGCTACACAAAAATATGTTCATGGGTGTTTGTAGTAGCTTTATTTATTATTACCAAAACTTGGAAGCAATTATTAAAACTTGGTAGGCAAATGGATAAATAAAATGGTGCATCCAGACATGAAAAGACATGGAAAAAAGTTAAATGCATGTTATTAATGAAAGAAGCCAATCTGAAAAGCTACATACTGTACAATTCCAACCATATGACATTCTGGAAAAGGCAAAACTTAAGGAGTCAGTAAAAATATCAGTGTTTGCCAGGGGCTAGGGATAGGAGGTGTTGAACAGGCAGATCACAGAGGACTTTTAGAGCAGTGAAACTATTCTGTATGATACTATAATGATGCATACATGTCATCATACATTTATCAAAACCCGTAAAGAAATGTCGGACACCACAAGTGAATCCTGATGTAAACTATGGACTTTGGGTAATGATGTGTTCGTGTAGGTTCATCACTTGTAACAAATGTGCCATTCTGATGTGGGATGTTGATAGTTGGTGGGGTGGGGGCGCTGGGGGTTTACAGGGAGTATAGGGGAACTTTCTGTTCTTTCTGCTCAATTTTGCGGTCAACCTAAAACTGCTCTTTAAAAAAATAATCTATTTAAAATGAAAAAAAAGAAACAATCTTTGATGGTTTCACAATTGTTTTATCAAATTTTTGAAGAGAGGTAACAAAAATTTAAATATAACATCAGCAAACTAAATCCAGCAATGTATTGAAACTAAAAACAAAACAAAACGAAAAACAAAAAACCACACATAAGGCTTATTCCCAGAATGAAACCAGTGGTTTGACTACAAAAAATTTATCAATATAGGAGATAGCCTGATAAAGAAAAATAAATAATTTAAAAAGAGAAAATATATTATTATTTCAATAGATCTAGAAAAAGTCATTTAACAACTCTAAAGNTAGATCTAGAAAAAGTCATTTAACAACTCTAAAGCCCATTAATGATCAGAAAATAAACGTTTAGCAAAGTGGGAATAGAAGGGAAACTCATGACCCCACAAAATATGTCCTCCAAAAAATTACAGCAAACATTATACTTAAGAATGAAATACTAGAAGCATTTCCTCACAATCAAAAAAATTCAAGAATTTTCCACTATTATCACTTATATTTCACTCAAAGTTTTAGCCAGCACAAGAAGACCAGAGGTGAATATAAAATGTGTAAGGAATAGAAAGGAAGAAACAACCTTACCGTTAATTGTAGACAATATATTGTTTATGTATTTGTCTTCCGTTTCTAGATAACAAATTACTACAAATTTAGCAACTTCAAACAGCACACATTTATTATCTCACAGTTCTGTTGGTCAGAACTCTATTCTCTGCTCAGGGTCGAAGGAGGCAGAAATCAAAGTGGGGTTCTGCTTCTGTTCTCAGCTGGATCACAGGGTACTTTTTCAAGCTCACATCGTTGTTGGCAGGATTCAGTTCCTTGTGATTGTAGGACTGAGGTTTCTATTTCCTTGATGGCTGTCATCTGAGAGCTGCTCTCAGCTCCCTGAAGCTGGCCGCATTCTCTTGCCACATGGTTCCCACTGTGACAGCATACTCATTCAAAGCCACCAGGAGAATCTCTCCTTTCTGGTGGACTATGACTGGGTCTTATATGACACAATGTAATAATGGGGGTGACTATCTCATCACCTTTGTCATACAAAATAACCAAACCAAGGGAGTTACCATTCTATCATATTCTCAGGTCCTACCCACACTCAGGGGAGGGGATTAGAAGGGGTGTGTACACCAGAAGGTAAAAATCTTGGGGGCCTTCTTAGAGTTTTGCCTACCACTACATGGTAAATCCAAGAGATTTTTTAAAACTATTATAAAAAATGTGACAGTTTAACAGGTTGCTAAACACACAGTCAACCGACAAAAAGCCAAAGTATTTAGACCAGAATCAACTAATAAGAACGTAATGGGAAAGAAGAGTTCAGTATTAATACAAAACAAAACCACCAGGTACCTAACTAGGAAAAAAAATCTAACAAAAGCAGTGCAAGGTCTAGGGAAGACTCTCAAACTATAAAGAAGGACATGAAAGGAGACCTAAGCACGTGGCCCTATTTACCACAGTCACAAATGGTAATAAAAGTTAGTTATCTTAAATAAGTTGGTTCTCTCCAATTGGTAAATGCAGTGCAATTTAAACAAAACCCCAACAGACTTTTTTTCATGGAACTTGTCAAGTCCACCCTCAGAGTGATAAGAATAGAAAAGTACAGGTAAGAAAAAACTGAGGAAGAAGGAGACTCATGTTTCTGGATAATGTGACTTACTATGAGGCTAGAAACTCTAAAGTAACGAGTGCCAAGTATTGGCCCAGACAGACAAAGAGAGCAAGGAACACATCTAGATGCAGGTCCTCACACACATGAAAACGCCATTTATGACAGAGGCGGCATTACAGTCTAGACCAATAAATGATACTGGGACAACTGGCTGTTGATTTGGGAAGAAAATCATTCTCACACATATTCAAAATTATGTATGATGAAGACTTGATGTGGAAAACAACATCTTAATATCTTTAGAAGAAAATAAGAGATTATTTTTATGACATTGAAGTAGGAAAGAAATTTCCTGAATAAGATATAAAAGCACAAACCATGAAAGAAAATTTTGATTACATTAAAATGTAAAACATGGGACGCCTGGGTGGCTTAGTCGGTTAAGTGGTTAAGTGTCTGCCTTTGGCTAAGGTCATGACCCCAGGGTCCTGGGATCCTGTCCTGTGTTGGGCTCCTTGCTCAGCGGGGAGCCTGCTTCTCCCTCTCCCTCTGCCTGCCATTCCCCCTGCTTGTGCTCTCTCTCTCTCTGGAAAATAAATAAATAAAATCCTAAAAAAATAAAATGTAAAACATATATAGAACAAAAGTCAGTACACATAAAGTGAAAAAAAATACACAGACTGAGAGAAGATTTTTCTAGGCATATAACTGACTACATCAACAGGATCCCCACTTTCTTGCTTCCATTGGGTTTATCAGTGAAGAGCCCAATAGACTGGAGGCAGGCAAATATTATGAAGCCAGTGCATCTATTCTTCCAGTGTCCATGGATGTTTCCGTAACTGTCTATGACTCTCAACCAAAGACCACAGCCCCTAAAGAGCCCTCTCCACATAGTCTCACTGTCCCCAGGTTCCTTCTCTGTCCCATCAGCCTAGGGGTACAATACCCCCCATATTTGGAGCCCCTATGCTTTCCCTAATCCCTGTCCACACTTTTATTATACTCGCTTCTAATTGCTCAACTTAAGTTTGCCATCTGCTCTCTTCCTGGACACTGACTGGTGTATCTAGTACAAATTCTGCTTTTAACCTATTAGGCAAGTTACTTAACCTGTTTGGCTCCAGTTACTTCATCTAGAAATGGTCCTATCATGGGAATTAATTTAAATGATCTACATAAGCTCCTCAGTGCAGTTTTCAGCATGATGAGCAGTCAGTAAATTGTTACTGTTATTATCATGATGGTGGTGGTATTTATTACTGTTTCTAATATTTCTTCTTTGCTACCTGATGATCTGAGTATCAGCTAACCATAGCTGGGCAAAAACACCAAAGCAGAACCTACAGAGGATAGCTAAAATGGAATTTGCTGTCAGGCTTAGAGAATGTCTCAGGATTTTCCTAAAGTCACTGTTGTACTAATAAATGGGACGCGCTCTTGTATCAAGTGGAATTACAGACAGTTGTCTTCTGTCCACCTGTGATGAATGGGCCAGTCCAGTTTATCGCCTGTCTTCATTATCTGCAAGACCAGTCGGTACCAGTCACTCACATTCCACAGACACCTGCAGGTATGTCAGCTACAGCAGTCAGTGATGCTCTTGCACGTGCAGGTCTCCATAAACAGCAGCCAACACAAACCAGTGGTGGAGGCTGGCCAGCACCCACTCATGCACCTGTGTGCACCTGTCCCAGCCACAGACCTCATGAGTCAGTTCTGCCAATCAATTACCATGAAGGTCCTTACATACCAAAAGACATTCAGGACCAGGCAGATGGTCTCCATTTCAATTCAATTTTATATACATATTTGAAAAATACTACAAGTTACAACACAGAATAAATGCTTTAATTGGTATGACGTACTGAACTATTTAAAGAAAATTATACAATGGAAAATGTGGGAAAACAGCATAGTTAACACTTAGTTACCTGTCTCATGGAGGGGGGTGGGGAATTTTAAACTGTAGGTATTTGTAAATCATGTATATCTGTCTCACTTTATCTTTATAGGCTATTTATCAGTCTGGGTGTAGGCTTTTTTTTTTTTTTTTAGGGTTTTTTTTCCCCCCCCCCCCCCCGCATTATATTTGCACAGGGTCTAAGACCTGTAAGACTGTTAGAGCCATAGAACATGTGAGGGATGAGGAAAGAGACCTTTCTAGGGTGATGGACAGGATCTGTATTCTGATCAGAATGCTGGCTACATGGATCTATACATTTGTCAAAACTCAGACCTGCACACTTAAGATCTGAGCATTTCTCTGTAGGTACTAACTCAGTTTCAATTGACATTACAGGAACATGTAGAGGAATAAAAAAGTTGAAACACAAACTCTAAAAGGTTACACTTGAAGGTATATCCTACCAGTTTCTTTATGATGGAATAAAATCTCGAAGTTTGATAAATAGTTGAAGGTGAGAGGAGGTGACTCAGAGACCTCAGAGTGGCAAAGGGAGTCAACTGAAGGTTAGGCCTTTGCTGGGACTATACCGCCTACATAATTACAGGGTCAACGCCTCAATTATCTGTGCTCATTCAGAGTGGAGTTGACCCGATGACACCCTATGCTTTCTGGAAAAGGCTTCAACCCCTAAAGGATCCCAATTTTTCATGAGCATGTGCTCAGAAGCCTCTAGGGTTACCCCTGAGGGCCCAAACACAATTCGATTTATTCCTAGGTGGCTGGACAGGAAAATTATAAATTATTGACTGACCGATCCTCAAGGTTCTTCAACATTTTAATCAACAGTTTGGGTGAGGGCAGAGAAGATACATTTGCCCAGTGTTCAGAAGCCACACACGGGGGTGAGACCACCAGTAAGATGGGCTACCGGCTCATAATTCACATCACCTAAGCAGGAACATTGACTGGGCCCAAGCCAAAAAGTTAAACTAGAATAAATTAAAAAGTAAACTGCCATTCGGTCCAGAAGCCAATTGCCAAATCCAGGGTGGGAGTGGGGAACTGATTTGACAGAAAAAAGCCCTGTGGTTTTCACTGATCACATGTTCATTTCTATGCCAATGGTGTGGTACAGTTGGTGAAAAATTGAACACATTGACAGACAAGTCTACTAAACTCAATGCTGCTTATCTCCTTTGGTTACAGGTGCTGCATTTTAAGAGTGACATTGACAAACTGGAGTGTTGGCCAGAGAGGGGGATCAGATAGAAGTAGACACCTCATTCTACCACAAACATTTCAGGAAATGCATTGTTCACGCTGAAAAAGAGTAAAGAGGTACAAGTTAGGTGACTGTCTTGGTTTGCCTGGGACTTAGGGGGGTTTTCAGACACAGAACTTTAGGTTAAGACCTGTGCAGACTCTCTGCCTGGCTTGCAGATGGTCACCTTCTCACTGTGTCCTCACATGGTGGGGAGAAGGAGCATGCTCTGGTCTGTCTTCTGCTTATAAAGATACCATTCCATCATGGAGAATAGTGTCACCCTCCTAACCTCATCTAAACCTGATTATCTCCCAAGGGCTCCACCTCCAAACATCATCACATTGGGGGTTAAGTCTTCAACATATAATTGGGGGTTGGGGAGGGACAGAAACATCAGTCCATAACTGAGAGACATAAGCTATGGGATCCAGGGTCATGAACCTCGAGACCCAACTCCAGACACTGAAGGCAGAAGCGGTGGGACCAGAGTTGGAGGGGTCAAGAGTCATGATGAGGGGTGGAGAGGTCACACAGGCCCAGGCCAGAATCACAGCTCCACCACCTGCTGACTGTGTGATTTGGGCTCGTTACTAAAACCCTCTGAGCCTCAGATTCGTCATCAGTAAAATGACCTGTGTGGAGCATGGCATCGTACCCGACCTAGAGTAGGGCCTCAGGAAAATGGGGTTAATNAAGCGGTGGGACCAGAGTTGGAGGGGTCAAGAGTCATGATGAGGGGTGGAGAGGTCAGACAGGCCCAGGCCAGAATCACAGCTCCACCACCTGCTGACTGTGTGATTTGGGCTCGTTACTAAAACCCTCTGAGACTCAGATTCGTCATCGGTAAAATGACCTGTGTGGAGCATTCGTACCCGACCTAGAGTAGGGCCTCAGGAAAATGGGGTTAATGCCAGGGAGCACTCCCTTGTCCTCCCCCAGTGGCTTCCCTTCTTTCCCAGACCTCAAGCTCCCTGAGGCAGGCAGAGCCCTCACAAATATCAAAAACCTGACAGAGAGGCTGTATCTAGTCAGAGGTTTGTTTCCTCACCTAAGAGAGTCGGAGTCCTGCAGCTGCTCAGGGACGCCGCCGCTGAAGAGGCCCCTCCTTCCTCTCCTGCTCCAGCTTCCTGGTGCACAGCTGCTGCTGTGGCAGAGGGGCTGCTAGGTACCATCTGCATTCCAGAAAGAAGAAAAACAAAGGGGCGAAGGGCAAAGGTCCATAAGAATACCCTGGCTAAGTCAAACCCCCCTTTTTAAAATTTTATTTTTTTATTTAAATTCAATTAATTAACATACAATATATTATTGGTTTCAGAGGTAGAGGTCAGTGATTCATCAGTCTTATACCCAGTGCTCCTTACATCACATGCTTTACTTAATGTCCATCACCCAGTTACCCCATCCCCCCTCCCCTCCAGCAACCTTCAGTTTGTTTCCTATGATTAAGTGTCTCTTATGGTTTGTCTCCCTCTTGGATTCTGTCTTATTTTTTTCCTCTCTTCCCCTATGATCTTCTGTTTTGTTTCTTAAATTCCACATGAGGGAGATCATATGATAATTGTCTTTCTCTGATAAGCCAAACCCCTTTTAAAAGCCATTCCCAGAAGCCATGTGTGGAAACTCCTTCGATATCATTGGCCAGCATCAGGTCACACAGCTACCCCAGCTGCAAGGCCACCGGTGCAGTATTTAGTGGACATACTGCCACCCTGAACAAAACTGGGGCTCAGTTAGTAAAGAAGAAAAGGAGAAGGGATATTGGGTAGGCAGAGGGCACTGTAACCCCCTCCCCCACCAGCTACCTCCTTTGGGCTGTACATTCGTCACCTTCCCACCTCACTTGCCCTTGGGAAACTGGAAAACCACCAGACCTAATGGCACAACCTGAGTATGCAGCCCCAAACAGGAGGGCACAAGGACGTCAAAAAGAGAGTGAGTGCAGGCTGCAGTGCTGTGTCCTGGCAAGGAGCTCTGTGACTCCCAGAGCAGAGATGGTCACGGTTAACACTGGCCCCTGGAGACTTTCCTTTCAGAAAAATAGCACAGTTGGATATGGAAAAAAGGATCGGGTAAGTCTTTTTTCTTTTCCTCAAGACTTTGGTGGAATTGGCATAGCTATTAAAAAGAATGTTCTACCAGGACCCTCTGTTCAAAAAACAAAAACAAAATGACTGAAGAGTGAGCCAAGAGGAAACAGCCTTGTGCAGAGTGGGTAATATTACGTGGCTTGTGTTATGATTAAGAAATGCAAAAGAAAATGTGAAAGAGCTAGTCCTGGTTGGATGATTCACAGTTATGACTCTCTTGCTCACTGTCTGTCCATGCCTGGAGGGTGCCAACGGGTGTACCTACATTAACCGGGGTGACTTCTGGCATCCCTCATGCAGACACCCAAAGATGAGAAGTAGACAAAGGTCATTCTCCATTATGCCGGCTGCAACTTCCTCCAGCACTGGCGTTTGAAGTCTGATCCCTGGGCTGGTACCAGCAGTATCCACATCCCCTTGGAACTGGTCAGAAACGCAAAGCCTCAAGCCCATCCCAGACTTCCTGGGATTCTGAGACACACACAGGTTTCAGAACCACTAACCTAAGCCATTGTCCAATAGCAGGGACGTATTCAGTACGAGCAATCAGTCTATGCTTTTCTAACACATTTTGTAAGAGACTCATTAAAACCAGTAAAAAGTTACTGGTTTAGAGTTTAAGGTAGAAAGGAATGAGGGAAACCCTCTGCAGGTCTGTAATTAAATTTGTATTTCTTAATGTTTTTTTATTATTCTAATCACAGCATCTCTTTATATCTGTCTTGAAAGTTATAGTAAGGAGTGATCTATTTACAAAAATTGATCTCATTAGAGTTTGGATAAAATGTACTGAAAAGTTTTGCATCTTCCTATCATTGTTAGAGCCTTACTTAGTGAGACAGGCCCCAATTTTAACATGTTATTATGGGCTGAATCATGTCCCCCAAAATTCCTGTTGAACTCCAACCCATAGTACTTTCTGACTATATTTGGAGATAAGACCTTGAAAGAGGTAATGAGGTAAAATGAAGTCATTAGTGTAGGCCCTAATCCAATACGACTGGTTTTCCAATAAAAAGAGGTGATTAGGACATAGACACACAGAGAGAAGACCATGTGGAGACACAAAGAAGGCGGCCATCTGCAAACCAAGGAGAGAGGCTTCAGATGAAACCAACCCTAAAAATACCCTAATCTCAGACTTCTAGCCTCCATATCTGTGAGAAAATGAACTTCTGCTGTTTAATCCGCCCAGTCTGTGGTAGTTTGTTATGGTACCCCTAGCAGACAAATATGATGTACAAAAAGACTTATGACTAAGTCGGGCCTTGCCTGATAATTACTGTTGTGGTAGACATTTGTTGCTGTTCCAGATATTTCCAGATTGCCAGTTCCTGGGGAACACAGTGTACCTCCCCACCCCCTGCAGA
>NC_048218.1:101674346-101715243 GCF_002007445.2 Ailuropoda melanoleuca
TAAGGCTTATTCCCAGAATGAAACAGTGGTTTGACTACAAAAAATTTATCAATATAGGAGATAGCCTGATAAAGAAAAATAAATAATTTAAAAAGAGAAAATATATTATTATTTCAATAGATCTAGAAAAAGTCATTTAACAACTCTAAAGCCCATTAATGATCAGAAAATAAACGTTTAGCAAAGTGGGAATAGAAGGGAAACTCATGACCCCACAAAATATGTCCTCCAAAAAATTACAGCAAACATTATACTTAAGAATGAAATACTAGAAGCATTTCCTCACAATCAAAAAAATTCAAGAATTTTCCACTATTATCACTTATATTTCACTCAAAGTTTTAGCCAGCACAAGAAGACCAGAGGTGAATATAAAATGTGTAAGGAATAGAAAGGAAGAAACAACCTTACCGTTAATTGTAGACAATATATTGTTTATGTATTTGTCTTCCGTTTCTAGATAACAAATTACTACAAATTTAGCAACTTCAAACAGCACACATTTATTATCTCACAGTTCTGTTGGTCAGAACTCTATTCTCTGCTCAGGGTCGAAGGAGGCAGAAATCAAAGTGGGGTTCTGCTTCTGTTCTCAGCTGGATCACAGGGTACTTTTTCAAGCTCACATCGTTGTTGGCAGGATTCAGTTCCTTGTGATTGTAGGACTGAGGTTTCTATTTCCTTGATGGCTGTCATCTGAGAGCTGCTCTCAGCTCCCTGAAGCTGGCCGCATTCTCTTGCCACATGGTTCCCACTGTGACAGCATACTCATTCAAAGCCACCAGGAGAATCTCTCCTTTCTGGTGGACTATGACTGGGTCTTATATGACACAATGTAATAATGGGGGTGACTATCTCATCACCTTTGTCATACAAAATAACCAAACCAAGGGAGTTACCATTCTATCATATTCTCAGGTCCTACCCACACTCAGGGGAGGGGATTAGAAGGGGTGTGTACACCAGAAGGTAAAAATCTTGGGGGCCTTCTTAGAGTTTTGCCTACCACTACATGGTAAATCCAAGAGATTTTTTAAAACTATTATAAAAAATGTGACAGTTTAACAGGTTGCTAAACACACAGTCAACCGACAAAAAGCCAAAGTATTTAGACCAGAATCAACTAATAAGAACGTAATGGGAAAGAAGAGTTCAGTATTAATACAAAACAAAACCACCAGGTACCTAACTAGGAAAAAAAATCTAACAAAAGCAGTGCAAGGTCTAGGGAAGACTCTCAAACTATAAAGAAGGACATGAAAGGAGACCTAAGCACGTGGCCCTATTTACCACAGTCACAAATGGTAATAAAAGTTAGTTATCTTAAATAAGTTGGTTCTCTCCAATTGGTAAATGCAGTGCAATTTAAACAAAACCCCAACAGACTTTTTTTCATGGAACTTGTCAAGTCCACCCTCAGAGTGATAAGAATAGAAAAGTACAGCTAAGAAAAAACTGAGGAAGAAGGAGACTCATGTTTCTGGATAATGTGACTTACTATGAGGCTAGAAACTCTAAAGTAACGAGTGCCAAGTATTGGCCCAGACAGACAAAGAGAGCAAGGAACACATCTAGATGCAGGTCCTCACACACATGAAAACGCCATTTATGACAGAGGCGGCATTACAGTCTAGACCAATAAATGATACTGGGACAACTGGCTGTTGATTTGGGAAGAAAATCACTCTCACACATATTCAAAATTATGTATGATGAAGACTTGATGTGGAAAACAACATCTTAATATCTTTAGAAGAAAATAAGAGATTATTTTTATGACATTGAAGTAGGAAAGAAATTTCCTGAATAAGATATAAAAGCACAAACCATGAAAGAAAATTTTGATTACATTAAAATGTAAAACATGGGACGCCTGGGTGGCTTAGTCGGTTAAGTGGTTAAGTGTCTGCCTTTGGCTAAGGTCATGACCCCAGGGTCCTGGGATCCTGTCCTGTGTTGGGCTCCTTGCTCAGCGGGGAGCCTGCTTCTCCCTCTCCCTCTGCCTGCCATTCCCCCTGCTTGTGCTCTCTCTCTCTCTGGAAAATAAATAAATAAAATCCTAAAAAAATAAAATGTAAAACATATATAGAACAAAAGTCAGTACACATAAAGTGAAAAAAAATACACAGACTGAGAGAAGATTTTTCTAGGCATATAACTGACTACATCAACAGGATCCCCACTTTCTTGCTTCCATTGGGTTTATCAGTGAAGAGCCCAATAGACTGGAGGCAGGCAAATATTATGAAGCCAGTGCATCTATTCTTCCAGTGTCCATGGATGTTTCCGTAACTGTCTATGACTCTCAACCAAAGACCACAGCCCCTAAAGAGCCCTCTCCACATAGTCTCACTGTCCCCAGGTTCCTTCTCTGTCCCATCAGCCTAGGGGTACAATACCCCCCATATTTGGAGCCCCTATGCTTTCCCTAATCCCTGTCCACACTTTTATTATACTCGCTTCTAATTGCTCAACTTAAGTTTGCCATCTGCTCTCTTCCTGGACACTGACTGGTGTATCTAGTACAAATTCTGCTTTTAACCTATTAGGCAAGTTACTTAACCTGTTTGGCTCCAGTTACTTCATCTAGAAATGGTCCTATCATGGGAATTAATTTAAATGATCTACATAAGCTCCTCAGTGCAGTTTTCAGCATGATGAGCAGTCAGTAAATTGTTACTGTTATTATCATGATGGTGGTGGTATTTATTACTGTTTCTAATATTTCTTCTTTGCTACCTGATGATCTGAGTATCAGCTAACCATAGCTGGGCAAAAACACCAAAGCAGAACCTACAGAGGATAGCTAAAATGGAATTTGCTGTCAGGCTTAGAGAATGTCTCAGGATTTTCCTAAAGTCACTGTTGTACTAATAAATGGGACGCGCTCTTGTATCAAGTGGAATTACAGACAGTTGTCTTCTGTCCACCTGTGATGAATGGGCCAGTCCAGTTTATCGCCTGTCTTCATTATCTGCAAGACCAGTCGGTACCAGTCACTCACATTCCACAGACACCTGCAGGTATGTCAGCTACAGCAGTCAGTGATGCTCTTGCACGTGCAGGTCTCCATAAACAGCAGCCAACACAAACCAGTGGTGGAGGCTGGCCAGCACCCACTCATGCACCTGTGTGCACCTGTCCCAGCCACAGACCTCATGAGTCAGTTCTGCCAATCAATTACCATGAAGGTCCTTACATACCAAAAGACATTCAGGACCAGGCAGATGGTCTCCATTTCAATTCAATTTTATATATATATTTGAAAAATACTACAAGTTACAACACAGAATAAATGCTTTAATTGGTATGACGTACTGAACTATTTAAAGAAAATTATACAATGGAAAATGTGGGAAAACAGCATAGTTAACACTTAGTTACCTGTCTCATGGAGGGGGGTGGGGAATTTTAAACTGTAGGTATTTGTAAATCATGTATATCTGTCTCACTTTATCTTTATAGGCTATTTATCAGTCTGGGTGTAGGCTTTTTTTTTTTTTTTTAGGGTTTTTTTTCCCCCCCCCCCCCCCGCATTATATTTGCACAGGGTCTAAGACCTGTAAGACTGTTAGAGCCATAGAACATGTGAGGGATGAGGAAAGAGACCTTTCTAGGGTGATGGACAGGATCTGTATTCTGATCAGAATGCTGGCTACATGGATCTATACATTTGTCAAAACTCAGACCTGCACACTTAAGATCTGAGCATTTCTCTGTAGGTACTAACTCAGTTTCAATTGACATTACAGGAACATGTAGAGGAATAAAAAAGTTGAAACACAAACTCTAAAAGGTTACACTTGAAGGTATATCCTACCAGTTTCTTTATGATGGAATAAAATCTCGAAGTTTGATAAATAGTTGAAGGTGAGAGGAGGTGACTCAGAGACCTCAGAGTGGCAAAGGGAGTCAACTGAAGGTTAGGCCTTTGCTGGGACTATACCGCCTACATAATTACAGGGTCAACGCCTCAATTATCTGTGCTCATTCAGAGTGGAGTTGACCCGATGACACCCTATGCTTTCTGGAAAAGGCTTCAACCCCTAAAGGATCCCAATTTTTCATGAGCATGTGCTCAGAAGCCTCTAGGGTTACCCCTGAGGGCCCAAACACAATTCGATTTATTCCTAGGTGGCTGGACAGGAAAATTATAAATTATTGACTGACCGATCCTCAAGGTTCTTCAACATTTTAATCAACAGTTTGGGTGAGGGCAGAGAAGATACATTTGCCCAGTGTTCAGAAGCCACACACGGGGGTGAGACCACCAGTAAGATGGGCTACCGGCTCATAATTCACATCACCTAAGCAGGAACATTGACTGGGCCCAAGCCAAAAAGTTAAACTAGAATAAATTAAAAAGTAAACTGCCATTCGGTCCAGAAGCCAATTGCCAAATCCAGGGTGGGAGTGGGGAACTGATTTGACAGAAAAAAGCCCTGTGGTTTTCACTGATCACATGTTTATTTCTATGCCAATGGTGTGGTACAGTTGGTGAAAAATTGAACACATTGACAGACAAGTCTACTAAACTCAATGCTGCTTATCTCCTTTGGTTACAGGTGCTGCATTTTAAGAGTGACATTGACAAACTGGAGTGTTGGCCAGAGAGGGGGATCAGATAGAAGTAGACACCTCATTCTACCACAAACATTTCAGGAAATGCATTGTTCACGCTGAAAAAGAGTAAAGAGGTACAAGTTAGGTGACTGTCTTGGTTTGCCTGGGACTTAGGGGGGTTTTCAGACACAGAACTTTAGGTTAAGACCTGTGCAGACTCTCTGCCTGGCTTGCAGATGGTCACCTTCTCACTGTGTCCTCACATGGTGGGGAGAAGGAGCATGCTCTGGTCTGTCTTCTGCTTATAAAGATACCATTCCATCATGGAGAATAGTGTCACCCTCCTAACCTCATCTAAACCTGATTATCTCCCAAGGGCTCCACCTCCAAACATCATCACATTGGGGGTTAAGTCTTCAACATATAATTGGGGGTTGGGGAGGGACAGAAACATCAGTCCATAACTGAGAGACATAAGCTATGGGATCCAGGGTCATGAACCTCGAGACCCAACTCCAGACACTGAAGGCAGAAGCGGTGGGACCAGAGTTGGAGGGGTCAAGAGTCATGATGAGGGGTGGAGAGGTCACACAGGCCCAGGCCAGAATCACAGCTCCACCACCTGCTGACTGTGTGATTTGGGCTCGTTACTAAAACCCTCTGAGCCTCAGATTCGTCATCAGTAAAATGACCTGTGTGGAGCATGGCATCGTACCCGACCTAGAGTAGGGCCTCAGGAAAATGGGGTTAATGCCAGGGAGCACTCCCTTGTCCTCCCCCAGTGGCTTCCCTTCTTTCCCAGACCTCAAGCTCCCTGAGGCAGGCAGAGCCCTCACAAATATCAAAAACCTGACAGAGAGGCTGTATCTAGTCAGAGGTTTGTTTCCTCACCTAAGAGAGTCGGGAGTCCTGCAGCTGCTCAGGGACGCCGCCGCTGAAGAGGCCCCTCCTTCCTCTCCTGCTCCAGCTTCCTGGTGCACAGCTGCTGCTGTGGCAGGGGGGCTGCTAGGTACCATCTGCATTCCAGAAAGAAGAAAAACAAAGGGGCGAAGGGCAAAGGTCCATAAGAATACCCTGGCTAAGTCAAACCCCCCTTTTTAAAATTTTATTTTTTTATTTAAATTCAATTAATTAACATACAATATATTATTGGTTTCAGAGGTAGAGGTCAGTGATTCATCAGTCTTATACCCAGTGCTCCTTACATCACATGCTTTACTTAATGTCCATCACCCAGTTACCCCATCCCCCCTCCCCTCCAGCAACCTTCAGTTTGTTTCCTATGATTAAGTGTCTCTTATGGTTTGTCTCCCTCTTGGATTCTGTCTTATTTTTTTCCTCTCTTCCCCTATGATCTTCTGTTTTGTTTCTTAAATTCCACATGAGGGAGATCATATGATAATTGTCTTTCTCTGATAAGCCAAACCCCTTTTAAAAGCCATTCCCAGAAGCCATGTGTGGAAACTCCTTCGATATCATTGGCCAGCATCAGGTCACACAGCTACCCCAGCTGCAAGGCCACCGGTGCAGTATTTAGTGGACATACTGCCACCCTGAACAAAACTGGGGCTCAGTTAGTAAAGAAGAAAAGGAGAAGGGATATTGGGTAGGCAGAGGGCACTGTAACCCCCTCCCCCACCAGCTACCTCCTTTGGGCTGTACATTCGTCACCTTCCCACCTCACTTGCCCTTGGGAAACTGGAAAACCACCAGACCTAATGGCACAACCTGAGCATGCAGCCCCAAACAGGAGGGCACAAGGACGTCAAAAAGAGAGTGAGTGCAGGCTGCAGTGCTGTGTCCTGGCAAGGAGCTCTGTGACTCCCAGAGCAGAGATGGTCACGGTTAACACTGGCCCCTGGAGACTTTCCTTTCAGAAAAATAGCACAGTTGGATATGGAAAAAAGGATCGGGTAAGTCTTTTTTCTTTTCCTCAAGACTTTGGTGGAATTGGCATAGCTATTAAAAAGAATGTTCTACCAGGACCCTCTGTTCAAAAAACAAAAACAAAATGACTGAAGAGTGAGCCAAGAGGAAGCAGCCTTGTGCAGAGTGGGTAATATTACGTGGCTTGTGTTATGATTAAGAAATGCAAAAGAAAATGCGAAAGAGCTAGTCCTGGTTGGATGATTCACAGTTCNCTTTCCCAGACCTCAAGCTCCCTGAGGCAGGCAGAGCCCTCACAAATATCAAAAACCTGACAGAGAGGCTGTGTCTAGTCAGAGGTTTGTTTCCTCACCTAAGAGAGTCNCTGACTCTCTTGCTCACTGTCTGTCCATGCCTGGAGGGTGCCAACGGGTGTACCTACATTAACCGGGGTGACTTCTGGCATCCCTCATGCAGACACCCAAAGATGAGAAGTAGACAAAGGTCATTCTCCATTATGCCGGCTGCAACTTCCTCCAGCACTGGCGTTTGAAGTCTGATCCCTGGGCTGGTACCAGCAGTATCCACATCCCCTTGGAACTGGTCAGAAACGCAAAGCCTCAAGCCCATCCCAGACTTCCTGGGATTCTGAGACACACACAGGTTTCAGAACCACTAACCTAAGCCATTGTCCAATAGCAGGGACGTATTCAGTACGAGCAATCAGTCTATGCTTTGCTAACACATTTTGTAAGAGACTCATTAAAACCAGTAAAAAGTTACTGGTTTAGAGTTTAAGGTAGAAAGGAATGAGGGAAACCCTCTGCAGGTCTGTAATTAAATTTGTATTTCTTAATGTTTTTTTATTATTCTAATCACAGCATCTCTTTATATCTGTCTTGAAAGTTATAGTAAGGAGTGATCTATTTACAAAAATTGATCTCATTAGAGTTTGGATAAAATGTACTGAAAAGTTTTGCATCTTCCTATCATTGTTAGAGCCTTACTTAGTGAGACAGGCCCCAATTTTAACATGTTATTATGGGCTGAATCATGTCCCCCAAAATTCCTGTTGAACTCCAACCCATAGTACTTTCTGACTATATTTGGAGATAAGACCTTGAAAGAGGTAATGAGGTAAAATGAAGTCATTAGTGTAGGCCCTAATCCAATACGACTGGTTTTCCAATAAAAAGGTGATTAGGACATAGACACACAGAGAGAAGACCATGTGGAGACACAAAGAAGGCGGCCATCTGCAAACCAAGGAGAGAGGCTTCAGATGAAACCAACCCTAAAAATACCCTAATCTCAGACTTCTAGCCTCCAGATCTGTGAGAAAATGAACTTCTGCTGTTTAATCCGCCCAGTCTGTGGTAGTTTGTTATGGTACCCCTAGCAGACAAATATGATGTACAAAAAGACTTATGACTAAGTCGGGCCTTGCCTGATAATTACTGTTGTGGTAGACATTTGTTGCTGTTCCAGATATTTCCAGATTGCCAGTTCCTGGGGAACACAGTGTACCTCCCCACCCCCTGCAGAGGTTAAGCATGGTCACATGACATGCTTTGGCCAATGACGGGAACTTTAACAGCCTGAGCGCAACTCCCTCTTGCTCCGCTTTCCCCTCAGCCACAGCAAGGAGCTGTGCTCCTGAACAGGCTGTCCCCTCAGCCTGCTCCCTGGAACGAGTGATACAGGCACAGCCCCCAGCCAAACCTCAGTGGACTTGTAGTGAGAGCAACAAAATAAACCGTTGTTTTAAGTCCTGAGAGTTAAGCCTTGTTCATTATTGCAGCATATTCTAACCTATCCTGACTGCTACATCCGTTTACTCGCCATCTAAAACATGAGTCATCTCATTTACCAAATCCCAAACATCTGATTGTCTCATTTAATTCAGATAATAGGCATAAAAATTAAACTATGAATCTTTTTTTGGTTTGGACTTTTTAAAATCCAAAAATAGCTGAGAAATACATAAATAAAATGTAAACTAAATAAAAAAGAAGTACTGAAAAAAATAAGATAAAATACCAGGTAATAAGTCCATCTATGATACCTGCATGCTGGTGAGAGAGAACAGGGCTTCTTGAAGAAGGTGGGACAATATCACTGAGACCAGTCCAGAGAAAGGACAGTCCAGCAAGCCTCTCTTGCCTTGGGTAGGCACAGCTAAAGGAGAATATAACCACAGTGTTCCAAACTGGCTCTTCCTTCTGACTATCATCTAATTCACCCCAAACCCAGCACCTTACACAGAGAAGACTGAAGCCAGTTACGAAGGCTGAGCTGGACTGGAACTCTTTCCTCCTGCCTCTCAGACCAGAGCCCTTTACACTCTGTGTACTTGTTGGTCCTTTAAGAATCAAAAGATAGAACTTCATATTAGCCCACACTAGCACCGCCTTATCCTAAAGTCTGATATTTCTGTTATTTACCAGTGAAGAGAAAATCATTGTTGCGCTAGCATTTATTTCCAAAAAATAATGTTTATACACTCTAACTCATTTTGTGCATTGTGCATTCTTTTCAGCCTAGGTGTGTGGGAACTTCTGGGAACCTCTAAGAACCAAATGCCTGTTTCTGGGCTTCCACTTCTCCCACCTTGTTCTTTTACCTCAGGTAGCCTCTGGCACCATCCCAGCCGGTCTCACTGCTGTCCTGTGTTTGACCCTCTCTACAATTCATTCATTCAGGCCATCCCTCCTGCCTGGAACGGTCCCCACCTTGATGTTCTCACGACTTGCTGAGTCTTGTAACCCCACCACAGATGCAGCTTTTCTTGAATAACTGCCCAACCTGAAAATCCATGCACCGCATCATTACAAGGAACTCAACCAGCTCTGTATGTATATAAGTCGTCTAGGTGATTGTGCCATCTACTTATCAGTCAGGTGATTTACTTATCAGTATTTTGTTCTCACTATGAGATGCATGCCTTGTCATGTCTGTGGAAAGAATGGTGAGAAGGAAAAAAAATACAATGTGGGTTTTATAACACATTGTCTTATTACCTAGGCTGCCCTATGTGGGCAGATGGAATCTTCTGCGGTATGAGGAATTGATTTTCTTTTGCCCTGATAACATACCCTATGAAGTTTGACTGGTGAACACTAGTGTCATAAACAGAGTTTCGTAAATCAACCACTCCAGGGAGTTCATGGTATACAAATATTAACAATTACTAGGGATTTTTCTCTGAAGAACATAAAATTCTAAGTATTACTGCTGGTGGCGGGGGGGGGACTTTAAAATTTTTTATTTCACTCTGAATAAATATAGCATCTTCTCAAGAAAGAATAAACCTTACAATTTCAAGCTTTACTTGAATATCCTTTGCTTGGAAAATTAAAACAGTCCCAACTTGTAATTTACTTTACATCACAGTTTATCAATCAAGTAGAATGTTAATTCATTCTTGGAATGGCAAATATCCTGTCTTAAGTGATGGATGGAAAAACAAAATGCCATGCCAGATTCGTCAGAAAATGTGTAATTGATCTATAAAGATGTTGCATTTCTAA
The DNA here is from genome assembly GCF_002007445.2 of Ailuropoda melanoleuca. Classification (NCBI taxonomy): domain Eukaryota; kingdom Metazoa; phylum Chordata; class Mammalia; order Carnivora; family Ursidae; genus Ailuropoda; species Ailuropoda melanoleuca. The sequence continues at coordinate 101,684,306 of NC_048218.1, forward strand.
CTAGCATGACATACCAAAAATGAGGGCTTACTTTGGAAAATTGCAAATACATTGGGTACTGACCGTGTTCATTACATTTTAAAAAACATCTGTGGGCAATTGTGTGTCAAAATGGGCTTGTCAAATCTTTGCAAGAGAAGAAATTTTTGTCAAAGCCACACCAGCTAAATTACTTTCAGTTTTAACTGTGAACACATGGTGGATTTTAAAAGAATTGTTTCATTCTCACAGGTAAGTGGACAGAGAATTGGGTAACAGTTCTATTTATCTGCTCAAATGTAGCAATGACTCCGAATTGAGAGTAGTCAAGCAAATAGGTTGTCCCCACTCACTCTATCCCTTAGCTAACAACCAGGGTTGTGATCACCAAGAAATTTGAATATAGGAATCTTGATGCCTCTTATCTTCTTTAGAAGCCACCAGTCTCTTGATGTCAAAGCAGATGCTACTCATACAGTGTCCTAAGGCCCAAGCGATTGAGTTCCTTCTGGGGGCCTGAAGTCCAGCCAGCCTCACTGAGATATAAAGAGAGATGCCCACACATCAGGACCAAGGCTATATGAATTCCTCCATGTCCCTGAGAATAACCAGAATAAAATGAAGCTTTCACTAGTGGTAACAGCGACAGCCCACTACTCTCCTCTAAAAAATCTTGTAATTTAGCACTGAAGATTGAGTGGCTCCTTCAGTATTCTTCTCTTGAAATAAAATAATCCCAACTGTTCTGACCACAAAGTTGGATTTTCTCACCCTGCTTTAGTTTTGTTGATGTAATCGAAACCCCTCCATCTTGAGTGCCTGCTTGTGGAATACACCAAACAGTGCTTGGAGAAAGGGTGGCCCACACCTGAGTGCCAACCCTTTTCCTGATCTTTGCTAGTAATGCAACCTTGGGCAAGTCGTGTAACCTCTCTCTGGCCTCCAGTTCACTCCTCTAGACTGTGCAGATTGAAGGAGATAATTCTGTTACAGCAAGCACGTAACGATATATCTGAAACACAGCTCCCCCAAATATTATTTTCCCTCTTTCCCCAAGTCATTGCTGTAGTGAAAAGTCAGTTGTCTCTAACTGTGCTAATACGGCAATCATCAGCCCCAAGTGGCTATGTATATTTAAACCAATTCAAATGAAATACAATTAAAAATTCAGTTCTTCGATTGCACTAACCACATTTCAAAGTCAGTAGCTACGTGTAACTAGTGCCTACCATATTAGACAACGCACATATAGAGCCATTTTCATTAGAAAATTCTATCGGATAGTGCTGGTTACCTTATCCACTTGGATTTTGAGGCTTCCAAACACATCCATGTCAGCCTCTAACTAAACTACGTCATGAGAAACCTTTCCTTGGTGACAGGGATAAATGTAACTACTGTATTTTCTATCACATCTCTTTTAGAAAGAGCCTGTCTCCAGTTCTGCATCTCAAAGAATTCATTCTCACTGGTTCAAGCTAGAAAGGCTCCCTTCTTAACCTCACAGATTCAGAAAACTATCACAGCCCAGACCTGCATTCTAGAGCCCTGGGCACTGCAGGTGCCCTTTGCTGTTTGTCTTGCCGTTGACAGTCTGGTGAGGTGTAGGTGTGATGCTCCAAGCCCTGGGTCTGGTCCCCTTCTCTGGGGACTCGGTGCAGACAGCGTGAGCATCAGGTAGCTTATGGGCCCAATGTTGAGGACAATGAATTCCCCCATGAGTCCTAGGCACCTTTAAGGAAGAGATCAGGAAGCCAAATGTTCTAGGAAAACAGCTCACTCCATCCAGCAGGGCTTCTGTTCTTTGCATGACCAGCAAAGTGCCTTCCTCCAGGGGTTTTGGGACAGACATTACAGGCCTGGAGACATAGCATGGGAGGTATATAGGTCTCCAGCGCTTAACTGAAACAAAAGCTCCAGTCACCTTACAGCATGCAAGACACAGACCCAAGGAACCAAGTGAGTGACACTTTCTCCACAGGTGTTCCTGGTTCCAAGTCTCAGAGAAAAAGTATCTCAGTCACATCTGAGCTTTGGTTAATCAGGTTTCAGTAGTCAAGGGCTGATTATCTGTATTCTTCTCCCAATCCCACCTACCTTCACTTTCACCTGCCAAGGAGACTAGAAAATGGATATACAGTCACATTTTCTTTCCTTTTTCTTTTTTTTAAAGATTTGATTTATTTAATTGACAGAGAGAGATAGCCAGCGAGAGAGGGGACACAGGCAGGGGGAGTGGGAGAGGAAGAAGCAGGCTCCCAGCAGAGGGGCCTGATGTGGGGCTTGATCCCAGGATTCTGGGATCACACCCTGAGCTGAAGGCAGACGCTTAATGACTGAGCCACCCAGAGGCCCCTAGAGTCACATTTTCTGACTTGCTAATAGCTCAGATAAAAGGTTGGATTAAGAAGGCTAAAAGTAATAGCTAAGATCTTATTTAATGGCCCAGCAGATTTTAGTCCCTGCCATCCCTTCTCATCATTTGTTAAAAGAAATCCACAGCTGACTGCATTATTTTCAAGATTATATCTAATTTTTTAGGTTAACAGCTATAATAATAGCCATCACTCATATAGCCATTACTGTGTGCTTTATGTATGCATGGATATTAGCACATGCAAACCATTAGGAGGCACCAAGAAGAGCAGAGCAGTCCAGTAACACACTGGTGAAGCCGCTCTTGGAACCCTGCAGTCTGGTCTGAGTCTACCCTCCCAGCCGCTGTACTACCAGCAAGAGATGATATTAAAGAATCAAAGAATTGCAGTTAGAGTAAGCTCCTCCCACCCCCAGCTCCCTCTTCGGAGGGCAACCACTGTTCCCAGTTTCTGATTGTCCTTCCAGATGGTCTATGCAAGCATCAGCATGTAGAAAGGAGTCGTGGTGTTACATCGTGTCACTCATGTATAAATTAGTTGTTTTTACCGGTTTTCTAATAATTGATATCATCTGTGCTTTCCCAACCCCATGGGGGTGCTTGCACTGGCAAGATAGGGATGAGGGGAGGGGAGAAAACTAAGTTATCAATAAAGAGTACTCCGGCCTTTACAAAATATTCCATCTACCACAATGATTCCATCATCTCTGGATAGGACTCTGAGACCTGGCCCAGGTTCAAGTCTCTAAGGGGTTCCTTCTTCTCCTGCAGGGTCTTTTTTCCCTCTCACTCTTCCTGACCTTGCTTTTCATAGAAAAGAGCCTGAGAGAGAAGCTGACAGTTGTCCAGCCTAGAAGCAATCACTTCTCCAGGCTCCCAGCCTGGCCTGACCCCTATGGCTGGCTAGATTCCACCAGAGTGGCTGGGAGTCCCTTCACCAGCTGGTTCAGCCCAAAGTTGTGGAACCTGCCAATATGGTCTTCTCCAGGTGGGGGGCAGCTGAGGTATTCCCAGACTGTTTCCCAGTGCTGGCACAAGCAGACCCCCTCCACACACACGGGGAAGCCTTACATCTCCGGTTCCTGCTAGTAGTATTTGCTTCGGCAGTGCATTACGAATTTTTCAACTGGTATAACAAAATCATGCTCAAGTTGGCTTAAAAAATGAATGTGGTTTATTGGTTCTTAAAACTGCCAAGTCTAGAGATAGGGCAGGCTTCAGGTGGGTCCTGAAGTCAAGCCAAGGACTTGATTTCTTTCTGTGCCTCATTTCTACCTTCCACCGAGCTGGCTTCATCCTGATGCCTACTTTCCAGAGGGTGGCATGGCGGCACCATCAGTTTCGGGGCTACAGGCTTCCTCTCAAAGGCGCAGCAAGGGGAGGAGAGAGCTCGTCGTTCTCTAGGGGAGCAAGAGTTTCTCTCTGAGACCTCACGAACAACTCCTGATTCACTCACCCGATAAGGTCCTGAGCCTACACCGGAACCTCCCTCCCCCACAGTGACCAGGGGGTGGAGGGTCCAGCTGACCACTACAGCCTCCTCTCCAGCCCCAGCCCTCGGGCGACCTGTGCCTCTCCCAACGTCATTGTGCCACAGGTATCCCCCTCAATGCTGGCTGAGTTCCGCCCCCTCATCCACGGCCCCCAATTTCATTGTCTGGGAAACCGAAGTTCCAAGCCTTGGAGAACGGAAGCAGGCTCGCTCTGAAACCCAAAGGATTTCGAAATCGAAGCAACGGCAGAGAGCAGCCGGGTCCCCGACTGGGCTGGGGGCGGGGCGCAGAGCGGCGGCGGGCAAGTTGCGCCCCCTCGGGGGAGGTGTTTCCACTGCCCCCTCGTCCCCCTGCCAGCGCAGCCCGGGCCAGACACCCCCGGCCGGCCCCGCGCCGCCCCGCAGGCAACCGCCGCCCGCNTCTGGGCCCGGCGGCCCTCGCCCCGCCGTCCTGCTGCTCGCGCCGCTGCTGTTGCTCGCCCTCCGAGGGGTGGCGGCGGCACCCGCGGCGGCCGGGGGGCGCGAGGACTCCCCGGGGCTCCAGGACGCGGAGCTCCCGCGCGGACTCCTGCAGCAGGCGGCGCGCGCCGCGCTGCACTTCTTCAACTTCCGTGCGGGCTCGCCGAGCGCCCTGCGAGTGCTGGCCGCCGTGCTGGAGGGCCGCGCCACGGTGAGTGCCCGAGGGACGCGGCCGCGCCCCGCGTGGGCAGCGACACCTGTGTGCGCGCGCGCGTCCGCCCCGCGGCAGGTCCGAGGCCGGGTGTGTGAGCGGTGCGACTTTGGGGGCGGTCGGGCTAGTGCCACGGCGCCTCCGGAGGGGTCAGGCGGTGTAGCGGACCGTGGTTGCTCAGGGTCCCCAGAAAGCTGGCTGGCTTTTTCGGCTTTTATGAGGCCATAGATTTTTCACAGGGCAGCTTCCATTCCTGGGAAAGAGGTGCGTGGGGAAACTGAGGAACAGGCCCCAAAAAGCGAGGCTTGATCTTGTCTGGGGGTATCCAGAGGTGCTTTGCCAAAGGGGTGGTCACCACGGCTCCAGCAGAAGTGCTGGGTGGGATTTCTGAAATCCGTGCCAGTTCCCCTGCGGACCGTGGACGGACTGTGTCTTACCAGCAGGCGACCCTGCAAGGGCTTCGGGATAATGTGGTTGGAATTCGTGAGTTGGCGGGAGGGTGCGGGGCTGGGGAGGAACCTTCCCAATACTGGCGTCTATTTTAATGCGAGTGGACCAGGGCTGTTTTCCATGTGAATGGAATGAATGAGAATTTGGCAGCTGCTGACTTGGTCGCTGATTTCCAGGCACTGGCTGTAGGAACCTTGTTTTTTTGTGTCTGTGGAGCTGCATTATTACTTGTTTCATCAAACAGAGGAATGCACAGTTACAGAACTCCGCTCTGTCCCAATAGTAGCGATGCTTTTTCCAGTAATCCCCAAATATTCCACAGAGCCTGCAGACTCAGCCTCAAAAAATCTAGAATGAAGTGTAGAGAGTAAGTAGGGAGAGTTTTAAAGAGGGGCAGTAGGGTTTTTAAGATTGTTCTAGACTTGCTGTCAGATACAGGGGTGGGGAAGGCCTTTTGGAAACCTAGGCTTTGTTCCTCAAAGACTTAATCCTGTACTTAAGGTGATTACATCTATTGACTGAGGAAATCACATTTTTCCTAGAAAAAGGCAACCAACTCTTCTTGCCTTTTTTAACAATCCTTGCTGTCTCAGGGAGAAAAGTTAAGTTTTACTAGGGCAACAGAGAAGTGCAGAAAGAGAGCTTGAGAACTTTCTAGTAAAGTTGGAGAGTAGTCACCTCCCAGAGCCCAAAGAGAGCGTCCATGAAGATTTGCTCCCCGGTTATCATTGAGGAGGATTCCCTACAGCAAACTCAGTTTTCAAGTTCCAGAAATTCTTTTCTTCCTTCCAAGACCATAAAAAAACTAAATACTACTACTTTGCTTTTTTATGCATTTAGTCATCCCCTTGAAAGAAAAATACTTGGCGTCTTTCACAAAATAACTAAGCTCTCGAAACCCAAGTGAGTTAAGTAGAAATTCCCTGTCTCTTCCACAAGGGGCTCAGTTAGTGTTTTTCATCTGTAATGGTATATACAATGTTCCTGAATTTTANCCAAGTGAGTTAAGTAGAAATTCCCTGTCTCTTCCACAAGGGGCTCAGTTAGTGTTTTTCATCTGTAATGGTATTATACAATGTTCCTGAATTTTATTTTATTTTTTTTAAAGATTTTTAAAATTTATTTGACAGTGATAGAGACANATTTATTTGACAGAGATAGAGACAGCCAGCGAGAGAGGGAACACAAGCAGGGGGAGTGGGAGAGGAAGAAGCAGGCTCATAGCAGAGGAGCCCGATGTGGGGCTCACGCCCTGACCTGAAGGCAGGCGCTTAACCGNGGCTCATAGCAGAGGAGCCCGATGTGGGGCTCGATCCCATAACACCGGGATCACGCCCTGAGCCGAAGGCAGGCACTTAACCACTGTGCCACCCAGGCGCCCCAATGTTCCTGAATTTTAAAGGAATTCTCCTTTTGACCAAAAAAGGGGTGGGGCAATAAATCAAATTAGAGCAGATATGGGTGTGGGGGGAGGGTGTACTTAATAAGTAGGGGAATGCAGGATATTGACCCTAAGAAAGGATAACTTCCTATGGTCATTTGGTTTACCTTTACGTTTCTTCTGAAAATGGTTATACATGTTTCTAAATCAAGGAGCCAGGAAAGAGAGCTCAGTGACTTTCAGGGCCAAGAGTTTCTAGTGGCTAAAGTGGTTTCAGTTTTTCCCCAGGAATTCAGTGAAATTTTTTCTTCATTCCTCTACCACCTTCAAACATCACCGCTAAATGGGGGCTCACCCTCAAGGGTGATTGGGGCAGCCTGGGGCAAGGTGTGTCTTAATTTGTGGCAGTGGCTTGCCAGGATCCTTGGAGGTGGCAGAAGCCTAGCAGGGGTCCCCGGAGAGTGAGTGCTGTTTCCTACTTTGGAGCTGCCCTGGGCTGCCTTTCCCGAATGTGGGGGACCAGTTGGTGTGGTGTTGTAGGAAACCCGGATTCTAGCCCCTGCTTTGCCTCTAGGGAGCCACACAACCTGAAGAAGAAAGATCATGTCTTTTCTGATTATTTCCTCATTTGGAGTGTAAATAATCCATGCTCTGCCAACCACACTAGGTGTTCTTAAGAGCGCTAAAAGACGATATAAGTACCAGTTGTAAAATATAAAAAAATGTGAGTTACCATTATACTGTCTGAGGGGTGATCCATTTATCCATGAGTTATTTCTTGAGCACTTACTATTCGCCTGGAACTGGGTTAGATATTATGGCCCTAATTCAGATTGGGGTGGGATCATAGGGTAAGCCTCTTTGAGATTCATTCAGTTTCGAAGCAGTCTCTTGGCTACCTGAATGAGGAGCACGGACCTCACCTGCATGGAGCTTTCCGTGTCGTGGCTTAAGAAATTTCTGCTCTGCTTACAAAAAGTGGTAGTATGGACAAGAAGTGAAAAATGATACATCCCCAAAATGGGTCTGCATTCTTTATTAAATCAGTGCATTTGCAGAGTGAATGCTCAGTTGCTACACAAAGTCTGTCACTCTTCCAGGACTGCCCCTAGGGTGAGCAGGTGGCTAGGTGTGGGTGAAAAGTATAGCTCACAGGGAGCCCTCTTCACCCTAAGGGTCCACGCACCCCTTTGTAAGATGAGAGGCTGGAGCCAAGTCAAGGGTTTTCAAAGTAATGGCCCACTAGTGGGTTAGGAAATCAAGTTAGTAGCTTGCAGATGTTTTGTGGTTTGTTGGTTTATTTTTAAAACAAAATTGTTTGGAATACAAACTATTAGAGTGTGCTGCAAAAGTAAGAGTAAATGGTACCTAAAATGTGTTTCAAATATATATTTATGAACTGGTTCGCTATGAAGAATTCAGTTCTTGCTGTGGATTTCAACTAAAAGGATTTTGAAAACCAGTGAAGCAAGTGATTTTTAAGACCTCTTCAGCCCTGATTGAAGTGATTTCCTAGTTGTGCACGAACCTCTCATTTTAGAAACACTGTCTCCCTCTTGTGGTGAAATCCAGTAATAGCTGTGGTAGTAAATTTAGCTAAGTTTTGAGAAATCAATGCCAGAGGCTGAAAGAGCCAAGTGAGCATTCTGTTTTGTTTACTAAATTATAGGAAGAGATCGCAGACCACAGCTCATGTTCCCTCACTGTCCTACCTGGTGCCATCTTTTTTCTGGCTTTACCCTCCACATAGGATGTGGCACAGCCTCATGGCCCACAGTGCAGAGTGGTGGGAGATGTTGGGTGGCGTTGATACCCAGGGTATCCTGGATCAGCTCCACTCCCAATTCCCTCCTCCTGTACGAGGCTGCCCTTTACACTGAGACAAGTCTTAGCAAGTCCTGAGACCACTGGCCTAGCAGATGACGAGAGGCCAGCCCTCCCCTGACATTTAGAGGTCTTTGTGTGCCCGTACTTCATGAGAAAGGCAACCCACTCGGGAATCAGCTCTTGTTTGGGAATTGTCACTTAAGGTGAAGGCCCGCGGCACTTCTTGGCTCCTGTGTTTGGAGGAGGGAGGTTATGTCCGTACCTCAAAATACTTCAATTTAAATGAAAATCAATAAATTGTCAATGTATCCCCTGTTTTGGGGCATAGGGCCACGGCCATTTCATTGTCCCCCCTTGCAGTTTTTCTAGCAAGAAGACTCAGCCGTTGTGGATCATCTGTGGTTTCCACTTTGGCTTACTTACAGTGCAGGGAGCACTTGCAAAGAATACCTTCTCTACTTTTACCCTTTTTTCTTCCTTCTTGCACAATCTTGACTCATCCACATGCAATTCAACAGCAGGAGTTTTAGAGACTTAATTTCTTGTACAAATTTAACTTGAATTTTGTGGACATACTTTTTTTTTTCTTCTCTCCCACTCTTCGCAGTTTATGTGACAGTTTGCATGCAGTTAGGTAATAGGTACCCCTGGCAGGAGCGAGTTTGGGAGGAAAACCATGGACTTCTGGCAAGCATCAGGCCACCGCTGGGGCAGACAGGCTGGGCTACTGTGGGCACCCGCCCACGCGTCTGACAGTGGAACGGAGCCTGTCTGCTGAGCCACAAGCAGTTAGGAAAGCACTTACTCTGTTAAGAAAAACGGTCTTCCTCTATCACTTTCCAATCTTTACTTTCACTCAGGGGAGCCTTCTAGCTGCTTTTACAGTCATCACAGAAGAACAGGGGTGGGATCTGCAAGATGAACGTGGTATTTCTCTCTGTGCCCTCACGCTGCCCTGGGGATGGAACCTAATAGTCCTAAGAGCACAAAACAGAGATTCCCTCCTTCCTTCCCAAGCATTGCTTCTGCTAAAAAGGCACAGGTGCACCCAAGGTCCCTGCCCAGCCTCCCACCACAGCACCCTTCTGGTCTGCAGGCTCTGATTGCAGAGTCTGGGTCTAGCACAGGATGGGAAAAGGCCACCCGGCCCTGATGATAAATTTAGGCCTTGGCTTCGTGGCATCTAGCCCCAATCACCCAAGCCAGCTGCACCCAGACGAGCTAGTAAGTAGGAATGCTTTGGATCTCCTTGTAATAAATTATTTTGAACCACAAACTTTTTTTTTTTTTTTAAACCAGCCCACAACCCTTTTCCACTTGACTTGCCACATATGGTGTCCTAGCCAGGGACGTGTGTGATCACAGATTATGAGCAGTGGCCCCAAATAAAGCTCCCTGGTGGTGGTGGGTCATGAATCTAACCACCAGGAGTCTGGCTTAGTGGCACACGCTCCCTTGAAACGCCTAGGTGGCTCTGCTGGAGATAGAATATAAATACCGAACCCTAAAATGACTGATTAATGAGGCATGGAATGTTAAATACACACAATATCTCCCAAATCCAACCTGGCCTTTGATCGCCGTGTATGGACAGTGAGTCACCCTACACATTTATCCTCACATATGCAGCCTTTGCGCTGATGCCTCGGTTTGGAGGTTTTTGAGAGCTGGTCGCACAGGAGTGGTTGGGGATAGTAGCCATAGCAAGTCTCCACTCTAGGTTAATTCTGTTAAGCCTGTCTCTACCCGTAAAGTCAGGTTATCCAAGGGGGTCTTGTACCGTCACTGTATGCAGGATGTATATAAAACCACAATGGTCCCCAAAGGACCTGCCCACACAGAACACATTAAGAATTGCCAACGTCTGTAATTAGTTTCACTGCTGTAACAAATTACCACACACTTTTTAGGTTAAAAGACCCCACAGGTTTATTCTCTTACAATTCTGGAGGTCAGAAGTCCAAGCGAGTCTAGATCAAGGTGGTGGAAGGGCTGTATTGCTTCCAGAGTCTGTAGGGGAGGATCCATTTCCTTGCCTTTTCCGGTTTCTGGGCTCAGGTTTCCATCTTCCATCCTGCAAGCCAGCAGCACAGCAGCTCCTGAATGTGACACCACTGTCTCCTCCGCAGAAGGACTCTCGTCAACACGCCGATTCAGCTCACCTGGGTAATGCGGGCTTCTGCCAGTCTCAGGATCCTTAACTTGAGGGCCCTCGGGCCGCACATGGGTGACGTTCCCTTTGCCATGTCAGGTAACATAGTTCCAGGAATTAGGACCTGGGCACCTTTGAGGGCTATTCACCGGCCTGCCTCACCCAGTTTCTGGGGTAGCTCTGGGCTCATGCAAGTTCTTCCCACACCGCTGGATGGGTGACTGCACCCGAGAAATGGCAGCTCTTGCTCGCACCTCTTGTCTGGCTGATCTCTGCAGCCTGGGCGATCTCCTCACCTCCAGACACGTCGCCCTCCGCACACCGGCCTGGTCCTCGACTGGGGGCCGTCTTGTGCTCGCTTTTCCACAGGACTGTGTTGCTGTGCTGTGAAAGCCCTCAGACCTCTTTGTTCCTCCATTCCTCTGACGGCGGGCCCTGTAAGAAACAAATATTAAATATTTGTTCAGTGAAAATAAAGGTAGCTGGAAGGGTGCTGGCACCATGGGGCATCTGGAACACGAGCTGGGCCAGGCCCAGCCCTTGCAGAGGAATGAGGGAGACCCCGTACCTAGTATCCGTCTTACAACCAGCCTTTTCCAGTTAGCACCCCCTGAGCTAAAGGGGAAGCAGAGGGCAACACTGCCTCTGGCCATGTCCACTTTAGCTTCTTTCCAAGGGTCAAGAACTTGGTACCAGAGTTGGCTAACCAGCGCTCTGTGTCTTTCTGTCCACGGCTACGTAGTGTAGTAAAGCCAAGTGTCCACGGGCGAAGGTCTCCTTGGACCCCACGGGATGGGGCCTGAAGGTTGCGGACTTTGGCTCCATAGACTGTTTGCTTTATCTGGCATTGCCTAAGAGAGGGAAAATGCAATAAGATAATTCCCGGGTATAATGTAATACCCTGGAGCTCTCTGTCCAGAACATAAGAACACAGCATTTTTTATCCACAAATGACTCGTTTACTTCTCTGCCACTGAGCCTGACTCATAAAGCTAACCTTACAAAATGAAGAAGTTTGCTTTCACTGAAATGGCATGACATTTATATTTTCTTACCAAATGTGAAGGCTGGAGGGGACATTTGGAAGCACAGTCTGTCAGGCCAGCGGGGCCCAGTGTGTGTGGGAAGGGAGATTAGAATCACCTGGAACTTGATGACAGCCGGAGTTAGTGGTCCCCACCACCCATACCCTCAGCCTGAAAGCATGAAGCTGAAAGTTGTCACCCCCAGCTCTAAGGCAGCACGAAGGGACTGTGCTGAGCAACCACCCACAGAGAGAGGAAAAGCAAGGACAGCGTTTCCCCAGAGCACAGGGTTTTCTTTCTGTAGATTAGCTTTTGGCAGAATCGTGTCTTTGGAAACCTAGAGGCACAGCATTGTCAGGGCCTCCCTGCGGCAGCCGAGGGCAAAGGCTTCTTGGGGACACTGTTCCTGCTCTTTCGTCGGCTCCAAGTTTTTGAGTGAGTGTGAAGGGGGTGTTAGGTTTCTAAAATGAAATAAATACCTATTCTCTATTCCTCATTAAGGTCCTCAGGTTTATTTGCAATATTCACAATTTCCAATATTTCAGTGACTTTAAACAAATAAACATTGTATTGTATCTGATATAAATATAGTCCAGACATGTGCTGGAAGAAAAATCTTTGATCCGTTGGCATGAAAACAAACCTTTCTGTTTTACGGTAAACATGTTTTTACTGAAAATAAGCCATGACTTTGTAGAGTCGTTATTAGAATGAGCAGTTTTAACTTCCTTTTTAAAATTTATTTTTAATTTTTAGAAGATTTTATTCATTTTTTAGAGCATACATGAGCGGTGTGTGTGGCAGAGAGAGAGAGAGATAGCGAGAGAATCCTCAAGCAGACTCCCCCTGAGCATAGAGCCCGATGGGGGGCTTGATCCCACGACCCTGAAATCATGATGTGAGCCAAAACCAAGAGTCGGACGTTCAACTGACTGAGCACCCAGGTGCCCCAGTTTTAACTTCTTGATGCACACATAAATGTCTGTACGTGGCAAAGTAGCTTCCATGTAATAGGAAGCAAGGAGTGAATGTTCTTCAACATTTTGTGTATTTGAACTGTGTCAGTCCAGAGCGCTGCCTTCAGTGTTCCTGCTTGCAAAAGAGCACACCCTCTGTCGTCACGGAGTTAACTGAGTGCACTCCCTGAAGCAGAGGGTAGGCCTGCCATCTTAACCTCCTAAGGCCCGCGACCTAATTGCCAGAGACACTCTGCCCAACCCAGACTTTGAGTTACATTCCTCCGTTTAGTCCTCACGAAAGCCTTGGGCCCTCAGAGTTGTCGTGTGCTCAGTGTCTCAGTCAGCTGTATTCTAGTGACCGTCTACTTGTCACTTCTGCCCCTCCCTCAGAACTTCAGCAGTTCTACTCAGCTCCTCGAGAGAAGGTCTCAGATGGTGGTCCCCACACCGGCAGCAGCAGAGCCACTTGGAACTCAATAAAATGCAGATTCCCAGGGCCCGCCCCTGGTTTGCAGACTCAGAGCTCTGGAGGTGAGGCCCACCGCACTGTGTTTTAGCAGGCTGTCCCAGAGACTCTTGCAGCTGAAGTTGGGGAGAGCCACCACTCTAGGATGAAGTCTCTGTAAGAGACCTTCTCTAATCTGGCCCCAATCCACCATCTTAACCTTCACTCCAAGTACATCCTTCCATGAATTTACCAACCTCTCAATCCGGCTGCTCACCTGCATGCCGGGACTCACACTCTCTTCCTTGTGCCGGGCGCCTCTCCCTTTCTCTCCGCTTCCCTCAGTCCCAGTCCTCCCTGGCATTTCCTCACCTGTACTGGCTCATGCTCCCCTTTCTACCTTACCTGAAATAGCACATCCAGGGCTCCTTACAAAATCTCAGATCATCTTCACTTCCATGCTGGTGGGGGTGGTTGTGCCATCAGCGATGATACATTGAGGTCCTAACCCATGCACCTGTGATTCTGACCTTCCCTGGAAATAGTCTGTGCAGATGTAACCAGGTTAAGATGAAGCCATACTGCCTTAGATGGGCCCTAAGTCCAATGATTGACGCCCGTAGAGGAAGACCACATGAGAGAAAAATGCTGTTTAAAAACAGAGTTGAGGTTGAAATGCTGCAGCTGCAAGCCAAGGAAACGTTAAGGACTGCCGGCCACCACCAGAAGCCAGGGAGAGGCAAGGAGGGATTCTCCCCGGAGTCCCAGAGGAGGGGGCACAGCCCTGACAATACCTTGGTTTTGGACTTCCAGCCTTCAGGACTGTGAGAGTATCCATTTCTGTTAAGGCACGTGATTTGTGGTACTTGGTTACGCCTGCTGTAGGAAACTGATACACATGCCTGGCCTGGCCGTCTCCTTCCAGGTTTGGGTGGTCTTGCCTATAGGAACCACGGTTATAAGCACAGTCAGTCTCCCTCTGCTCCCCATCCCCTCAAGCACACATTAAAAGCTTTCTTTCCACCGTCCCTTAGAGGTTGCTGGCTCTGTCTACGCAGCTTCTGTTCCATCTGAGGGCACAGCAGCAGTCTGGAGCGAGGCTTTATTACTTACTAGCTCTGTGACTTTGGGCAGTTGACTCCATTTCTTCATCCTTAAAATGGGGCAATGGTATTATCTACCTCCAGCAGCTCTGGGGACGTGCGAACACACAGGCACCGCGTAGAACCACAAGAAGCATGGAGTGAGAGCCTGTTACAGGTATTCTGGCTTTATCACGTGTTCTTTCCCAGTGGCCAGCGGGATGCTTTACATGCAGGCATTAAATAAATGCTTGGTACTGATTTGGTAAGGATTTGAGGAGCATGTCTCTTACCCTCTCCCCCAAAATTGAGTGTACTGAGTTCAGTCTTCCTTTGTGCACTTTCCTTTGTGCATTTCCTCAAACAGGACTTTAAAAGCAGCCTGTTGCCCTGCCTACTGCAAGGGAAGCCCCAAATCAAAGTGCTGCTCGTTGCCCTAAGAGCCCGTTGGCTGTGAGGCTGGGCAGGTGCAAAGCGCACATGGGAGGGGGCTGCCTTTCTTAGCAGCCAGTGCGGGGGGGCGGGGGGCGGGCAAAACCAGGAAACATGGAAAACAAAACACACACAGAAGCCAGATTAGAATATAATCCATGTCATTAGTGGTCCCTAATTATAAAGTTTTTTGTTCTAGGCTACAGCCCATAAATCCTCTTTTATACATAATTAAAAAGAAATCTGTAGCGAAGAGCTCCTAACTCCCCCCTGCAGGCTATACAGGCACACGGTCATTTGCTTTGTTTGCAGACTTTTCCTTCATATAAAGCGCCAATATTCTGGAAAATATGAGAACAGCGTCCTGTACCTCTTGCTGTGTTTTAAGAAACACGTATGAGACTTCCTAATTTGTCTCCCATTTGGACAGTTTGGCAGTGGGGGGAGGAGGGTGAAAGGGTGTAAGCACAGTGACCTGCTATTCCAAGAACAGTCCTTCCCTTTGGGAAGCCAGAACTGTTGCCACCTTTCCCAGAATTACAGTAAGCTCTTTCAAGAAATATCTGTTTAGTTTTTTTTTTTTTTTAAATAGCTATGAATGGACGGCTTAGCTTCGCACCATGCAGCTGTAGCAAGCCAAGGGCCAGCTGCAGAGCGAGGACCACCCAACCTGGGGAGTTTGGCCTCATCCAGGGAGCAGAACCTCTCATTTGTTTAGCACACGCCTCAAAGCTAATCCCACTAACTGGGAGAAACAAAGACCTAAATCTGAGATATGGGGTGAGGACATCCGTGCTCAGTTACTTTGGGCTTAACATTTTTAAATGACTTTTTATCTTTTTAAAAATTCTGTTCATGTGCTCTTGATCCCAGGTACAAAGCTGAGGGAGGACCATGCCTCATTTCCGGGGCCATTTTTGTCTTTGGTCCAGGGAGGCTCCTTCTGGAATTTATTCTTTTATCCCCATTCACCCTACCCTCCCATGGGCCACCACTCAAAAAAGTCTGATGTGTTTTCATCTGTCAGTATTCTTATAAAGGATATTGTTGGGCTTGTGTGCAAATTTTTATTTAAACAATTTTTTGTAAATGGTTTTATGCCATACATTTTTTGTTTCTGTTTTCACTCACAGAATTTAGGATCTATGTTCCTAACACATTGCTGTGTGTCAGCTAGTTTGCTACCTGGCCCTCCGAATGGCTCTCTGGGGCCGGCACCCCCATTTTACCTGCCCACCCTCTAGGGACGGACACCAGGTTGCCTCCAGCTCCCACTGCACATGTGGTGTCCCAAGGAGCATCCTCCTTTGAGTGGCCCGAACCAGCATCACAGTTTCTCTGGGATACGTAGCCAGGGCTGGCTGGGTTTGTTAGCTTGCAGGACATACGTAAGCTTGATGCGACCACGCAGCCAGACGGCTCTCAGTAAGCCCCCAAACCTGGCCCGCAGTTGCCCTAGCCACTTTCTAATTTATTGCCGGTCTAGTAGTTGTACAGTGATACCTCATGGCTTCTTTAATTTGCATTTCTTCGCTTCCTCATGAGTT
This sequence comes from Ailuropoda melanoleuca, assembly GCF_002007445.2. NCBI lineage: Eukaryota > Metazoa > Chordata > Mammalia > Carnivora > Ursidae > Ailuropoda > Ailuropoda melanoleuca. The sequence goes on from NC_048218.1 coordinate 101,700,124, forward strand.
CGAACCGGCCTTCAGAGCTCTGTTAGCACAGTTCGGACCTGTGGAGTGCTCCGAACAGTACCCCGCACAGACCCGCTAGGGTATCTGTTGTTCTGTAAATACAAGAATCATTTAAATGATGGGTGGTGTAGTCATGTCCTAATATAAAACTTACATTCTAGTGGTTATTTCTGCCCTTGAATTGCATTCAGTGTTTATCTTCCACTGTGGCCCTCCTATCTGTCCACCGTATACTTCTCTCCATTGCCCCTGTCCCCGCCTTGGTTCATCCACGGCTCTCCGCTGGCCTCTTTCAGTCTCTGTGCCCTGCGGTCACTCTGGACACCTCCTCACTGCGGCTGCAGCTCTCCACGCTCCAGCTAGAGGGATCTTTTAAAAATCTCTCCTATCTATGGCTTCCTATTTCTCTTCCCATAAAATCCTCACCGTAGCCTGCGGGCGGCCCCTCCTTATCCTGGCTCCCGTCTCTCTGCCCTCTGGTCCCACTGGCAGCTCCTCGGGGAACTTCCTCCCCACTGTTCCTTCCCCGTGGAATGATTTGCCTGCACCGCTGCCCCCCCCCCCCAAGTCCATTCCTTCTTAATCTTCACAGTTCCGTTTAGAGGTCACTTCCCTGATCCTGAGGCTGGATCAGTCCCCCAGTTATCCTTTCATAGCTCTTAAGTCGTCTACACTCAGATCCTCAGTTCCACGCGGATCTCTTTGAAGTCCTTGTCCCCCCGCCCCCCAGCCGCGCCGAGGGCGCAGGCTTCCACTGTCCTGCCGTGTTCCAGCATCTTGCACGGCGCTCCGAGCGCAGCCAGCCCTGCAGTGGGGGTCGCACAGCCAGAGGGAAACACAATCCCGCAAGGGCCAGAGGAGCACGAGACGCGCTGCCCCGGCGGAGCCCGGAGCGGACGCGGGCTGCTGCTGCTCCGCGGGCTTCTTGCAGGAGCACCGCGCCGCTGCCCGCGGGAGCCTGTGACTCACGCCAGGAAGAAGGGAGCCGCCTTTGTGGGAGAGAAAAGCTCCGCGTCTTGATAACTGATACAGTCCAACCGAAAATACAAGCATCTTATTTTGGACAACATGTGGATGCTTTTAAGAGTGCCTGATTAAAATAAGGAAATCAAATCAGCAAGGAAAATAACTCTTCAAAAGGCCAGGCGCCGTTCTGACTCAGCCCGCAGCCTTTGTTAATCGAGTTCTGTTTCTTTCCCTACAAAGAGTACTTACTGAGACTGCATTTTGCCTCTGTGTGTTTTCAAATATATCTCAAGTAGTTTATTTAAAATATGCACAGTCGTATCAAGGATGAGGAAGACTTTTGTGAATCCTTGTCGATGGCAAAGAAGCACCCCCCCCGCCATGTATTATTGATATGAAGGTTGGTGGTCCTTGGATTCTTCTCTCTGTAGGCGTAGGTCTTCCCTGGGGGTTTGCATCCAATTCCGTGGCTTCAACCACTCTACCTCCACTGAATCTCCTATAACATTCAGCTGCCTTTTGGACTTCTCTCCCTTGTTCCTGGGCATCAGGAACCTACCTACCTACCCACTCTGCTTCGTCCTTCTCTTCTTATGAATGGTCTCCCCACCCATCCTGCCCACCCCCCAACCACCAGCCAATGGGGGTCCCTGACTCCTGTGTAGGAGGCCTATACTCAGGGGGACCTCGAAGTGGATGCAACAAAGGCCCTGCCTGCAGCAGGTGAGAGGGCCTCAGGGCTGGTGCAACAAGCGGGTCAAGGCTTAGAGCCTGCCGGCAAGCACAGGGGCTGCCTTCTGTGAGTACTAGTTCTTGGTGGGTGCCCACATGGTGCCGGAGTCACAGGCAGCAAGCCCGCCGTTCCTTGTGTTCCTTTAACTCGGGAAGCAAAGACCCCAAACTGGAGGAGTCTCGGAGACTGAGACCATGGAAAATCTTATCCAGTGACTTCCATGCAGATCTCAAACCCGTTGACCACTCATCGGGAGCTCCAGGCAGGAGTAAACCAAAGCAAAAGCAACCTTGACTCTGTGTTGCCGTTCTTCCCTAGCCTGGAACTTGGGCGGGACTCTAATTTCCAGCATAGTTCTTTCTCTCCCTCAGGTCTATAGATTTTACTAATGATAAAAATTGTGAACGTATGTTGAACTTTGACCCTGACCCTGTCTACGCCCTTTTATGCCATAACTTATTCTTCACAACACCGTAAGTACTGTAGTTATGTTTACTGGGAACTCCCTCCCCCTCTGAATTCAGGATCAAGTTCCAAGTCCTCTTCATTTAAAAAAAAAAAAAAAAGGCATTCCATAACCTTGCACCAGTCACCCCACACAGCCTTTTTTCTAGCTTCATGCCAGCCCCTATACCCTATTCCCACACCCTTGCCCAGCCAGTCCCTGTTCCTCAAAGAAGGAGTTCAGGCCTCCTGTGCTGTAGAAAGCCTCCTGCACTTAGCCCCTTGCCCACGTGCAGCTTTCAGCCACACTAATGAGCACGCTGTGTCTCTAGTGTCTCTAGTGCCTGTTGCCACAGGACAAGTGGGTTTCTGGTTAAGGCTGGACTGGATGTTCCGGTTCTCTGTATCCCATCCCCCACCCCGTGCTTGCCAGGGTAGGTGGTGAACAGTGATTGAGGGAGAAATCAGACTTGTGTGTGTGAATTCTGTAAATTGAAATCTGTGTTTCAGCTTACCCCAGAGCTTTCTCAATATTGAAAATGAGTCCTAAGCAAACTGCACCTGCGCTGTGGTCTAGGTGCTCCCCCGCCCCTCCCCCGTGCCCGCTCCCCCAGTGGCATCTATACATTGACATGTTTAAATATTCTTTACATAAATAATTGCCAGAGAATCCTATCCCTCCATTCTCCAGCTTTCCAGAATTGTTTAAGGATCTAAAATAGGAATGGATATTTGGCCTATTTAAAATAACTATCCTGTTTGGTGGTTGTGTTCCTGGGCTAAAATTTAAAGAAAATCAGTGTTTCCAGAGTCCAACTTGATGGCAAATAGCATGAGTTCTTCTAAACAGTTGAAATTGCCTCAGTGACACGGCTTTGTGCGTCTAAAACTACGCACTGGAGTTGATGACCAGTTTAATAGGCTACACGTGCATTTCCCGGCAGGTCCCCTCTGCCCGCAGGCTCTGGGGGTGGCTGCTTCCCTGCTGTGTGTTGGAGCTGAAGCGTCCTCCCCAGGGCGTCCTCCTGGGCAGCCTTAGTGAAAGCAGCCACTTCTGCCCACCCCCCCTCCTTCATTTACCACCATCTGAAGAGCCCATTACCTATCATGGGGCGCAGCGTTGCCGCCATCTACCCTACTGACCATGAGCGGCATGAGGGCTCCCCCTGGCCGGCACCCTCCCAGATGTCCAGGCACCTGGGGTGCGGGGAGAGGCGCTCCCTCCCAGCCTGGCCTGCACAGGTCTGCTCTCACAAAGCCAACTGGCCCCTCAACACAGCCATTTCCCCTCTCAACCCCCTTTTGAGAGTAGGTGTCACACTGGCAAGCAGCGTATCATGATCAGACCGAAATTCGAGCTCTTTTCTCCTTGTGAAAAAGGACTGATTTTATTCCGGTATAAATGCTACGGTACCATTTGCATGCCGTGCTATCCCAAGAGAGTGATTCTTGGATAGGAAGGTGTTAACAGAGCTTCTACGAGGCTAAGATTCCATTTCTATGTTTCAGGTTAATCCAAAGAAGGAATGTCAGGTTGACCTGGTATTTACCACAGATCACTATGACCCAGAGGTAAGCTGCCATGTGGAAGTATCTGATTAGCTACTCATGTGGATTTATTTAAAAAAAAAAAAAAAAGGGTGAAAATCTGAATATATAGCGACCTGAAGGTTAGCTCCTGGTTTGGTTTTTTTATGCTTTCTTTTCTATTCTCAAGAATTGAAGAACAGAGCTAACAGACTGAACTCCTTCAACTCCATGGCCTTATGCAAGGTTGCATTTAAAACAGTCCCCAGAGCTGCCGTCCCCTCCTTGCTTTGCCCCTGGGAGGGAATTTCACAGCCCCTTCGGTTCTGCTTCCAGCACCTCTGAATGCTCAGAATGACTCACTCCCAAATGTCAACCTGTCCTCTTGCTGTCAGCTGTTGACACTTCTCGTTAGAGGCTGGCCTCGCACGAGGCCGATTCCGGGAGCGTCCATACAGAAGTGTTCTGTAAAACACAGAGCAGTACCACTGTGCCACGGGCATGATGAATGTCTCTACAGTCCAGACCAAGCCAGGCCATGGTTTGCCAAGTTTCCTTTACCCGTTCTTAGGAAGAGAGTAAACAGAAGACTCATACACAAATTAGAGCCAGATGACCTGCCGTGGGCTGGCTAGGAGTCAGCAACTGGAACACGGCCGGAGAGACCAGCCCAGATGTTCTTTGTGTGGTGCTGAGTCAAAGCAAGCAGCAATGCATTAAGTGTCTGGGGGCTTGGGGGGGGGGGCGCAGAGCTTCTGAGGGGAAGGCATGACCCCCGCCCCCCAGCCCAGAGGGAGGCTTCTGGAAGAACGCTTACCAGTATACAGAACCAAGTTCTAACAAGATGACAATGTATTCTGACTTTGCTACGTCACCCAAGAACTAAACATTTTCTTTCTTTTTTTAAAAAAAGATTTTATTTATTTGGCATGGAGAGAGACAGCCAGCGAGAGAGGGAGCACGAGCAGGGGGAGTGGGAAAGGAAGAAGCAGGCTCACAGCGGAAGAGCCTGATGTGGGGCTCGATCCCAGAACGCCGGGATGACGCCCTGAGCCGAAGGCAGATGCTTAAGGACTGAGCCACTCAGGCGCCCCGAACTAAACATTTTCTTAAAGCATAAGGAAGACCCCTTTGATTTCTAGTGTTACAAACTGAAAATGTTAAATTAAAGCTAAAGGGAAAATAATTACTAGACTGTTTTGACCAACAGTGTTTCTGTGAAGAGCACAGTTAGCTTATAGAAATGTTCCATTTCAGAGGATGAGGGGAGTGCTTTGCTTTGATTCTGTGGAGCTGTTTCCGGGTGGGGGTGGGGCAAAAAGGAAGGAAAACAAAAGGGGACAACACCCGGTTCCTTTTCTCTTTTCTGGAAACAGCTTAGACACCAAAGGAGATTTTGTGCTGGCTCTCTCTTCTGCCTTTGATAAGCCTCTTCCAGGATGCTCCCTTCACCTTTCTTCTAGGCTGCCACCGATAATTAGGATTTTAATGCACTGCTGAAATTCCCTCTCATTCCAAGTAGCACTCATAGGACTAAGAGTCTCCCATCGGAAAGCATGCTTCAGTTCTTTGAGTTAGTGCTAGAAATGGACTTATTAAACAGATCCAATTTTCATTAAAATTTGTTTCCTTGTGGGTTTTTTTTGTTCAAAGTTTCTTTTTGGTTGTTGTCATGCAGTTTCAATGACTGTAAAAGTGAAAAGAACTGAACTGCTCAACCAACCACTTTGTAACAGGAGTTCTTAACTAGAGGCCCATGGATGGGTTTGGGTGGGGCCATGACTAGTGGCCCATGAACTTCCTCAAATTCTAGGCTCAGTGATGACGGTCTGAGAATGCATGCATTTTTCTGGGAATAGGTTCTGGCTTTTTGTTGTTGTTGGGATAAGGAATCTGTGCCCTGTGAGATATAGAAGCACTGTCCTATGGTTGAGTCATACATTTAATGTTTACTTGAAGCATCCAGCTGTCCACCTCCAGGTGTCTCTGGATTGGGAGATAAGTGAGGGTGACCCCACGATACTCTGTATGTCTGCATTTAAACATGAATGCAAACAAACATCCCTTGAATTGGTCCTATTTGGGTGACATCTGCCTCTATTCCTTCCAGATCAGATCTTGGACTAGTGAGAGGGGTTAGTATAGAGCCGGGGTTTTGGCATCAGACAGACGTGAGCTCAATTCCTGGCTTTGCATTTACTAGCTGTGAGACCTTGGAGTAAGTTCCTCTTTAGACTTCGGTATCTTAATCTGTAAAGTTGGTATAAGAGACCTGAATTCATAGGGCAGTATGACGATGCACTTTTGTTAATGGGAACCAGCTTCATCTTTTGGTTCAAGTTAGCAAGCTTGAGGTCCAGCTAAGCACTATGTTGGTCCACAGTAGAGAATAAAGTACCCACTGTCCTTGAGGTTTGAACCAAGCAGTACTCAACAGACATCAACAATCTTTCTTTCCAGTGGGCCCAGCATTATTGTATAAGGGCATCATCAGAAAGCAGTTCAAATGACAGCAAATAGTGAAGGACTGTCGTGTTCAACTATGAGCACAAAAATCACTTTCCACAAAGCCAAGACCACGGCCTCTATATGGATGCCAGTGTGTACCGCCACTTACGAGGAACTTCTCAATCCTGTGTGTAGCTGCGTGTTGGCGTGGGTGGGGAGTGATAAGTAGCCATTCTGTTTAATGCCAAAATCTTTATTTCAGGACGGTGAGGAACATTTGGGGAAATGTTCTGCTCGAGTGTTTTTCAGGAATCAGAAACCCAGACCAGCCATTAATGTAACTTGTACACGGCTCATCGAGAAGAACAAAAGACAACAAGAGGATTACCTGCTTTACAAGCACATGAAGCAACTTAAAACCCCCTTGGATGTAGTCAGCATACCTGGTATGAACGAGTGTCTGGAATTTCTGTGTTAGGGAGTGTATGTCATTACTAAATCTGAAGTAGAATGATCATTTACATCTTTATCCCCGGAGTAGCACTGTAATGCATCTATTGAACGTGGTGCACCCTGTTATTTAAACAAAACTCAGAAGTGTCATTTTCCTGTCATCTCCAGGACAACATGGCAGCTCCCTCAGGAGCTCTCTGTGCCCTTGTAAGCTCCCCACTGCCCATCCCAGACAGGGGTCAGGGCAAGAGCTCAACCTTCAGAGAAGAGGTAGTGTCGCCACAGGACGTGCCCATCGGGCTGCGGTTTTCAGGGCTGAGCCCAGAGTCTGAGGCGCCATTTCTAAAGATTTGTGGTGTTGGCCTTGGAAACTTAGGTGATGAGACACCATCGCAAGACCCCCTGGTGCGCACTGCAGACATCCGCTCAGGGCTGGGTGAGCCAGCCGTCTCGGGGCCTCGCTGGGAGGCTGCCGCGGAATCAAGTTTGTCTCATTTAGGTCAAGAGCTAATGGGCAGCGCTGGCGTCTTTAATAAGAAATGAGCCCTGCCCTCCGAAGTGGCTGGGCTGAAGGGAAGCAGAGCTCATTCGTCCTGGCGTTCAGTGTTACTGAGTGCGCGCGTGGGCAGTGCTGGAGACTCAGCACTTACTGGCAAATCCAATTTTCAAAACCACAGAAGTCATCTCTGGACTTGTGCTCGGATATTAAGCTTGACATCAGCCCTCCGCATCCCACACTCTCTCCCGGCTCCCTCATTTGCCCAGCGGCTCAAACGGACCCAGGTCTGCATGGCCGGACCTGTGGTCTCCACTCCCGAGGGCATCTGTGCCCCTCCATTTGTTGAGACTAAGTGTTCTTAAACACCTGTAGGCAGAATACTGCTATTTGCCTTTCTACAATTCAGAAGCCTGGATGTTTCTCATAGTAGTTCTCTGACAACTCAGCTTAAATCCTGTTCCAAAGAATTATGAGGGACAATTCAAAATCTTAGGTTGTAGTAGAATTTGCTTATATTTAGTGCTGTCTGAAATAGATGGGCTAATGACTGATGCTTAAAATCTACAGTTATTTAGGGATTTTTTCCCCCTTTAGAATTAGCTGAGGAAGTAAAATTTTATATATCCTCCTTAAAACACACATTTTAGAAATTGTATAAGACCTTTTCTTTGAATATTTGCTACGGGATGACTAGATTTTGGACACTTTTTAATAGTGCAGGTAAACTGCATTATGTTCATTTAATAAGTCCTACATGCCCACAAGGATCATTCTGTAACAATCTTAGTGTGGCATGAAGCTCCAAAAACTTTAATAGAGGGTACCTTTCTATTAACAATTTACAGGTTCCACTGTCACATTAAGTTTAGTGGAGGCACATAATGGTACTATTTATACAAAATTATTAAAACTGGAAAGGTTTGGTTTTACACAAAAGTGAATCAGAGCAGTGGAGCTGTCCTCAGATTGGCCAGTTCAGATCTCAGCAGCCTCTGTTCAGTACGCAGTCAGTCCGGGGCACTGGGCTTCTGTACAGCAGCGTTCTCTGCAATTGATAGGGGAGACCATCTAATCCATTTCAGGATATCCTTGCTCCACACTACTTTTCCCCTCGTGGTCGTTTGGTTTTTATGATGAGTACAATTTTCACTTTTCTGATGAATTTACAAACTTCCTATAGATGAGCCCAAGTACACTACAGAGGAAAAAACTGAAGAGCTGGGAACAACCAGCCTAAGTCCTGTGTGATGAGAATCACCTGAGTGATTCCAGCTCCGTGCCGCCGGCGTTTATCCGCTCAGCTGTCCTCGTTACTCCCAGCGCTTAGTGTAACTAACTTGCCTACTAGCAGGGGCGTTGTGGAGCTCGCGGTGGCGCTGTAAGATGAATCCCGTGGATGAAGGAGGCTTTCACTCTCTCTCACTCCCACCCCCACATACACCACCGGAGTCCAAGGCTCAGCTGATACCTCTTCTCTCTGAAGCCTTGTCCAGATCTCTCCAGCCCAAAGCAGCCTCTCCCTTCCCTGTGTTCTGTCAGCATTTTGATGCTCCTTCTCTTGAGCAAGGTATTAGCTGTGTCTCCGCCATGTCCACAAGTGGACGGTAGGGACCCATCCTCGGGTCTCTCATGGCACCCAAGCAATCCATGAATGCTCCTTGAATTGACTGTCATTACAAGCCAGCCAAGTCAAGTTCCACCAGTACAAAGAAGAACTTATGCTGAGGATTATTTTCCCAAGAAAGATTAGTTTCCTAATAAGTTTGTTCCTATTCCTCACATATTATGCTATTGTTGGGCCTTTTTTATTTAAGCATATCTCCACCAAATTGCATAAAATGATGGTCCATGAACAGTTGTCTCATAAATTACATGCTAAAACTTGAGTTCCTGAAAGTCACAAAAGGTAATTTATTAATCATAGTATCCCCACCTCTTGCAGTGTCTGATATGAAGTAGGTTTGTATAAATGTATGCTGAAATAAAATGATTGCAGTTCCAAAAACAGTATCACAGAAAGAACCCACTTGATTTCTTCATGTGTTCAAAATCAGTGACAGAGATACTGCCAATTCATTGATTAGCTTTAAAGCTAATGATCAGAGAAGGACAAAGACATTTAGCAATTGGCAAAGACCATTGCATTGACCGTAGACCCAGACCAGAAGGTAATGTGAAGATAATTTATAGACTTTTCAGTCTTATTTTAAAGATTTTATTTGAAAGAGAGTGAGAGAGAGCATGATGGGCAAAGAGGCAGAGGGAGAGGGACAAGCAGACTCCCTGCTGATTAGGGAGCCCGACGCAGGGCTCGATTCCAGGATCCTGGGATCATGACCTGAGCCGAATGGCAGTTGCTTAACCAACTGAGCCACCCAGGCGCCCCTCAGTCTAATTTTAAAATGCTTCTCAACTAACTAGACTTGAGATTAACTTTGAGTAGCATTATAGTTGTTACTTTGCATTAATATGGTGTAGCAAATAGCCCTTAATTTTTTTGTAGTGGCTTTCCTCAGAAGGATACGTTGAAGCACATAAAAATCTCCGTATGATGTAGAAACAGAAAAGAACAAATCATGTGTCCGGCACGAGGTCTTGCTCTAAGAGAGGGCTGATGTGGCTGAGTGTAAGCTGCTATTTCATTCCTGAAACATACGAAGTTGTGTCTCCAAAATGCCATAACGAAAATGTGCTTTTTTTTTTCTCCCTCTCAGATAGTCACGGACATATTGATCCCTCTCTGAAACCCATTTGGGACTTGGCTTTTCTTGGCAGCTCTTACGTGATGTGGGAAAAGACAACCCAGTTTTTACACTACTACATGGCACAGATCAGCAGTGTTAACCAATGGGTAAGAAAAAAATCCTGAAACTTAATATATGTTGTAAGAGATACAACCAGTGTGGTGTTCTAAGACTAAATTAATATGAATCTCTAGTTTATGGAAACAGTTTTACTTGCATTTCATTCATTCAGTAAATATGTCCATGCCTGCAATGGACCAGGTATAGTTTTAGAGATTGTGGATTTAGCAGTGAACAAAAAACACGGTGTAGCTGCCTTCATTGAAATTACTTCTAGTGAGAGAAGATAAAGACAGTGAACTAATAAACAGCTAATCTATATCAAATGGTGGTAGTAAGCGCTATGGAAAAAATCAGGGAGAAGGGAATGCAAGGGATTGGTAGACTTGCTACTTATATTGTCTCAAGTAAGGCCCCTCTAATTTGAGCAGGGGTGACATGGATCAGAGGCCTAGGGGAAATGAGTGAACCATGCCTCCATAAGGGAAGAGGATTTTAGGCAGAAGGAACTGAGGGCAGCAATGTGGCTGATGGGTTGGAGAAACAGCAGTGGGGCTACTGTGCCTGGAACAGAGTCAGCAAGGGGAGTGTGCCAGGAGATGAAATCAAATGGAGAGGCCCAGTTCCTGTAAGACCTCACAGGCCACTAGAAGAACCTTGTCTTTTACTCGTTAGAGGGTTTTTAGCACAGGAGTGACATGATCTGACTTACAACACCAATCATTCTGGCTGCTGTGTTGAGAACAGACCAGAGAGAGACTACGTGGAAGCAGGGAGACCAGCGAAGTGTTGGCAATAATCTAGGTAAGGCCTGGGGGTGACTGGGACCAGTGGTCACAGTGGAGGTGGTGAGAAGTGTTCGCATTCTTCATACAGTTTGAAGTTAGACCAACACTGTTTGTTCCTATTCCTCACATATTATGCTATTGTTGGGCCTTTTTTGGATGTAGATCTGTCCAAGAAGGAGAAAAGTCAGGGATGAGTCTGAGGATTTTGGCCTGAGTAACTGGAAGGCTAGAGTTTTCATTTACCGACTGGGGAAGACTGCAGGGGGAACAGATTTGGGAAGAAAGAAGCTTGACTTGGGGCAGACTGAATTCTAAATTACCATATAGATGGTATCTAAAGCCACAAGAGTGGATGCCATCACAGAGAATGTGTAGATAGAGAAAAGAAGTTCTGTGTGGAGTCCTGCGACACTTGTAACTTCAGAGGTTTCGGATATGAGAGAAGATGATGTTTCAAGGATGAAGCTTGACTGTGTCCAGTGCTGCCGGAGAATCACATACGACGAGGCCTGAGATGGACCATTTGACTTAGGTGGTTGGAAGTCATTGGAGAGCTTGTCAGGAGCTATCTCACTGGCACAGTGTGTGTGAAAACTTGAGTGAAGTATGTTGGGAAAGACTGGGAGAAGGGAAGTGGGCATTCATCTGTTTCGAGGAATTGAGCTATAAAGGGGAGTACAAGAAAGCAAGGGGGCTGTAGCTGCAGGATGGGTGAGCACAGGGTTGAAAGAGAGTTTGTTTTCTGTTGTAGTTTTAGGGTGGAAGGTTTAACAGCATATTTATATGTTGATGAGAAAAATCCAATAGAGAGGAGCAAAGGAGGACTTGTAGGAAAGCGAAAGAAGAAATGTTGGAGTTCATATCTTTGAACAGGCAAGAGGATAGGATCCGTCCAGGAGATGCTCTTAGACAGGAACGGGCAGAGTTCGCCTGGAGGGAGGGCTAAGGCGCATTGTCACGGACGCTGACGGCAGGCTAGATATCCTGGTGGGAGGCATGGAAGTTCTCACTGCTTCTGTGTTCTTGGTGAAGAATGAGACCAAGTCATCGTGTGGGAGCAAGGATAAGAGCAGAGGTGTTGGAAGTGTGTGCGTGGGGGGGGGTGCATGGACTTGGCATTGTGCAGCACTACAGGCTCCTAGAAGGAGCTGCGCTCATGAATGTAGAGGAGGACCACTTATGCTAAGCTTTCTGGGTGTGGGTGGAGTAGGCGGAGAGGTGAATGTAGCCCAAGTAGGGGTTCTTCTCAGGAAAGTATGATGTAGAGAGAGGGGGGCATTTCCACAGAAAACAAAGTCAACTGCTCTGAGAGGGGCAAGACGAGCTAACCTTAAGTACAAATTTCTAAAATCCACTTTCTTCACGGAGGGAGGAAATAGTGGATTCACCTGTGGGTGGATCATTAGTGAATATCTTCTGAGTACCAAGATTTGCCCATTATCAAGCACTTAAAAAATCTTTATTCTTTAAGTATAGTTGATAGTGAATGCTACATTAGTTTCAGACGCACAACATAGTGATTGGACACTTCTGTACGTTAGCCAGTGCTCACCAGAAAACTGTTGTTACCATCTGTCATTGTGCAGCGTGATTACAGTACTATTGACTCTATGCCACGTGCTGTACTTTTCATCTCCATGGTGTGTGTATTTTATAACTGGAAGTTTGTATCTCTTAATTCCCTTCACCTGATTCACTCATTTCCTCTATTCCCCACCTCTGATAACCACCAGTTGTCTGGATTTATGAGTCTGTTTTGTTCCTGTTGCTCTTTATATTCCACATATAAGTGAGATCATATGTGTCTTTCTCTGCCTGGCTTATTTCATTTACTGTAGCACCCTCGAGCTTCCTCCACATTGTTGCAAATGGCAAGATCTCCGTTTTTGCCGTTGAGTAATATTCCATTCCACTGCATACCACATCATCTTTATCCATTCATCTACTGATGGACGCTTAGATGGCTTCCATATCTTGGTTAGTTATAAATGATGTTGCAGTGAACAAAAGGTGTATTTATCTTTTCCACTTAGTGTTTTCATTTTCTTTGGGTAAATGCCAAATAGTGGAATTACTCAATTGTGTGGTATTTCTATTTTAAATTTTTTGAAGAACCTCCATGCTGTTTTCCACAGTGGTTGCGTCAGTTGACATTCCTACCAGCAGTGTGTGAGGGTTCCCTTTTCTCCACATCCTTGCCAGCACATGTTATTTCCTGTCTTTTTGATTTTAGCCATTCTGACAGGTGTGAGATGGTATCTCATTGTGGTTTTGATTTGCATTTACCTGATGATGAGTGATGTTGGGCATCTTTTCATGTGTCTGTTGGCCATCTGTCTGTCTTCTTTGAAGAAATGTCTATTCAGGTCCTCTGCCCATTTTAATCAGATTGGGGTGTGTGTGTGTGGAGTTGAATGAGTCCTTTATATATTTTGGATATTAACCCCTTATCTGAGAAATTATTTTTAAATATCTTCTCCCATTCATAGGTTGATTTTTTGTCTTGGTGATTTTCCTTTGCTGTGTAAAACCTTTCATACTGGTGTAGTCCTAATAGTTTGTTTTTGCTTTTGTTTCCCTTGCCTCAGGAGATATATCCATAAATATGTTGGTAAAAGCAGTGTGCAAAACATACTGCCTATAGTTTTTTGTTTTTTGTTTTTTTTAGGAGTTTTAAGGTTTCAGGTCTCACATTTAGGTCTTCAGTCTATTTTGAGTTTATTTTTGTGTGTGATATAAGAAAGCGGTCCAGTTTCTTCCTTGTATGTAGCTGTCCAGTTTTCCCAACACCATTTGTTGAAGAAACTGCCTTTTCCCCATTGTATATTCTTGACTCCTTTGTCATAGACTAATTGACCATATAGGTGTGGGCTTATTTCTGGGCTACTTTGTACCATTGATCTCTCTGTCTCTGTTTCTGTGCAAGGACCATCCTGTTTTGATTACTGTAGCTTTGTAGTATATCTTGAGATCTGGAATTGTGATACTTCCAGTTTTGTTTTTCTTTGTCAAGACTGCTTTGGCTATTTGAGTTCTTTTGTGGTTTCATACAAATTTAGGATTATTTGTTCTAGTTCTGAGAAAAATACTGTTGGTATTTTGATAGAGCTTACGTTAAATCTATAGATTGTTTTGGGCAGTATGGACATTTTAATAATATTCTTCCAATTCATAAGCATGGCATATCTTTCCATTTGTGTTGCCTTTAATTTCTTTCATCAGTGTCTTATAGATTTCAGTGTATAGGTCTTTCACATCCCTGGCTAAATATATTCCTAGGTATTTTATTCTTTTTGGTACAATTGTCAATGGTATTGTTTGTTTAATTTCTCTTTCTGCTACTTCATTATAAGTGTATAGAAATGCAACAGATTTCTATCTATTTTCTATCCTGGAAATTTACTTCATTTATTCTTTTTTTTAATAATAATTTTTTATTATGTTATGTTAGTCACCATACAGTATATCCTCAGTTTTTGAAGCAATGTTCCATGATTCATTATTTGCGTATAAACACCCAGTGCACCATGCAATATGTGCCCTCCTTACTACCCATCACCAGCCTATCCCAATACCCCACCCCGCTCCCCTCTGAAGCCCTCAGTTTGTTTCTCAGAGTCCACAGTCTCTCATGGTTCATTCCGCCTTCTGTTTATCCCCCCCTTCATTCTTTCCTTCCTTCTCCTACCAATCTTCCTATTTCGTATGTTCCATAAATGAGTGAAACAATATGATAATTGTCTTTCTCTGCTTGACTTATTTCACTTAGCATTATCTCCTCCAGGTCCCGTCCATGTAGCTGCAAATGTTGAGAATTCGTTCTTTCTGATGGCTGAGTACTATTCCATTGTATATATGGACCATGTCTTCTTAATCCAGTCATCTGTTGAAGGGCATCTCGGCTCCTTCAACAATTTAGCTATTGTGGACAATGCTGCTATGAACACTGGGGTGCATATGGCCCTTCTCTTCAGTACGTCTGTATCTTTGGGGTAAATACCCAGTAGTGTAATTGCTGGATCAGAGGGTAGCTCAATTTTTAACTTTTTTAAGGGACCTCCACACTGTTTTCCAAAGTGGCTGTAGCAACTTGCATTCCCACCAACAGGGTAAGAGGGATCCCCTTTCTCCACATCCTCTCCAACATTTGTTGTTTCTTGTCTTGTCAATTTTTGCCATTCTAACTGGCATAAGGTGGTATCTCAGTGTGGTTTTGATTTGAATTTCCCTGATGGCTAATGATTTTGAACATTTTTTCATGTGTCTGTTAGCCATTTGTATGTCTTCATTGGAAAAGTGTCTGTTCATATCTTCTGCCTGTTTTTTGTTTTGATTATTTGCTTCCCGTGTATTGAGTTTGAGGAGTTCTTTGTAGATCTTGGTTACTAGTCTTTTATCTGTAGTGTCATTTGCAAATATCTTCTCCCATTCCATGGACTGCCTCTTAGTTTTTTTGAC
>NC_048218.1:101715343-101884836 GCF_002007445.2 Ailuropoda melanoleuca
AAAGGGGGGTAATCAGAAGGGGGAATGAAACATGAGAGACTATGGACTATGAGAAACAAACTGGAGACTTCGGAGGGGAGCGGGTGGGGGAATGGGATGGACTGGTGATGGGTAGTAGGGAGGGCACGTATTGCATGGTGCACTGGGTGTTATACACAACTAATGAAGCATCAAACTTTACATCGGAATCTGGGNTACATCGGAATCTGGGGATGTACTGTATGGTGATTAACATAATATAATAAAATAAAATTTTAAAAAAATAGAGAACGGACCCAAATTAATAAAATTATGAATGAAAGGGGAGAGATCACAACCAACACTAATAAAATAGGAAGGATCGTTAGAAACTTTTATCAACAGCTTTATGCCAATAAATTAAACAACCTGGAAGAAATGGATGCCTTCCTGGAAACCTATAAACTACCAAGACTGAAACAGGAAGAAATGGATTATTTAAACCGATTAATCATGAAGAGATTGAAGCAGTGATCAAAAACCTCCACAAAAACAAGAGTCCAGGGCCTGACGGATTCCCTGGGGAATTCTACCAAACATTCAAAGAAGAAATAATACCTGTTCTCCTGAAGCTGTTTCAAAAAATAGAAACAGAAGGAAAACTACCAAACTCATTCTATGAGG
Organism: Ailuropoda melanoleuca; assembly: GCF_002007445.2. Lineage (NCBI taxonomy): Eukaryota > Metazoa > Chordata > Mammalia > Carnivora > Ursidae > Ailuropoda > Ailuropoda melanoleuca. The sequence continues at coordinate 101,715,986 of NC_048218.1, forward strand.
CCAGTGTTACCCTTGATCCCCAAACCAGGCAAAGACCCCATCAAAAAGGAGAATTACTGACCAATATCCCTGATGAATATGGACGCCAAAATTCTCAACAAGATCCTAGCTAATAGGATCCAACAGTACATTATTAAAAGGATTATCCATCAAGACCAAGTGGGATTCATCGCTGGGATGCAAGGGTGGTTCAGCATTCACAAATCGATCAGTGTGATACATCATATCAACAAGAAAAGAGTCAAGAGCCATATGATCCTCTCAATTGATGCAGAAAAAGCATTTGACAAAATACAGCATCCTTTCCTGATTAAAACCCTTCAGAGTGTNTCAAGAGCCATATGATCCTCTCAATTGATGCAGAAAAAGCATTTGACAAAATACAGCATCCTTTCCTGATTAAAACCCTTCCGAATGTGGGGATAGAGGGTACATTCTTCAATTTCATAAAAACCATCTATGAAAAGCCTATAGCAAATATCATTCTCAATGGCAAAAAGCTGGAAGCCTTTCCCTTAAGATCAGGAACACGACAAGGATGCCCACTCTCGCCACTATTATTCAACATAGTACTAGAAGTCCTTGCAACAGCAATCAGAAAACAAAAAGGGATAAAAGGTATCCATATCAGCAAAGAAGAAGTCAAACTGTCTCTCTTCGCAGACGACATGATACTCTATATGGAAAACCCAAAAAATCCACCCCCAAACTACTAGAACTTACAGAGCAATTCAGTAATGTGGCGGGATACAAAATCAATGGTCAGAAATCAGTTGCATTTCTATACATGAACAATGAGACTGAAGAAAGAGAAATTAGGGAATCCATTCCATTTACAATAGCACCAAAAATCATACGTTATCTCGGAATTAACCAGAGACGTAAAGGATCTGTATTCTAGAAACTACAAATCACTCTTGAAAGACATTGAAGAATACACAAAAAGATGGAAAAATACCATGCTCATGGATCGGAAGAATAAACATAGTTAAAATGTCCATGCTACCCAGAGCAATCTACACTTTCAGTGCCATCCCAATCAAAATACCAGTGAATTTTTCAAAGAACTGACTTCATTTATTCTGATCATTTTTTGGTGGAGTCTTTAGGGTTTTCTACATATAGTATCATGTCATCTGCAAATAGAAAGCTTCACTTCTTCCTTACCAATTTAGATGTTTTTATTTCTTATCCGATTGCTAAAGTAAGGCTTCCAGTACTATGTTGAATAAAAGTGGTGAAAGTGGACATCCTTGTCTTTCTCTTGATCTTAGAGAAAATATTTCAGTTTTTCACCATTGAGTATGATGTTAGCTGTGGATGTTTCTGAGGGATGTTTCCTCTAAACCCACTTCCTTGAAAGTTTTTATCATGAATGGATATTGTATTTTGCAGGATGCTTTTTCTACATCTACAGAGTTGATCGTATGTTTTTTATCCTTCCCTTGTTGATATGATGTGTCACGTTGATTGATTTGCAAATGTTGAACCACTGTTGCATCCCTGGAATAAACCCCACTTGATTGTGTTGAATGATCCTTTTAATATGTAGTTGATATCAGTTTGCTAATATTTTGTTAAGTATTTTTGCATGTGTATTCTTTTTTATTGATCTTTTCTATTGTTTCTTTAGTCTCTATTTCATTTCTTTCTGCTCTCATCTTTATTATTTCTGCTATAGCTTTGGCTTTGTTCTTCTTTTTCTAGCTCCTATAGGGGTAAGCTTGTTTGTGATTTTTTTTTATCATTGCTTTAAAAATTATTTTCCATATGAATTTCCTATTCTTTTTTTTTTTTTTTTCATCAGAAAGAATGGTCTGGGGACACCTGGGTGGCTCAGTCAGTTTAGCGTATGCCTTAGGCTCAGGTCATGATCCCAGGGTCCTGGAATCAAGTCCCACGTTGGGCTCCTTGCTCAGCAGGGTGCCTGCTTCTCCCTCTGCCTGCTGCTCCCCCTGCTTGTGCTCTCTTCCCCTCTCTCTCTGACAAATAAACAAATAAAACCTTAAAAAAAAAAAGGATGGTCTGTTATACTATTGGCAATAGTAAATTGATTCATAAAACTTAACAAAACTTTTTAAAGAATGTGTGACATTCCCTTGTACAATCTTTTTGTTATTTCCCTTATGCTATTTAATAACACTGAACTTATCTTTATTAACCCCCAAAATAAATCATTTCTTTCGGGAAAGGTTATTCAAGAGATACCAGTTGAATTCATCTCAGATATTTGTTTACGCAGGTATTCTTTGTAGTTAGCTTACTCTGCAAGCTCTTTGTATTTTTTAAATTATAATTTTAGTATAGTTAACAGTGTTACATGAGTTTCAGGTGTCAAATGTAGTGATTCAACAATTCTATACATTACTTAGTGCCTATCATGGTAAGTGTACTCTTAATCCCCATCACCTATTTCATCCATCTCCCCACCCACCTCCCCTCTGGTAACCATCACTTTGTTCTCCAGAGTTAAGAGTCCTATTTTTGGTCTGTCTCTTTTATTTTTTGCTCCTTTTTTTGTTTCTTAAATTCTACAAATAAGTGAAATCATATGGTATTTGTCTTTCACTGATTGACTTATTTCACTTAGCATTATACCCTCTAGGTCTGTCCATGTTGTTACAAATGGCGAGATTTCATTCCTTTTTATGGCTGAATAATATTCCACTGTGTATATAGACCATTCATCTATTGATGGACGCTTGCCTGCTTCTATAATTTGGCTACTGTAAATAATGCTTCAAGAAACATAGTGGTGCATATATCTTTTCAAATTAGTGTTTTTTGTATTCCTTGAGTAAATCCCCAGTAGTGGAATTACTAGATCATGTGGTAATTTTATTTTTAACGTTTTGAGGAACCTCCATACTGTTTGCATTCCCACCAGTAGTGCGCAAGGGTTCCTTTTCTCTACATGCTTGCCAACACTTGTTTCTTGGCGTTTTGATTTTAGCCATTCTGAGAGGTGTTAGGTGGTATCTCTTTGTGGTTTTGATTAGCATTTCCCTGATAATTACCAATGTTGAACATCTTTTCATGTGTCTATTGGCCATCTGGGTGTCTTTTTTGGAGAAATGTCTATTCATGTTTCCTGCCCATTTTTAATTGGATTATTTGGTTTTTTTGTGTGTGTTGAGTTGTAAAAATTCCTTATATATTTTTGATACTGACCCTTCATCAGATATGTCATTTGCAAATATCTTCTCCCATTCATTAGGTTATCTTTTGGTTTTATTGATTCCCTTACTGTGCAGAAGTTTTTTATTTTGAAGTAGTCCCAATAGTTTATTGTTGCTTTTGTTTCCCTTGCCTCAGAAGACATACCCGTAAATATGTTGCTGTGACCAACATCAGAGAAATTACTGTCTGTGTTCTCTTCTAGCATTTTTATAGTTTCAGGTCTCACATTTAGGTCTTTAATCCATTTTTAGTCTACTTTTGTGTATAGTGTGAGAAAGCGGTCCAGTTTCTTCTGTATATATAGCTGTCCGGTTTTCCCAACACCATTTGTTGAAGAAATTGCTTTTTTCCCATTGTATATTCTTGCCTCCTTTGTAAAAGATTGACTATATAATCATGGGTTTATTTCTGGGCTCTCTATTCTGTTCCATTGATCTGTGTCTGTTTTTGTGTCAATATCATACCGTTTTGATTACTACAGCTTTGTAGTGTATCTTGAAATTGGGAGTGTGATACCTCCAGTTTTCTTCCTTTTTTTTTTCTCTTCCCAAGATTGCTTTGGCTATCCAAGGTCTTTTTTTTGGTTCCATACAGATTTTAGGATTGTTTGTTCTAGTTCTGTGAAAAATGCTGTTGGTATTTTGTGAGGGATTGCATTAAGTGTGTAGATTGCTGTGGGTAGTATAGACATTTTAACAATATTGTTTCTTCCAATCTATGAACATGGAATATCTTTACTTTTGTATCTGTCATCCTCAATTTCATTCTCTTATTCTTTATAGTTTTCAGAGAATAGGACATCTACCTTCCTTGATTAGCTTTTATTCTTAGGTATTTTATACTTTTTGGTGCAATTATAGATGGGATCATTTTCTTATTGTCTCTTTCTGCTACCTCATTATTAGTGTATAGAAATGCAACAGATTTCTGTACATTGATTTTTGTATCCTGTGACCTTATGGAATTAATTTATCAGTTCTGGTAGTTTTTTTGGTGGTCTTTAAGGTTTTCTATATATGTAGTATCATGTCATCTGCAGATAGTGAAAGTTGTACTTCTTCCTTACCAATTTGGGCACCTTTTATTTCTTGTCTGATTGCCGCAGCTAGGGCTTCCAGTACTATGTTGAAGAAAGTGGTTCTAGTGGATATCTGTCTTGTTCCTGACCATAGAAGGAAAGCTCCCAGGTTTTCACCATTGTGTATGATATTAACTGTGAGTTTTTCATTTATGGCCTTTATTATGTTACAGTATATTCCCTGTAAGCCTACTTTTGTTGAGGTGTTTTGTTTTTAATCATGAATGGATGTTGTACTTTGTCAAATGCTTTTTTTTTTTTAAGATTTTATTTATTTACTCGATAGAGATAGAGACAGCCAGCGAGAGAGGGAACACAAGCAGGGGGAGTAGGAGAGGAAGAAGCAGGCTCATAGTGGAAAGAGCCATGTGGGGCTCGATCCCACAACGCCAGGATCACGCCCTGAGCCGAAGGCAGAAGCTTAACCGCTGTGCCACCCAGGCACCCCATGTCAAATGCTTTTTCTATACCTATTGAAATGATCATACAGTTTTTGTCCTTTCTCTTATTGATATAATGAATCAGTTTGATTGACTTGCAAATATTGAACCACCCTTGCATCCCAGGAATAAATCACACTTGATCATGATGAATGCTTTTTAAAAGGTATTATTGTAGTTCTCTTTCTTTGTAGTGTCTTTATCTGGTTTTGGTATCAAGGTAGTGCTCATAAAATGAATTTGTAAGCTTTCTTTCCTCTTCTGTTTTTTTTTTTGGGGGGGGGAGGATAGTTGGATAAGAATAGATATAAACTTTTCGAAATGTTTGGTAGAATTCACCTGTGAAGACTTCTGGTCCTGAACTTTTGTTTGTTGGGAGTTTTTTGATCACTGATTGGATTTCATTGCTGGTGGTCAGTCTGTTCAGATTTGCTATTTCTTCCTGATTCAGTTTTAGGAGGTTCTATGTTTCTACAAATTTCTTTCTTTTAGGTTGTCCAATTTGCTGGCATATAATTTTTCATAATATTCTTATAATCCTTTGTATTCCTGTGGTGTCAGTTATACCTCCTCTTTCAGTTCTTATTTTGTTTGAGTCCTCTGTCTCTCAATCAATCTCTCTCTCTTAATCTGACTAAAAAATTTATCAATTTTGTTGATCTTTTCAAAGAACTGGCTCTAGTTTCATTGATCTGTTCTATTGTTTTTTTTTTTAAGTTTCTACTTTATTTCTGCTCTAATCTTTATAATTTCCTTCCTTCTACTGGTTTTGGGTTTTGTTTGTTCTTTTTCTTGCTCCTTTAGATGGAAGGTTAGGTTGTTTACTTGAGATTTTTATAGCTTCTTGAGGTGGGCCTGTATAGCAATAAACTTCCTCTTTGAACAGCTTTTGCTGCATCCCAAAGATACTGGACTGTTGTGTTTTCATTTTCACTTGTCTCCATGTATTTTTTTTTAATTTCCTCTTTGGTTTCTTGGTTGACCCATTCATTGTTTAGGAACATGTTCTTTAACCTCCATGTATTTGTGCTCTTTCCAGAGTTGTATTATGGTTGATATCTAGTTTCATAGCATTGTGGTCAGAAAAGATGTATGTTATGGCCTTGATCTTTTTGAATTTGTTGAGACTTGTTTTGTGGCCAAACATGTGAGCTGTTCTGGAGAATGTTCCATGTGTACTTGAAAAGAATGTGTATTCTGTTTTTTATGAAATACTCTGAATGTATGTATTAGATCCTTCTGGTTCAATGAATCATTCAAAGCCACTGTTTCCTTGTTGGTTGTCTGTTTGGATTATCTATCCATTTATGTAAGTTAGGTGTTAAAGTCCCCTACTATTATTGTATTACTATCGATTACTTCCCTTATGTTTGTTATTAGCTGGTTTATGTATTTTGGGGCTCCCCTGTTTGGTGCATAAATATTTACAGTTTTAATAACGTTCTGTGGATTGTTCCCTTAATGCTTACATATTGTCCTTCTTTGTCTCTGTTAATCTTTGATCTCAAATCTGTCTTGTCTAATGTAAGTATTGCTATCCTGCTTTCTTTTCCCCTCCTTTTGCATGATAAATACTTTTCTATATCTTCACTTTCAGTCTACATGTGTCAAGGACTGAAACTTGTCCTTTGAAAGGCAGCATAAAGATCGGTCTTGCTTTTTTATTCATCCCATCACCCCATGTCTTTTGATTATTTACTCCATTTACATTCATAGTATTATTGATTATTGAGGTATGTACTTATTGTTTTGTTACTTGCTCTGTGGTTTTTGTATTTCGTCTCTGTTCCTTTTTTTCTCTTGCTCTCTGCTCTCATTGCTCTTTGGTGATATACTTTCCTTTCTCCTTATTTTTTGCATATCTATTACTGATTTTTGATTTGTGGTTACTGTTAGGTTTATATATAGTATCTTATGCATATAGCAGGCTATATTAGGTTGATGGTCACTTAAGTTTGAACCCATTCTTTACTCCTCTACCCCCTGCCCCATGTTTTAGGTATATGGTGTCACATTTTACATCCTTTTATTTTTTGTGAATCCTTGACTGATTTTTATAGATATACTTAATTTTAGCACTTTTATGCCTCCTACCTTTCTTACTCCTACTTACGGTCTTTCCTTTCTACACAAAGTGTCCCCTTTAACATTTCCTATAGGGTTGGTTTAATGCTGATGGATTTCTTTTACTTTTGTTTGTCTGGGAAGCTCTTTATCTCTCCTTCATTTCTGAATGAAAGCCTTATTGGATAGAGTATATATTTTTTAAAGATTTATTTATTTATTTGAGAGAGAGCGCACAGTGGGGAGAGGCAGAGGGAGAGGGAATCCCAAGCAGACTCCGAGCTGAGCATGCAACCTGAGGTGGGGCTCGATCTCACTACCCTGAGATCATGACCTGAGCTGAAACCAAGAATCAGATGCTCAACCAACTGTGCCAGGCAGGTGCCTGTGGATAGAGTACTTTTGGTTGCAGGTTTCTTTCCTTCAACATTTGGAATATATCATGTCACTGTGTTCTGACCTACAGAGTTTGTGCTGAAAACTCAGTTGATACCCTTATGGAGTTTCCCTTGTATGTAACTATTTTCTTTTTAATCGCTGCTTTTAAAATTCTCTTATTTACTACTTATTGCCATTTTAATTACTATGTGTCTTGGCATGGACCTCCTTGGGTTGTTATTCTTGGAGGTTCTGTGCCTCCTAGATCTGAATTTCTTTTTCCTTCCACAGATTTAGGGAAGTTTTCAGCTATTATTTCTTGAAATAAATTTTCTGCCCCCTTTTCTCTCTCTTCTTCTTCTTCTAGGATCCCTATAAAGCAAATGTTATTATGCTTGATGGTGTCACTGAGTTCCCTAAGTCTATTTTCATTTATTTTATTTTTTTTCCTCTCTCCTGTTAGGCTTGATTGCTTTCCATTACTCCATCCTCCGGGGCTGATTCTTTCTACTTCCTCTCGTCTACTATTTATTCTATCTAGCATATTCTTAATATCAGTTATTGAGTTCTTCCTCTCTGATTGGTCATTTTTTGTGTTTCCTATCTTTTTGTTGAGGGTCTTACTGAGGTCCTCCACTCTTTTCTCAAGTCCAGTGAGTATCTTTATGACCATTACTTTAAATTCTCTATGAGGCATATTACTTATCTCCATTTCATTTAGCTCTCTTGCTGTGATTTCTTCCTTGTGAGGGTCCCCCCATATCTGGGTCCCCCATGCCCTGTGGGGATCTGTGGAGATCTGCTCCTCTCTCCGTGTCCACTGCATACCTCCTCATGGACAGTCCAGTGAGTCTGTCTGACTCCGCACCTCATCTCCACCTTTTCTCCCCTCTTCAATGTAGCCTGTTCTCCACATTTAGCTGTGGAAAGTCTCTTCTGCCAGTCTTTGTGTCATTTTCTGGGTTATTTACGCTAGTATGGGTGTTATCTAGTTGTATCTGTGGGATGAGATGAGCTGAGGATCCTTCTAGTTTGCCATCTTTTCCAGAAGTCCCAAGATTTTTCTTATTTCTTAAGGTAGGCCTGTTATCACTATAAATTTCTCTCTTCGTACTGTTATTGCTGCGTCCCAAAGATTTTGGACTATTGTGTTTTCATTTTCAATTGTCTCCATATATTTTTATTTCCTTTTGATTTCTTTATTGACTCTGGTTCTTTTCGGAGCATATTGTTTAGCTTCCTATGTTTGTGGGTTTTTTCCAGTTTTTTTTCTTATAATTGATTTCTAATTTCATACCATTGTGGTTAGAAAAGATAATTAGTATGATTTCAATCTTCTTAATTTATTGACATTTGTTTTGTGGCCTAACGTGTTCTGACCTGGAGAATGTTCCATGCTCACTTGAAAAGAATGTGTTTTCTGCTCTTTTGGGATGGAATGTTCTGTACATATCTGTTAGATCCATCTGGTCTAATGTGTTGTTCGAAGCCACTGTTTCCTTGTTGATTTTCTGTCTTTATGAACTATTCTTTGATGTAGTTGGGCTGTTAAAGTCCTCTACTATTATTTTATTGCTATCCATTTCTCCCTTTATGTCTGTTAATATTTGCTTTGTGTTATTTAGGTGCTCCTGTGTTGGATGCAGAGATATTTACAATTTTTATCTACTTATGGGATCAATCTCTTTATCATTATATAGTGCCCTTCTTTGTCTCTTACTACAGTCTTTGTCTTAAAGTCTTTTTTGTCTGATATAGGTATTGCTGTTATTTTATTTTTTTGCTTCCATTTGAATTGGAAATGTTTTTCCATCCCTTCACATTCAGTCTCTATGTGTCTTTAGGTCTGAAGTGAGTCTTTTTTAGGATATAGATGGGTCTTTTTTTTTTTTTAATCCATTCAGTCAACCAGTATCTTTTGAGTGGAACATTTAGTCCACTTACATTTAAGGTAATTATTAAGTATGTACTTATTGCCATTTGTTATTTGTTGTCTGGTTGTTTTTGTACTTCTCCTCCTTTTATTCTGTGCTTGTTTGCTTACTTTCTGGTTTGATGGCTTTCTTTAGTGTTTACTTGGATTCCTTTCTGTTTATTTGTTGTGTATCCATGATAGGTTTTGATTTGTGGTTACTATTGGTTCACATATAATATCCTCTGTGTTTCTCAGTCTGTATTAAATTCATGGTCATTTAAGTTCAAACACAGGACTAATTTTTTTCTCCCCTCTTCACATTTTATGTACTTAAGGTCACATTTTACATGTTTTTGTGTATCCCTCAGCTAACTTTTGCAGATATAATGGATTTTACTATGTGTTTTAACCTCCATACTGGCTTTTCAAGTAATTAATCTAATACATTTACTCTGTATATTTTTACCTGTAAATTTTTTTCCTTTCATAATTTTCAAAAGTCATGGCCTTTTCTTTCTCTTTATCATTTTCTTGTAAGGCTAGTTTAGTGGTCATGAACTCCTTTGACTTTTGTTTGGGAAATTCTCTCTCTCTTATTCTGAACAATAATATTGCTGGGTAGAGTATTCTTGGTAGCAGGTTTTTTTTTCCTTTCAGCGCTTTGAATATATCATGCCACTGCCTTCTGGCCCACAAAGTTTGTGCTGAAAAATCAGCAGAGAGCCTTTATGGGGTTTCTCTTGAATGTAACTGTTTTGTTTTCTCTTGCTGTTTTTAAAATTCTCTATCATTCCTTTTGGCTATTGTAGTTCTGTGTCTTGGTGGGACCGCCTTAGATTCATCTTATTAAGTGTGCTCCCTGCTTCCTCTACCTAGATGTAGTTCCTTCCCTAGATTAGGGAATTTTCAGCTATTATTTCTTCAAATAAGCTGTTTTGCCCTTTTCATCCTGTCTTCTCCTTCTGGGGTCCCTGTAATGCAAATAGTATGCTCAATGATATCTCTTAGTTCCCTTAACCTAGTCTCATTTTTCACTATTCTTTTTGTTGTTTTGCTTGTTTGCTTTCCATTATCCTGTCTTCCAGAATGCTGAGCCATTCAGCTGCATGCTCTAATCTGCTGTTGATTCCCACTAGTCTATTTTTTTGTCATTGAATTCTTCATCTCTGCCTGGTTCTTTATTTTTTCTTTTTATATTCTTTGTTGAAGTTTTCAGAGTTCATCCACTCTTTTCTCAAGAACAGTGATTATCTTTATGACTATTACTTTAAATTCTTTTTCAGGCTTATCTCTGTTTTATTTAGTTTTTTTCCCTTGGTTGTGTTGTTCTTCCTCTTGGGATGTATTTTTCTGTCCCCTCATTGTCTCTCTGTGCTTATTTCTGTGTAGAAGGGAGGTGAGCTACATCTCCTAGTTTTGACAGTAGTGGTCGTGTGTAGTGGTCGTGTGGTCGTGTGTAGTGGTCGTGGTTGTTTGGTGCCCTGTGGTGCAATCCCTCGTGGTCACCAGAATCAGGCACTCCAGGAGTGTTCCCTGTGAGGGCTGTGTGTCGTGGCTGAGCCCCAGTTGCCTTCAGTCCAGCCAGCTACAATGTCCCGCCTTGACTGCTATGGACAGTTTGGTTCCTGTACTGTTGAGAGGCTTCTCTGAGGCCGCCACAGGCATACTGATGAATGGGGCCAGCAGTCAGACTAGGTGTCTGCAATCTGCTTCTCTGTCACACCTGCGGCATACCCTTCATGGCAAGATTTGATCCCTGGGAAGTAACAAAAAGGACTGGCTGCAGGAACTGTGGGCTTGCAGGTGTGTGGGGTTATCTCACCACCCTTCCAAGGCAGGAGTCACTTTGGAGTGGTACCAGCCCTCGCTCAGTGTTGCTTGCAGGGTGTGTTTGGGCAGGACCCGCTTTGGAGGGACATCTTCACTAGCAGGTGTGTTGGATGGGAAAGGGCCTGTAGCGCTAGCAAGATCGATGGAGAGTGTTATCACTGGCTCCCACAAGTGTCCAACTGTCCAGGCTGGGGGAGAAGAAGAGAAATGGCACCCACCAGCACTTTTGTTTCTGGAGAAATCTCCTGAGATCCCTATTCCTCCAAGACATGTTCTTGGATTAGTAAATGAATGTTTTTCATGTATGCCCCAAGGACTTAATTAAACTGTGGATTCTGTGTTGTCTCAGGCCAACTATTATTGTATTTCTACCCTTATGTCTTAATATTTGTCAGATTCTCCCTTTGTGTGTTAATACTTGTTTAATGTATTTAAGTGTTCCTATCTTGGTTGCATAGGTATTTATAATTATCTCCTCTTATAGGATAGATCCCTTTATCATTTTGTTGTGCCCATTTTTGTCTCTTGCTATACAGCCTTTGTTTTAAAGTCTATTTTGTCTGATAAAAGAATTGCTACCCTGGCTTTTTTGTTACTTCCATTTGCATGGTGTATCTTTTTTGGATCCCTTCTCTTTCAGTCTCTATGCGTCTTTAGGTCTGAATTGAGTCTCTTGTAGGCAACATATAGCTGGGTCTTTTTTTTTTATCCATTTATTCATCCTGTGTCTTTTGATTGAGCAATTAGACCATTTACATTTAAAGCTATTATTGATTGGTATGTACTTACTGCAATTTTCTTAATTGCTTACTGGTTGTTTTATATTTGTTCTCTGTTCCTTTTTCTTTTTCTCCCTTTTTGATGACTGTCTTTACTGTTATACTTGGATTCCTTTTTATTTTTTGTTATCTACTATAGGTTTTTCATGTATGGTTACCATGTAGTTCATATATAATATTCTGAATATATACCAGTCTATATTTAGCTAATGGTCACTTAAGTTCACACACATTCTAAAAGTACTATATTTTTATTCCCCCCAAAATTTTAATTTATATCTTACTTTATGAGTCCCTTAACTAATTTTTTTGATGTAATTGTTATTACTGTTTCTCTTTTAACCTTCATACTAGTGTTATATGTGATTGGTCTACTAACTTTATTGTAAGTTTGCTTTTGATCATGAAATATTTCCTTTCATATTTTTCTTCTACTCATGACATTATTCTTTTTTTTCTTTTTTTACTTATGACCTTTTCTTTTCCACTTAAGGAAGTCCCTTTAGAATTTCTTGTAAGGCCAGTGTAGTGGTGGAAAACTCCTTTAACTTTTGTTTGGAAGACTGTTTATTTCTCCTTTGATTCTGATTGATGACCTTGCCATATAGTCTTGGTTGTATTTTCTCCAGGACTTTGAATATATCATCCCACTCCCTTCTGGCCTGCAAATTTTCTGCTGAAGCCTTATGGGATTTCCTTTGGACATAACTAGTTCCTTTTCTCCTGCTGCTTTTAAGATTCTCTCTCTTTAATCTTTGATATTTTAATTGTCTTGGTGTACCTCCTTGGCTTCATCCTGTTTGAGTCTTTCTGTCCTTCTTGGAGCTACATGTCCATTTCCTTCCCCAGATTAGTGAAGTTTTCACCTGCTATTTCTTTAAATAAGTTTTCTGCCCCATTCTCTCTCTTCTTTTTTTTTGAATCCCTATAAAGCTAATGTTAGTATATTTGATGTTGTCCCAGAGGTCCCTTAACCTATCCTGATTTTTTCATTCTTTTTTTTCTTTTTGCTGCTTTGCTTAGTAGCTTTCTATTTCTGTGTCTTCCCGATCCCCAATCCATTCTGCTGCATCTGCTAATGTAATGTTGATTCTCTCTAGTGTATTTTTAATTTCAGTTATTGTTTTCTTCAACTATGATTGGTTCTATTTTTATATTTTCTATTTGTTGAAGATCTCACTAAGTTCATTCACCCTTCAGTCTGGCAAGCATCTTTATGATCATTACTTTATCAGATAGAATGCTTATCTCCATTTCATTTAGTCCTTTTTCTGAGGTTTTATCTTGTTCTTTCATTTGGAGTATATTCCTCTGTCTTCCCATTTAGCTTGACTTGTGTGTGTCTGTTTCTGTGAATTAGAACAGCTACTTCTCCTAAACTTGAAGGAATAGTCTTGTATGTGGTCATCCCGCGTAGACTCTGTGTACCTGGTGACTTTGGCTGGCCACCTGGCACTGTGGCTGGCATGGGCTAGGGGTCATGAGGCACTTTGTGCTGAGGCTGTCCTGGTGATGGCTGAAGTGGGCATGGGTTAGGGTGGTCCCAGGGCTCTTTGCAGAGAGGGTGCCCTGGCAGGATAGCTAAAACTAAAGTGGGTGCAAGCTGGGGGTCCCTGAGCACTCCTCACAGAGGGTACCCTGGCAGGTCACCTGAAGCTGAAGTGGGGACAGATGGGGGGGCAGTGGCTTTCTGCATAGAAGGCATCCTGGCAGGACAGCTATAGCTGAAGTGGGTACAAGGCAGGGGTGGTCCCAGGGTGGTCCCAGGGTGCTCAGCATAGGGCACCCAGGCAGGGCAGCTGAAGTTGAGGTAGGTGTGGGCCAAGGTGCCCCAGGGTGCTACGTGCGAGGGAGTGCTCCGGCTGGATGTCTAAAGCCAAGATGGGGCACATGCCAGGGTGTCTTGTGGTGTTCCACGCAAGGGGTGCCCTGATAAGTCATCTGGAGCTGAAGCAGGAGCAGCCCTGGCATGTTCCAGGGTGTTCTGCTCCTCTGACACCTTGGTGATATGGCTGGAGCTGTAGTGGGTGCTGTCCTGGGGCATTCTGGTGTGTGCTATACTGGGGCCACCCTGGTGGGATGGCTGGAGCTCAGGCTGTTGAGGGGAGTCTTTTTGGGGAGACAGCTGGGGGTGATGTGGCTAGGAGCCCTGGGCTCAGTAAGGCAGTCAGCTGGCCAGGGTTCCTGCACCCTGCTCTGATTCACACCATCAAGGCTGAAGGGGGGGGTGGTTGTAAACATCGGTGTGTGCCAGCCCCTCTGACCCTGGAGAGCATTCCCGCAGCTCCTCTAGGGCTCTTTCCTTTATACGCTAGCTGTTTTCTTAATCCATGGCTTTTTTCCTGTCTACTGGGCAGCTGGGATTGGAATGGCGCAGCCAACTCGGGTGCTGGACTGTCCTCCCATCTGCACTGTCACGGTGGAGGGGGAGCATAAATGCCTCTCATCAACCTCTCCAACCCCAGAGAATGTTCCATGGGTTCCCTCCTGTTTGGAAGACACTCAAGAGCTAGTTTCTTTAAATTCTAGTTGCCCTTTTAAACCATGGCTTTTTTTCTGTGGTATCATCCCTCCTCACTGCACTTTGCAGCCTTGACTGGGGTTCCCAAGGCTACTATGTCTCCATCTTTCCTGCCATTCTTTATGTGACCCCTTTATCCTTTGTTGTTCAGAAGCCGTTCAGTCAGCTCTCAGAGTGCTTTAAGAGGAATCGTTCTATGTGTAGGTGTGGCCTCAGTGTGTCCGTGGAGGTGAGTCCAGGGTCTCCCCGCGTTGCCATATTGGACCCTCACACCATGTCAAGTAAGCATTATTAATGCCAGTAAGTTTGGTGTGTTGTTCAAAAACCACTTGTAAAACAGATGAGAAATAGGTTTTTTTTTTATTAATCAAAATCAACACATTTCTTTCCCTTTATAGAATGCTTTTAATAGAAACTATCATCTAATTGATTACTGTTATATTTCAAGTCAAGATGCCACATAAAAGTTTCTCTACCTCTTTCTGGCTCTCTTTTATCTACCAAGATGATTATATTCACAAGAGACTTTAACTGAAAGTTTAGGGGAGACTTGGTTTACACTGTAGAAAATGATGTCAAGATAATTTAGAACTAATTGTAATGAATCGGAGAAAACAACACAGTAAGAATATAGCAATACAGACACAACAAAGGAAAGAAATGGATTTTTTTCAAACACTTTTAAATTATTTTATTGATTTACTTATTCAAGTACAGCTGACATACCAGGTCGTATTAGTTTCGGGTCAACAGTATAGCGATTCAACACGTGTGTACAGTAGTGCACATCACCGTAAGCAGAGTCACGACTTCACGATACATTATTTAATATTATTGACTCTATTGCCTGTGCTGTACTTTCCATGTCTGTGACTTATTTATTTTATAACTGGAAGTTTGTACCTCTTGATCCTTTTCACCTATTTCCTCATCCCCTCCACCTTCTCCCCGCTAGCAGTGAGCAGGGTGTTCTCTGTTTTTATGAGTCTGTTTTGTTGTGTTTTTTACATTCCATATATAAGTGAAATTATATGGTATGTGTCCTTCTCTGCCTGCTTACTTACAATAGTACTCTTCTAGACTCATCTGTGTTGTTACAAATGGCCATTGCATTCTTTTTTTATGGCTGAGTAAAACTCCCTGGTATATATATACCACATTTTCGTTATACCACATCTTCATTATCCATTTATCTATAGATGGATACTTAGGTTGTATCCATAGCTTTGCTATTGTAAATAATGCTGTAATGAATATAGGGGTACATTTATCTTTTCAAATTAATGTTTTCATATTCTTTAGATAAATACCTAATTGTGGAATTATTGGATCCTGTGGTATTTCTATTTTTAATTTTTGAGGAACTTCCATACTATTTTCCACAGTGGTTTCACCAATTTACATTCCCCCCAATAGTGTGCAAGGATTCCCTTTCCTCTATGTATTCGCCAACACTTGTTACTTGTCATTTTGATACTAGCCATTCTGACAGGTGCTAGGTGATAGCTCATTGTGGTTTTGATCTGCATTTCCCTGATGATTTGTGATATTGACCATCTCTTCATGTGTCCATTGGTCATCTGTAGGTCTTATTTGCAAAACATCTATTCATGTCCTCTGCCCATTTTTTAAACTGGACTGTTGGAGGTTTCTTTGGTCTTGTTGTTGTTGTTGTTGTTTTGGTGTTGAATTGAATGAGTTCTTTATATATTTAAATATCAACCCCTTACTGGATAAATCATTTAGAAATATCATCTCCCATTCAGTAAGTTGCTTTTTCATATTGTTGATGGTTATGGTTTTCTTTTAGTAGTTTTATGGTTTCATGTCTCACATTTTTGGCTCCTTAATCCATTTTGAGTTTATTTTTGTTTATGGTGTAGAAAAAAAAAATCCAGGTTTCATTCTTTTGCATGTAGCTGTTCAGTTTTCGCAGCATCATTTTTTGAAGAGACTATCTTTTCCCCATTGTATATTCTTGCTATCTTTGTTATAGATTGACTATATTTAAGTGTGGGTTAATTTCTGGGTTCTTTATTGTACTCCACTGATGTAGGTGTCTGTATTTGTGCTAGTTATCATACTGTTTTGATTACTATAGCTACGTAGTATATCTTGAAATCTGGAATTGGGATACGTCCAATTTTGTTCTTTCTCAAGACTGCTTTGGCTATTTGGGGTCCTTTGTGGTTCCAAACAAAATTTAAGATTATTTGTTCTACTTCTGTGAAAAATACTGTTGGTATTTTCATAGGGATTGCACTGAATTTGTAGATTGTTTTGGGTAGTAGGGACATTTTAATGATACTCTTTCTTCCAATATTCATGAGGATGATATACCTTTCCATTTGGGTCGTCTTCAACTTCTTTCATCAATGTCCTGTAGATTGCAGAGTATACATCTTTAACCTCCTTGTTTAAAACAATTCCTAGTTACTTCATTCTTTTAGTGCAATTGTCAATGGAATTGTTTTCTTAATTTTGCTTTCTGCTAATTATTAGTGTATAGAAATGCAACAGATTTCTATATATTAATTTTGTGTCCTGGAAATTTACGGAAGTCATTTATAAGTTCTAGTAGTTTTTTGGTGGAGTCTTTAGGGTTTATTATATAGAGTATCATGTTATCTGAAAATATCAAAAGTTTTACTTCCCGTTTACCAAGTTGGATGCCTTTTATTCTTTTTTCTTCCCTGATTGGTGCAGCTAGGACTTCATGTGACTTTGTGTTGAATAAAAGTGGTGACACTGCATATCCTTGTCTTGTTCCTGATCTTAAAGAAAAACTTTAGAGTTTTTCAATATTCACTATGATGTTAGCTGTGGGTTTTTCATATGTGGCCTTTATTATGTTGAGATATGTTCTGGCTTAAGCCTGCTTTGTTGAGAGTTTTTATCATGACCGGATATTGAATTTGCTAAATATCTTCTCTGCATCTATTGAAATTATCATATGATTTTTATCCTTCCTCTTATTAATGTGATGTATCACATTGACTGATTTGCAAATATTGAATCACCCTTGCATCCCTGGAATAAATCCCACTTGATTGTGATGAATAATCCTTTTAAATTACTGTTAAATTCAGTTGGCTAATATTTTGTTGAGTATTTTTTCATCTATCTTCGTCAAGAATATTGGCCTATAGTTTTCTTTTCTTGTAGGGTCTTTGGTTTTGGCATCAGGATAATTCTGGACTAAGATGAATTTGCTAGTTTTCCTTCCCCTTCTATTTTTTGTACTAGGTTGAGAAGAACTGACATTAACTCCTCTTCAAATGTTCTGTAGAATTCATCTGTGAAGTCTTCTGGTCCTGGACTTTTCCTTGTGAGGAGATTTTTTTTTAACTGATAGAATTTTGTTACTAGTAGTCAGTCTTTTCTCATTTCTCTTTCTGATTCAGTTTTAGATTGTATTTTTCTAGGAATCTGTTCTTATTTTTCTTAGGTAGTCCAATTTGTTGGCATTTCATTTTTCTTAGTATTCTCTAATAAACCTTTGTATTTCTGTGGTATCACTTATTATTTCTCCTCTTTCATTTCTAGAGTCTGGCTAAAGGTTTATGAATTTTATCTTTTCAAAGAACCAGGTCTTGGCTTCATCTTTTCTGTCTAATCTTTATTTCCTTCTAATGACTTTGAGTTTTGTCTGCTGTATACACAGAATATTCCATCCAAAAACAGAATACACATGTTTCAAGTATACATGAAACATTCTCCAGGACAGACCACATTTTAGGCCACAAAACAAGTCTCAACAAATTTAAGTCCATCTGGTCTAATATGTTGATCAAAACCTCTGTTTCCTTAATTGATTTTGTCTGATACATTCATTGATGTAAGTGGGCTGCTAAAGTTCCCTACTGTTCATGTTTCTCCCTTTATGTCTAATTATTGCTTCT
Organism: Ailuropoda melanoleuca; assembly: GCF_002007445.2. NCBI lineage: Eukaryota > Metazoa > Chordata > Mammalia > Carnivora > Ursidae > Ailuropoda > Ailuropoda melanoleuca. Next base: position 101,734,073 of record NC_048218.1, read on the forward strand.
TGTTTTTACGTGCTCCTATATTAGTTGTCTATGCTCTTGTGAAATTGATTTATCATTATGTAACACTTCTTTGTCTCTTGCTACAGTCTTTGTTTTAAAGTCTATTTTGTCTAAGTATTGCTGCCCTGGCTTTTTTGTTACTTCCATTTGCAAGCACTATCTTTTTCCATTCCTTCCGTTTCAGTCTGCCTGTGTCTTAGGTGTGAAGTGAGTCTCTTGTAGGCAGCATACAGATGGGTCTTCATTTTTATCCATATAGTCACTCTCTGTCTTTTTACTGGAGCTTTAGAGCATTTATATTTAATTATTGATAGGCATAGACTTATTGCTATTTTGTTAATTTTTTCTGGTTATTTTTGCAGTTCTCTGGGTTTCTTCCTTCTCTTGCTTTCTTCCCTGTGGCTTAATGGCTTTCTTTAGTGTTATTCTTGAATTGCTTTCGCTTTATATTTTATCTATTACAGGTTTTTGATTTGTGGTTGCCATGGTATTCATGTAAAACATCCTATATGTATAGCAATCTATGTTAAGTTGATGGTCACTTAAGTTTGAACACATTCTAAGTTTTTACTCTTATTTTGCATATTTTTGAGTATCTCTTGACTAACTTTTGTAGATAAAATGCAAAAGTAGTAAACCGAATTTTAACTTCCATACTGGGTTCATTAGTGACCAATCTACTACCTTTACTAGTTGTCTGGTTTTACCAGTGAAATTTTCCTTTTATCATTTTCTTCCAGTTATGGCCTTTTCTTTTTAAAGAATTCCCTTTAACATTTTTTGTAAGGCTGGCTAGTGGTAATAAAATCCTTTAATTTTTGTTTGGGAAACTCTTCTTCAGTTCTGAATGATGACCTTGTCAGGTAGTCTTGGTTATAGGTTTTCCCTTTCAGCACATTGATGCATCATACCATCTTCCGGTCTTTGAAGTTTCTGCCGAAATATTAGCTGACAGCCTAATGGGGTTTTCCTTGTGTTTAACTATTTGTTTTCTCTTGCTGCCTTAAAAATTCTCTTTATCATTACTTTAGGCATTGTAATTATGTGTCTTGGTGTGGACATTCTTTGTTCACCTTGTTTGGGGCTTTCTGTGACTTCTGGACTTGGATATCTGTTTCCTCAGGTTAGAGAGGTTTTTGTAAGTTTTCTGCCCCCTTTATCCTCTCTTCTCCTTCTGGGATCCCTATAATGCAAATGTTATTACGCCTGATGAGGTCACAAAGGTCTCTTAACCTACTCTCTTTTTTTATTCCTTTTTTTCTTTTTGCTGTTCAGCTTGGGTGCTTTCCATTACCCTGTCTTCCAGGTCACTGATCTGTTCTGCTGCTATTTCCCTTTAGTGTATTTTTCATTTCAGGTATTCCATTCTTCCTCTCTGACTGGTTCTTTTTTATATTTTCTATCATTTTGTTGAAGTTCTTACTGAGTTCATCCACTTTTTATAAGTACGGTGAGTTTCTTTATGGCCGTTACTTTGATCTCTTTCTTTTTCTGTGATTCTGTCTTATTCTTACATTTGGGATCTATTCCTCTGTCTCATTTTGTCTAAGTCTTCTGGTCTTGAAATTAGTGGCCTTGTGTAGAAGCAGTCCTGTGGTGTCCCCACAGGGGACAATCGCCCCACCCTAGTCTTCAAAACTGGGTGCTCCAAAGATGTCCCCTGCGTGGGCTGCATGTACCCTCCTGTTTTTGATAAGCTGTGAATGCTGTGGGCATGCCACCGGTTGGGGCTCGTTCTCAGTGCACCTGTTGCAGGCACATGGGGCAGGGTTTGCTCTCCATGGTGTTGAGGGTCCTGTCTACGGCAGCTGTGGGATCACTGGTGAGCAGGGCTGGCCCTCAGTGTGGCTGGATTCAGTTAGCCAGTGCAAAAGCTGTGGGTACCCCAAAGTACAGGGCTTTTCTCCCTGCATAGCCAGCTAAGAGGCCCAGCCCCAAGAACTGTGGGCATGCTAGTTTGTAGGGTTATCTCTGCCTCCTCTCCCCAGGGCAGGAGTGGCTTAGGAGGGGCACCAGTCCTTACCAGTGCTGCCTGCTGGGTGTGGTAGGTCTGCAGGGGAACTCCGGGGTGGGCACAGGGTCCTAGAGCAAGGCAGATGGACAGTATTAGACATAGCATCTGTCTAATACATAGCTCCCATAAGCATCTGGCTATCTAGGCTGGGGAGGGCAAGAAAATAGCATCAATCACCACTTTTGTTCCTGGAGAAATCTGTAGATCCCTGTCCCTTTGTCACATGTCCTACAATTAGTCAATAAATCCCCTTCACATATACCCCAGGTGCTGTGCAAAGTGTTCCTTCTGTGCTGTCTTGGGCCTTATTATTTAGTGCCCTGGCTCTTGAAGGGCTTCATTTCCTATACCGTCCATCTCTCCCAGAGCTAAGCCCCACTGATTTCATAGCTAAATATTAAGGGGACTCTTCTTTCCAGGGTGGGTCCCCAGAGCCAGGGGTGTCTTCTGTGCTTGTGATACCCCTCCTGTTAGTCATGTCAGGGGTTTGGTGTCCCACTGTGTGTCCACCTGTTTTGATGCAGCCTTCTCTCCACAACCAGCGGCGGAAGAGCTCTGCCAGTCTTCAGGCTGTCTTCAGAGTTAGCTGCAATCCATGCGGTTGTTGCTTCAGTGGGTCCACTGATGAGATGAGCTTGGGATCGCCTATTGTGCCTTCTTCCCACTCCTTAGGATCTCTTACTGCCAGTACTTTCTTTTCATTTGCAGTGGTACACGACACATTACCAAACCAACCACCACCAGACCATAGTATGGTCCAAATACAGCAGCTCTATTTCTGTCTTGTTCTAGCCAGTCTTTGATGCCTCTCACCTATCCATCAGTATCATTCACCCGACCTACAAGTGGGAAAACTGGGATAAAAGTAATTGTAGAGTTAAGAAAACAAAAATGCAGAGGGAGAATGGTCACTTAGTAGAAACTTCAACTTTTTTTTTTTACCCTGTGAGGTTTGGATTTTAGGTAAATAATAATTGAATATGCAGCTGGCTTGCTGGGCTGCCTAAGGCAAATCTCTTCATCTCTTAGGGCCTATTAAATGAGGATTAACAAATTTATTGAAGTCCTTGAAATTAACATAAATCTAAATCACTGAAGCAAATGGTAAATTTGGTTTCAAAGTTGATACACATTTAGAGTTTCCTTAAAAAAAAATATCCACATAGTTTTCCAGCTTCTGCTATTAAGTAGCACTAAGGATTCACATGATCTTTCAGCAAAAGGAGTAACCCAGCAACAAGCAAAACAAGAAACCATGTTTGAAAAGTCACTAAGATCAGATCTATATACTGTTCTAGGGGACCAGACACAGGATGGTGGGGCTGATAAAGCCAAGACAGTACAGGAGCAGGAAGTGACTGCAGGTGCTCTGTGGCCCAAGGTGGCTCAGGAAAGGAGAGAGATTATTTTTTCCAAAAGCTTTCTGGGTGGGAACTACTTTCTTTACACTCAGGGTTAAAGTCCCCTTTGATGCAGTAGTGTAAGGAAGGGCAGGCTTACAAACTCATAGCTCCAAATGAACAAGGCCTCAGAGAAGAGTGGGGTAACAAGACTTAAATGCAGATATAAATGTGCTGATTGGCACAATTATCACTGTAGAACTGAGGACAGATGCCATTCCTAATGCCATGAGGACTGTACCAAGGGCAAGGGAGATATTTGCTGGCTAGAGAAGAAAAAAACAGAAACAGATGAGGACTTTCCTCACACCCTTAGCCTGAATTGAGAAGTAAAACTGAGCACTGTTTCGAGTCTTACGAGTCCATACCAGACACTGCCAGCACCCCAAATTATCCTGCAGCAATCAGCCCGAGGCCTTACCCTACCTGGAGGCCCCCACTGGCCAAGGGTGCATTATAGACGCCTTCTTACCGACCTTATTTATTCGACTAGGAAGTCTACTTTGGATAGTATGTATTAATAATTTAAGCCTACTTACTCTCTACTGAAACCACACGGATTCTGGTGGGGATCATGAGTAATAAAAGGGAACAAACAAAACACTTCTAGTCTGTCTCTAAGATGATTAAAGTGCTGAATTACTGGAAAATGTAACAATAAATCATTAATTTGGATTATAAGGATTTGGCGTTTGTGATAATTTGAACAGAAGCCAAGGAGATTATTTCTGAATAACATTAAAAATAACTACTTCTTGGCAGAGCCTGGCTTGGTGAGGGCAGCACAAGCCGGGGACACTCTGCCGGGCCGGGGCGTGCGGTGTCCCTGCTGCAGTTTAATAAACTCTGCTTTTCGGACTGGCGTAAGGGTGCTTCCTCCCGAAGGGGGGCCATCTATGAAAACAAAAATGGAAAGGTTTAATAATGTTACGGAGGAAGGTCTTCTTCATTAAATGGTACAGGGTTTACAAACATTCTAGTAACCCCAATTTTGTATTAAAAAATATGTAACACTCTGTGTTAGTTAGCAAAGTAGTTTATCTAATGGAGTTGGAAACCCATCATTTGTTTCAGGCTTTCCTCTTTTTTTGCCTAAAATCTAGAGACTGCTATGATTTCCTCCAGAAATGCTACTTTCAAAAACAGAAGGCATTGTCCTGAAAAAACACAAGTTTATAAGAAAACTAATTTTTAAACTACAGAAATACACAGTAAATAGTCTGCCTGCCTGCCTATAAAAATATCCAGGGTTCTGGTTTTAGAAGCAGTGCATAAAGAACGTGGGTGGGAGAGTCAGTGCATCTGGGTTCAAATTCCTGTTTTTCACTTACGAGCTGTAACCTCAAAACCAGGCTCATGATACATACTCTTGTAAGACAGAGAATTACATGACAACATGAATAAAGTATTTAGCACAGAACCTGGTCCACATGACATTTTAGAGATACCAGTTGCGCTGCCCCTTGTCCTGTCGTTTGGCATATCAGGGTAACCTAGCAGATGGAGGTGCATAGACAAGATCTAGATTCCACAGGCCGTCGAAAGAGTCTCCCTATTCCCATAGAACTTAGCCTCTATCAAAACCATACTTATTAGACAGCAAAAGTGATAGATATTCAACTAGATTTCATCCAACCTGGTGACAGAACAGTGCGAATCCATGACTTTCATATCTCAGTGCAGGCTGCTTCTAGAGGGGCTGAGGCTCAAATTGAAGAGGCAGCAGGAGATCCGAGGCGCTCATCCAAACAGGAATTTATAATGACGAACTCTGAGCTAATATAAATCTACCCTATTCATTACACTCTTTTTTTTCTTTCTCTAGAGAACAAATGATGATGCAATTGATTTTGATTATACGGTTCTACTCCATGAATTCTCGACACAGGTAAAACAAAATCGTATGTATGTTACAAGGTACAGGAGGGGCACTAAAGTATCATCCAAACTGAGAAGCCACCTGGAGACCAAAAAGCGAAGCTGGCAGCTCCACACAGTTTACATAGAGTTTGATTTGGGGTAACATATGGCCACGGGGGGTCGGCAGGCAGGGATCGAGGCGCCACGCAGCTCTTCTCTGCAAAATCCAGACTGTTCATCCACAGATTTGATAAAACAAGGAGATGTGCAGAGGCCATTGTGGTGAGGTCAGGGGTTTGCTATTTTAACAGACCTCAGGCACCACCTGGACGGGGTTGGGGGATCTCTCCTAGTCATCAAAACTTTAGGGACGATCAAAAGCCTTCCTGCGTTCGGGGCAGGGCACACATTACCTCCGAGGGGCCTGGAAGGTGTTTCCAAGGGAGGTCACTGCACGGACATGAACAAGGTGGAGGGCCGGGGGCGGAGTCAGTGCGGCCCGCACTCCTACAGCACAGAACTGCGTTCACCGGAGATTGCTGCAGATCATAACATTTTAGAACTCTCATTTTCTAGGAAATCATTCCCTGTCGTATACACTTGGTCTGGTACCCTGGGAAACCACTTAAAGTGAAGTACTACTGTCAAGAGCTACCAACGCCAGAAGAAGCCTCCGGAACTGAAGAAGGCTCTGCTGTGGTACCAACAGAGCTTAATAATTTCTGAAAAGAAAAAAGGACCTGCTTATACCAAATTCGAAACAAAGTGATATACTTAATAGCCTAAATAATTACTCTGATAAAATAGGTAAGGTATAAGGTAGCCTAATATTTGAGAAAGCCTGCAATTACAGTACTCAAAAATTAAAATATGCTGGGGTTTCTGTTTTCACTTGGTTTGGTTTATTTAATTCTGGGAACACAGGCATACACTAAACCCTGCTCAGTGCTAAACAGTTTCCTCCATGGGTTTCTCAAGGGTTCAGCCCCAAAATGTAAAAACCACTCAGTATACACTGTAATTGGATCAATAAGTGTTTAGCAAAACAAAACAAAAATTGATGGTCTCACCTCTGTATTTCTCATTACATTGAACATAGCACAGCAAACCATTTTCTGTTGCTAAATTCCTTCTACCTAGGATGTAAAAAAGATAATATATCTCAGTGAAAGTAAATTGTAGGGAAAATGTGATCAATTTAGAAGGAACTTTACTATTTTTTATCATTTCAAGCAAGTATTCTTTTTTGATATCTACTTTTAAATAAATGTTTACATTTCTATATAAAATGTGTTCAACGTGTTTGTAGAGATTTGTATACACATGCGAAATTTGTGCTAAACAATTAACTCTTAATATTGCTTAATTCAAATTTTATGAATAAAAATATAGTGTTTCACAGATAAAGCCAAGTGTCTGCAAACGGAATAGTGATGTAACTGAAATTCTATCAAATATGTACAATTTCCATTTCTTAACAACAATTTGCACCCAGTGTTGGCCTAAATTAATTTATAAAAGTAAATACAAAATATACCATAATCAAATTCAGTAGAGTACCTCCCCAAGGCAGGAAGAAGTGATCCAGGAAACACGGCCATCATTTGCCTCTCAAAATTTATATCATTTGTAGGGGAGGAATTCAAATTTTATTCTGCCCATCAAGGTTCTTCCAGCTGGCCTAAGACTTTAATTGATATGAGACAGATTAACAGAAAAAAACAGAGAGGCCCAATAATGCAGTTGAGACCTAAAGAAATGACCAAGGTAGGCAGTTTTTATACTTTATAAACAGAGTATAAATCTATAAGGAATTGGCAGGACAAAGAAAACTTAACTTTGGGAGCCTCAGTTAGTAGGGAATTCTAAACCGAATCTGGACTGAGGTAATAAGTTAATAACAAGTAACCAGGATTGTCTGTGCAGCCTTTTTAGCTCTAAATTTCCTATCTCTGATAACGGTATCTCTACCCTGTGGTACAGAAAGCGTACCTTTTCACATGGGAGATTCATTTCCTGCTTTCAGGAAGACAGACGAGGATCTGAGTGTCCCTCTTGTGTAATCTGTCTCTTAAGTAACTTTTATTTAAAATAATCAATATGCCAAAGGGGACATTTGGGGGTGGCCTGCCCTTGGCCTCTACAGCCCCCTCCACTGAAGCTTTCCTGGAAGTTTCACACATTACAAACCGAGGTGGTAGATTGTTCCTTCTTGTTGAATCTCTCAGTCTGACAATAAGTCAATTCAGTTAAACTCATTTCAGGACACAGTGCTGTAGGTGTCTTCTCAAAGTTAAGCCTGTCGTTCAAATAATCAGATAATAAGAGGCATTTCTGTGGAAATAAAAGAAAAAACAATGTTTAAGGACTGGATCAAATTATAAACCAGTTTCTGAGTACTGAGGGTAGCTGGTCGAGAGGATTTCTAGAGGCAGGCTTAGAGCAACTTAGATAGGTGCTTTTAGGGGTGGTGGTGGCGATCTGACAGATTTTCTTTGTAGTGATTGAGTGGCCCATAGAACGACAGGCATGAAGATTGTCTATAAATGAGCTGTTGTGGTGATTTCTCTGAAGTTTACACCACGTTGTTCATATCCAGTTTGCAGGGCTTCAGGAAAAAGGTCAGTTTTAGTTCTCAATGATTCCAAGTCAAAAGGATGGAAAAAAATCGAAGATGTTCACTTGGTGAGCCAGGCATTGGAGGAAAAGAAATCAGGATCTAGTCCAATTTATAATAACTGCGTTAGAATCTAATATCCACAAAAGTGTGTTAATGAAACAAAATTTTTCTCTCTATAATCACCCTTATTTTTACCAAAGATAGCCAGATTAAGGCTAATTGTTTACAGAATAAATCTAGTTTCAATAAACTTGGCCTGATTATTTACATAAGTACAGCAAAAATAGTGATTGATCATAAAGGCTCTTCTAAATCTGCTTTGCTTGAACTTTTTGTAGGGAATCTCCTGACTGAACTTTTAACAGCCTCTGAAGGCCAGAAGCCAACCCAAATACTTGCATGAGACTTCGCCTGTAATATCTATAGTTTTGGGTTAATTCCTCTCTTCTTGAGGTCCCCCAAATATCCTGAAGTTCTTGCACCCACAATGAAGTGACCATGTTTACTCACCTAGTAAGGCTTCTTGGAACCCTGTAAGCAAGGTATCAGGCTGTTTTTCCAAGGAGCTTTATTGGTTCCAATAAAGTCAACCTTAAAGCTGAGTGGGCATGTCTGAGTCTATGTATGTCTCCCTCAAATATGACATTCCAGTGAAAACCATGGTAATATAATCAGTGTTTCCAATTGTGTCCTGTTACAAGGAGAACAAATTTTTACTGAACTTATGCAAATAGAAAATTGTTATGAAAATGTAAGAATACTCACTGAAAGTTTAGGAGTTCTGGAAAGATCAAGCTAGGGAGAAAAAGATAAAATATACCTTTGTGAACAAATCGAAATATTTATCAAATTGTTGTCATAGCATAATTGAAAAACTTTCCCTTAAATATGAAAACAAAATATTTTTAAAAATCATTAATGGTTCCAACAGAAATGTCATAGAAATTATAATCATCCCCTTCAGTTCACTCAGTCCTATGTTATTCTTTTCTGCTTGAATCTAGTTTAGTTTCCACTAGTTCCCAAAAATTCTTACCCAGTTCAGTTTTATAATCAAGGTCATCAAAAGAAACCATAGCATAATTGAAAAACTTTCCCTTAAATATGAAAACAAAATATTTTTAAAAATCATTAATGGTTCCAACAGAAATGTCATAGAAATTATAATCATCCCCTTCAGTTCACTCAGTCCTATGTTATTCTTTTCTGCTTGAATCTAGTTTAGTTTCCACTAGTTCCCAAAAATTCTTACCCAGTTCAGTTTTATAATCAAGGTCATCAAAAGAAACCTGTACTCAGAGTTCCTTCCAGGAGTCTCACTGAAGATGAAACACATGCAGGGAAGCTTTTGTGAAAGCATCTGAGTAGAAGTATATGTGTCTGTANTTCCCAAAAATTCTTACCCAGTTCAGTTTTATAATCAAGGTCATCAAAAGAAACCTATACTCAGAGTTCCTTCCAGGAGTCTCACTGAAGATGAAACACATGCAGGGAAGCTTTTGTGAAAGCATCTGAGTAGAAGTATATGTGTCTGTAAATGATAAAAGACTTAAAAATGGCCACGGTGAAACAGCTGATTAGAATGAATGGTAAGGCAGTGGACAAGTAACTTTGGTTTTTCTGTGACACGTAACACATCGAGATAACACCATACAAGGGCAATATCAGATTTCATACAATTTTTAAACACTTATTTTAATAACTACACAAATATAATTTAAGAGGGTTTAGTATCACTTATTGACAATGCTTCCCATGTAATTGAACATAATAAGCCTAATTAGTGTAATATACCTCTGTTTGTATAAGGAGAACAAAACTTTTGACATGTTCCATCGGGCTTCTGGAATATTTCACTTAGAGTGTGATTAAAAGATTTCATTTTAGACTTTGACTTTGGCAAGTTTCTCAAAAAATATCAAAACGTTTGAACAGCTGATTAAATAGGCTCACAGATCATTCCGAAACAATACTTACCTATTTAACCGAAGTGACGAAAGATTTCAAAAGCAAGTACAGAAGGTTATATAGTTGTGAGCAAGAAGGTTCAGGCTTTTTTGGTAAAGACCCAACAGAGACAAAACATAGAATCTTTGTGTTTCCAGGCAGATTACATGAAAGGTAAAGAAAAACTTCAGCAAACTCTTATAAAAAGCAAATCAATAACCTAAGAAAATCTTTTCCTTTTAACAGAGAGAAAAAAATTCTAATTTTGTACCAGTGTACTTTTGATAAAACTCATTCTTAAATAAATTTAATCTTAGACAGTAATCACTACAAATAAAATTCCTTTCCAAAGGCCCCTTTGCTAGGAACCTTCTACAACTGTTTTACATTCAGATTTTGTCCTAAGTTTCCCCTCTTCAAATAATTAGCCTCACTTTAGAACAAAATTGTTTTCTTTTCCCTCAACAAAAATGTATCTTTTATATCTCATACTTTTTCTTACCAAAAACATCTTACTTTCCTTGCATTCAGAGTTGTTTCTCTTATTTCTAGTACATTTAATACCATATATTAGAATTCCTCACCCTTAGAAAATTTAATTTCTAGGGAAAACTAAGTAGGAAGCAATTATGAATTGCCTGTTACATCAGCAATTTTTACACTGGCGCATTTATGAATGCATTTTATAATTTCTAGGAACATGAGTTTCTTCATAGTATAATCTTTTAATAAAGCACAAAACATGTTTACTAACAGACCCAAACTGATTTTTAGTTTCTCTGTAATAAGGAAACCAAAAGTAGATAAACTTATGTTTACTAATTAATGTTTATTTTGTCTTATTTGGAAATGACCTAGACATTCAATGAATTCAACATAATTTAGCACTTAAACGTAGCAAAACTTCAAAGCTTCAAGGTTACCAAAAAGATCTAGGGGAAACTATTTAAAAAGTTCACCTAAAGGGGCGCCTGGGTGGCGCAGTCGTTAAGCATCTGCCTTTGGCTCAGAGCGTGATCCCAGCGTTCTGGGATCGAGCCCCGCATCAGGTTCCTCCACTAGGAGCCTGCTTCTTCCTCTCCCACTCCCCCTGCTTGTGTTCCCTCTCACTGGCTGTTTGTCTCTGTCAAATTAATAAATAAAATCTTAAAAAAAAAATTCACCGAAAATTTTTTTCTTACTTACATCTATTCAATTTACTTGTTCTTAACAAGTATGCTTAAGTTACCCATAAAAACTTCAAGAGATGGCAAAGTCAGTCATCCTCCCAAGCAATGGTGATTATTTTTTTAAACATTTTGTAACAGAGAGAACATCAACTTATCTGACTCTAAGTAAACCCAAACAGAATAAAATTTTTAATTTTAATGCTGGTAATGTTAAAAACATGTCTATTTTAAACCAACAACCTTAAATTAGCTTCAATACAGAATATTTTTTCAGATCATGTGAACTTGAAAAACATTTGGGTTAGTTTCTAAGAGTTTTAGAATGCCCAATCCTTACAAGCGCTTGCCTTCAAACCAAATAAATAGAGCTCTTTTACAAACTAATTTTAGCAAGATAGACACACAGACATACAGATGCAAACAAAAATCTTATAGCTTTTATTTTTACTAATATATGTGGTGAGAACATTATAGGCCTGATTTCCAACCTCTCTTTTTTGTTTTTCTGATGAGAAACTTCTTTAAGTTTGTATTTCAAAGAATGGCTCGCGGGTCCCAGAGAAGATGGGGGTAGAAAAGACATAGAGAAAGAATCCAAGTTTTCTCCAAGGTGCATTTTTTGGAACATACTGGCTTCTTATCAGAGGTGCTAGTCTGGGTATAACAGCCCTTTTAGCAGTCTGTGTTTCAAAAAAGCCTCTTTTCCCTTTTTAAAATTCCATCTCAGGGGAAATAAAACCAAAAATAAACTATTGGGACTCTTATCAAAATAAAAAGCTTCTGCACAGCAAAGGAAACAATCAACAAAACATAGAAGACAACTTACTGAATGGGAGAAGACATTTGCAAATGACATACCTGGTAAAGGATTAGTATCCAAATATATACCGAACTGCTACAACTCAACACCCAAAAGCCAAATAATCCAGTTAAAAATGGGCAGAAGACATGAACAGACATCTCTCCAAAAAAGACATCCAGATGGGCAACGGACACACGAAAATATGCTCAACATCACTCCGCATCATGCACCCCCACGTTTACTGCAGCATTATTTACAATAGCCAAATTATGGAAGCAGCCCAAGTGCCCATCCATAAAGAATGGATAAAGAAGATGGGATATACATAGACAATGGAATATTATTTAGCCACAAAAAATGAAATCTATCATTTGCAACAACATGGACGGAGCTAGAGTGTATTATGCTACTTGAAATCAGAGAAAGACAAATACCATATGATTTCACTCATATGTAGAAACAAAACTAAGGAAAAAAAAAAAGACAACCCCCCCCCAAAAAAAAAAAACTATAGAAAAAAAACAGGTGGTTACCAGAGGGGAGGTAGGTGGGAAGATGGGTGAAATATGTGAAGGGAATTAAGAGTAAAATTATGGGGCACCTGGGTGGCTCAGTCCAACTAAATGACTGACTCTTGATTTCAGCTCAGGTCATAACTTCAGGGTTGTGAGATCTAGCCGTTTGTCAGGCTCCACACTCAGTGGGGAGTCTGCCTCTCTCTCTCTCTCTCTCTCTCTCTCTCTCCCCCCCCCTCTGCCCCTCCCCCAACTTGTGCTCTCTCGCTAAAATAATCTTAAAAAGAGAGTCCACTTATCATAACGAGCACTGAGTAATGTATAGAATTGTTGAATCACTATATTGTATACCTGAAATTAATATAACACTGTATATTAACTATACTGGAATCAAAATTTAAAACAAAAATAAAAGGTGAGCTTGAAAGGTTTCTAGAATTGCATCTCTGGTTTTGTAGCAATTTGTAAGACACAGTTGTTTCCAATTCCCCCCAAAGAAATGATTATAGCCTGAATATAGATTGACCTGCCTTTTTATTATTTTTTTAAAAGATTTTTATTTGTCAGAGAGCGAGACAGCACAAACGGGGAGAGTGGCAGGCAGATGGAAAAGCAGGCTCAAGGAGCCTGATGAGGGACTTGATCCTAGGACCCTGAGATCACGACCTGAGCTGAAGGCAGACGCTTAACCAACTGAGCCACCCAGAACTCCCTGACCAGCCTTTTTAATTACGCTTTTTTTTTTTAAGATTTATTTATTTTAGAGAGAGAGCACATGAGAAGGGGGAGGTGGAGAGGGAGAGAGAAGCCGACTCCATGCTGAGGGTAGAGCCCCGTGATGCAGGGCTTGACATGGGGCTCGAGCCCGCAAAGCTGAGATGATGACCTGAGCCAAAACCAAGAGTAGACACTCAACTGTGCCACCCAAACACTCCAAAAACTTTTTTTTTTTTAATATCAGGGAGATTTTCAACTAAAAAAGGAATCAAAAGATTTATGCCTTTGTAAAATCTGTATCAATTCAAGCATTTTAACAAAAGTCTTTTTTTTCTGAGCACACAATTTAAACTTGGCTTCCATTAGTGCCTGAATACTGGCCTTCCCGATTCATTTGTAAGAGGACAGGAGAAATTTTGGTCGCCTGTTTTCCTCTGTGAAGGGAGGGTTTCTCCACGGGCCTGTTTGGCGGAATAACCTTAGTACAATCATGGGGTGGAAGAACTCACCTTCACAGCCAGTCAAGGTCTCTGTGAGTGGGACTGGGAATAGGCATTAACCTAATTCCTCTCTGAATTTGGTGGGATCTTCTGAAAGGGGAGGAAAAAAGGCTTTTTAATTCAAAAGACCTGCTGCTGTTCAGGAGACATGGTTTTTGCAGTGGTGGGATCTAGAATACATTATGAAGGTACCGCCCAGAAATTCCTGAAGCTGAAAGGGCCTGATTAGAGCAAAGCCAGCCCTACTGCCGGTCCAGGTGCTTCTACTAAATTCACTTTCTGGCTTTCAGCATGGACATGACTAGCCTGAGTAACCTGTGTGCTTTAAACCTAGAGATCAGACCAGAGTGTTCTCTGTAAATCTTCCAGGGAAAGTTAAAATAGGCAGATGGGGTTGGATTTTAGGAAAGGGAATGTTGGATGTGGACATTAATGTCTTAGGTCTATTTTTTTTTCATCTCATTCGGGGAGTCCCTAGTTTAGTGATTATACTGATCAGACAATTGAGAGCTCTCCATAAGTAATTTTTTCCTTGCAAATATAGCCAATTTAAAGGACCCCTCTTCCGGCCACTGACAAGAAGGATCTTATTAATTCCAGTAGCAACTCAAACCAATAAGCCCTTTTATGGCATCATCAAAGATGCAAGAGAGGGCAGACGATGCAGCCCCCATCATACAAAAGTTTACTCCCAAAGATTGTCTAAGAAAGCGAAGGACTTTGTTGCACAGGCAGTAAGGATGGTGTGGTAAAAACGGTGTCCTCAGTCTCCCACAAAAATGAACAGATCCGCTAATCTGTGACAGCAGCCAGACACTACTAGAATGGGACTTCCTGACACTAACAAGCAAGGAAGGAAGACATGACGAAGGCCCCTTATGGGCTAGGACCTTTCATGACAAGCTCCCTCGAGAACTGGCATGGCCAGAGCAGGCTGCTAGTAACTGCAGGTCTTGGAACCCCAGTCTATGTGGCCATCAAGGTGCACACCTGCAAGTGTACCGTCCAGATGGTGAAGACCACAGAGAGGATTCTTACTGATCCCGAAGCCAAGCTCTTAGGACATAGAACAAGATGACAGGAAAAACCTCATCTGGTTTTTCTGACGTGCACGTTAACAGCTTTAGCTAAGTGCTGGGTCTCTCAGAGCCAAACTAATACCCAGGACAGATGTGCCGTGGGTCGTAGATTCTGTGCTATTAGGCAGGTGACCTATGGTTAATCTAACCTGTTCTGTGACCAACTTATCCCAACATGGGAGGGACTGAGTTAGGCGGTAAGTACTCTAATAGCTTTTAAGTGCTCAACCCACGCCCAATTTTGAGGCGCTGGCTTCCAAGATTTCCCATGGCAACAGCCTTTACCTCACGTGCACATTAACCTACAATGAAGTTTGTCTACGCAGACACCAGTGTGAGGAGAGCCATGAAGTCATCGGTCCGTGGGGCTGGCTCCAACAGTGGGCTTCTAGAGCCTATGCCTGCTTTCCGCCCCATGGAAATTCCTTTTTATGACAAACGACACAAAACATAGAGACAAAGGAAAACAAAGACCATCTCTGGGAGGAAACGGGTCACGAACAGTACTCAACCACATTTTTACCAAGACTTACTAAGTCCAACGAATTAGTTCCACAATATTTTCTCTTGCTAATCTAAATTTAGAGAAAACAAGATTTTCATTACTCTCACTCCACCAGATTCTGCAGACAAAGGTCCTGGGAGGCAACATGGAAAGAAATCTTACCTTCTGCTGGTTGTACGTCAGATGTCCCAATATCTTAAAACTGCAGAATCTTCGGAGTAACTATCCAGTGGAAGTTGATCCTGCAAATATGCCAACTATAGAGGAGGAATTTAAATTTCATTCTACCCATTAAGGTTCTTCCAGCTAGTCTAAGAACTAAATTGGTAGGTGACAGATTAACAGGAGAAAAAAAGTTTTATATGTGCAGAGAGGTCCAATAATTCAACTGACACTTCAAAAAAAATGGGTAGTTTTTATACTTTATAGACAGAGACAATCTGTGAGGAATTGACAGGACAAAGAAAACCTAACTTCAATCGACCTTCAGTTAGTACAGAATTCTAAACTGAATTTGGGCTGAGGTAGTAAATGAGTAACAAGTTACAGGGTTGTTTACACAGCTTTCTTGGCTCTAAATTTCCTCTCTGATAACAAGGGTGTTTCTTTACCTTGTGGTACAGAGAGGGTGCCTTTTCACGTCAGAGATTCATTTCCTGCTTTCAGGGCGATAGAGGGTGTGGTCCAGATGTCCCTGTGTGTCTTGTCTCCTATGCAACTTTTATTTAAAATAATCAATATACCAAAGTGGGACGTTTTGGGGTGGCCTGCTCTTGGCCCCTACACATTTAATGGAAAGCTTATGCTTCAAAACTTAACCAGGTTCCTTGGCCAGTAACTGGTTAGGAAGCATCAGCCTTAAAATATACCAAAATATTACTTTCAAGTCTATACTGTAAGAAAATTAGAAAAGTTTATACTGAAGAGAAAAATTTTTACAGACATGGACATTGACATAATAAAAATGAACAGATACTTTTTAGATTTAGTTTATATATTTTTCTATTTAAACTCCAAACCTTTGTTTCATCTTTCCAAAATCCACCTGATTTAAACAACCGTTAAGTATCCTGAAGCAGTAGAAACAATCATTTAAATGAAACACCAGATCTCCCATCTATGTCATAATGCAAAGAAAATATTTTCTAAAATATCCATCTACAATGATTAAATCATGTCAACACCAAGCAGTTAAGTTCCTCTAATTGAAGCTCCCTAAATAATCTTCAAAAAAGGTGCCAAGAGCATTATAGTAATAATGTCAATGTCCTGCGATCTTTAATCAACTTTTTAGTATCACATTAAGGGCTAGAAAGGGCTTTCAGCTCTCTAGTCTCACTTATCTCAAAGTCCTCTTCTTCATGAAAGCATTTTTTAATTAATGTGTTTAGGCTCACAAATATGACCATTATTCAATTTATAGACTTATTTCAGTATAATAGATTATGAAGAGGAATTCTACACATAGACAACACACAAACACAACCGTCTAAATTTATAAAACTCCCAAAAGTTAAACCAAGTATTTCTCACCAATATCACCATTAGAACATCTTCTCTAGCACAAACTCTAGAATTGCTGACCTGATTTTACTAATATTGGTTTTGCCAGCTAATAGCAGAGAAAAATTACTTCATCAGCCTTGACATAAGATGTAAAACTCTAAATTCCCTAAGCCTTCTTTTTCATTAGGAGCCTAAATTCTGAATCATTGAGCCAATGGCAGGTATATACAGCATCACATTTCTCTTCCTAATTTCTAGAACTTTCAAAATTTTAAGACATACAAAATAATACCAGCATTTTGTCTGCATTCCATTGCCTTCTACTCCATTTCATTTTTCCTACCTTAAACAAGAATTGTTAGAAATTAAACAAATTCTTCTGAAAGTCATTTGAAAGTTTCTATATTTGCCCTTGAATGATAGTTCTTCATGACATGAGTTTATTCCACCAATTTGTCTCAGCTTAGAAAATTCTATGACCTGTTCTGTGACCTTACCTAGCTTTCAAAGCGCTATGACCAGCTAACTTGCTGCCTGGCACTTATTTGAATGGATAAATGAATGACTGAATGCTCACAATAAATTATAAATACAACAAACTACGTCACGGGTACATTCCAGTGTTACTTATTTGAAGACATTTTAAGCAGCAATTAAAGCACTCATTCAACAATTACAGTTCTAGCAATGCAAACAGTTGTCTTCTTACAAAGGGATACGCTTCTACATGGTCCCAAGTTATTACTGACTGGTGGCTGCCTAGTTCCATTGGTGCCAATTTTAAAACTCATCCAGATTTCAAAAATATTAAAATATGAAAAATTCTAACACTTCAGAATTAAAATTTAATGATTTTACAACTAAATAATGTAAGAGTGAACAGGGAGGAAAGGAATGAGAGAAAACTGACCATATTTTCTTAAAGACAGAGTTATCAGACTAAGAACCTAGACAGCCCAAACTCTAACATCACACAAAAGAAAATGAAAAATACGACACAAATAAACTAATCTCCCATTTCATGTCTTGGAGGTGCAGGGAATATTGGTCTTTAAACTTTCCTGTATATTAGAATTAAGTGGAAAACTTCTGATCTTGATCTAAAGAATCCGAGTACTTAGAGGCTGGACTGGACATTTCTTTTTAAAGCTCCCCATGTGATTTTTGAAGTGCAGCCAGAGTTAGTGGGTTGGGAATCACTGCCAACACTGCCTGCCTAGTGCCGTTACCTTTCTCCAACACAATACTGTCTTTCTTTAAATAAGCCAACAATTATCCTTTGTAAGAGTAATATAAGAAAATCCTCATTTATGAATAGTCCCATTAATTTCTTCCTTGCTACAGACCTTGGTTGCTATGTGGTCTTTACCAATTATAACCAAACTAATTAGCAAGAAATGGCAAGAGATGCAGGTTCGGGTCCTAGATCTATCCCTATGTCATCCTACTCTTGTTACTCCCACCAGTCAGGCATGTGTTTTTGCCTATGAAATGCTGGTGTTGGATTAAATATCTAGGTTTTTTTCTGATGCTCTATCTTTATAAGCAGAATGTTAAACAAGTTAAAAACACATCAAAACTTACCTTAGTTTCAATATTCCTAACAGTTGGTATACTAGCCAAAGAAACTACTAAATTCCAGGAAGGTATTTCCTCAACAGGAACAATTTTCAAAGTCACTGTCAACAGCTTGAGATGCTGATGAAATGCCAAAGCCAATACTATTCAGGCCTAATGGTACTACAGCCACAGACATATTCATGGGGAAAATGCACTCGGGTTCATGAATACAACTAATTATCAACTTGAAAATTTAGCAAGCGGGGGGCGCCTGGGTGGCATAGCAGTTAAGCGTCTGCCTTCGGCTCAGGGCGTGATCCTGGCGTTATGGGATCGAGCCCCACATCAGGCTCCTCTGATATGAGCCTGCTTCTTCCTCTCCCACTCCCCCTGCTTGTGTTCCCTCTCTGGCTGGCTGTCTCTATCTCTGTCGAATAAATAAATTAAAAAAAANAAAAAAAAAAAAACAGAAAAAAAAAAAAAAGAAAATTTAGCAAGCTGTGTGGTGCTGGACAAGTTACTTAACCTGCTTCGTGCTCTGCTTCTTCTATTACAAAATAGACAATAGTAATAGTACCCACTTTCACAGGGCTGTGAAAACTAAATTAAGTGCACTTAAAGCATTTAGCAGATGCTTTGAAAACATGCTCAATACTTTAAAAGATCTTTTTGTAGAAACCTTAAGTTATAAAGCCAAATCTGTAAATCAAGAAAAAGAAAGGAATTTAAAACCATTATTTTATTTCTATTATCCACTAAGAGAGAGGACCAGGAAATGCCTGGCCCATCAGATGATTTTGGGGTGAAGTAACCCTAAACAACATGGTAGAACTGTCCAGGAAAGTCCAACCTATTCTAGAAACAAACACTTAACATCTGTTCTTTCATAATGTCAATGAATACAATATACGATAAATTCCAACACACTCAAATTCAATTAGCGTTTACCAGGTGAATGAAACTGACCAGGCAGCAACTATGTAAATTATATTTTATTATTCAGAGTTGCAGAAACATTAAAATGAACATAGGTAAGAACAGCAATATGCAAGGGTCTGCTTTTCATTTTAAAATGTCCACAAGAAACTAACACAAAAACAGGCATTTACAAATTTACAGAAGCCACAAACTGAAGCAATCACCTATATAAAAAACACCTAGAAATTTACTAGCCATTGTAATATCCCAATGAAGAATCTGAAAAATGCTCTCTGTTAAGAACATATGAAATCCACTCTTAAACGAAAAACTCTTGTTCAAGTGTGCGTTGGTGGTATAGCGGCGAGCGCAGCTGCCTCCACAAAAGCCTGCTCATTAAAAGAGGCCACTCCCAAGTGTCAGGATATAAGCCATTCACTTTCAAATTACTGTTTAGCAAAACAATAATTTAAAAAAAATTTAAATATAGAGGTATGAGAATAGACAAACAGACAAAGCAAAGATGACAAAATAAATTATTATGTGATGAACAAACTGTTAACAAGGTTGTTCATTATTGAGTCTAGATGGAAGGTATAGGCCTGTTCTCTGTACTGTCTTTTTCGGCCTTTCTATATGGCGAAAATTCTTAGCATAAAAAATTCGGAAAGGAAGTATACATACCATTCTAAGCTTAGAAGTATAACTGAAATCAGTCTCTTCTTCCTTAGATATTAAATATATTTCAGTAACAATCGTATTTTGTTTGAGGTTTTTCAATGAACTGTAAGACCAACCCACAGAGTTGGGACATACGTATAATTACCTTTGACTCTAACAGAAGCTCCTGAATATAACAGGAAGGGCTTCTGCAATGTTTCCGCCTGATTCATTCCCCCAAATCCACTGAAGTATACAGATCTTGCAGAGTCAGTTACAGCTAGTCAACTTAAAGTGAGGAAAGTTAGTTCTTGGCTTTTCCTTTTTTTACAGGAAGTTGACCTGTAGCTTCTAAGTACTTATTGATGAGGTCTTCCTGTGTAGATGGTGAACAGGGCTGGTATCTGCAGTACTCCATTGTGTATTCTCCCTTTCCCTAAGGAGTTAAAAAACAACAGAGATTTTGTTTGTTTTGGTACATCTACCAAGGAAAAGTCACGCAAAGACAGGATTTCACACACCTGAGCACTGTGTAGGGTGGTTTCTTAAAGAGCACTTGAGTAAAGTTTACACCTGCTTACCTCTGTGCATGACCTAAGCTCTGTGGAATAACCAAACATATCGTTTAGAGGGACCTGAAAACAAACACAGTAGATATTTTAGTATTACTTATTGAAAAATATTTGAGAAAAGTACAAGAAAGCCTTAGGCATTTAATTCCTTTAAACTTAGGTTTCTACTAACCACTCTTGATTTAAAAGAATTAAAAGCCAGAGATGTATATTTTTCTTTTACTGAAAGTAAAAATCTTATTTAAAAATAATTTAACGTGACAGTCACAACTAGAAACCCAAACTTTCTGTTTCACAGGGTGGACACCACTGACAGCCTTCCCCGCTCATACCCACTCCACACTCTGGCTGCAGCTCAAACATGGAGAAGTGTTTCTTCTGTGAAAAGGCTAATACAACTTTCCTCTGGACCCTCAGTAATATGCTGACAGTAGTGTCTTCTAGGAGGCCTTCTGTAATGTGATATACACTTTCTCCCATGAGATTTAAGTAAAGTACTGGCAATGGAACTCAATATTCTCCAGTAAATCAGAGATAACATGATAAAGAGGCTATACAAATGAAACTTACGATGAGAAAGATAACTTTCATACATCTAAGAAAATGACATATTCATAAATGCCCACATAAATCTTATTTTTAGCTTTTGCATTTAAGAGTTGCTCTAAACAGCAAATTATAGAAAGGTTACTAAAAGCAAGACTGTCAGTGACCAATAGTACTTACATCTGCATACAGTGTAAAATAGTCTTCAATCCCATCTTGCCCTGTGATTACCCCATGGCGCCGGTTAATTCCCGCAATCACAGGTCCATGGAATTCATTTGGGGCTATAACTTCCACAGACATAATAGGTTCAAGAATACATAATGTTGCATTTTCCAAAGCTGGGTTAAGAAAAAAAAGACACGTTTATTAATCTTTAAACAAATGGGAACTCTTCCCTACCCAGATATACAAAAGGGAGAGTGCTCTCCAAAGGCACACACGAGTGGTGAGGTTAAAATATTTGATCTGGACTCTTTTTTCTAGAAGCAGTAATAGTCACTCTCCTAAATGCAAATTCCAGTAAGACAACACTTAATTACAGTATTAATATTTCTATTACTATATTTTTATCCTTAAACATTACTAAGCTGCAGAGAATATAAAAGGGGTCTTCAAACAACATTCAATCAACTCCTTTACCATCTAAATTATCCGGTTGAGGGTTACTTATTCTTTCTGAATACTTTCAGGAGTAAAGACACTCACTGTTAAGTCTTTGACCAGGTAAACCAATTCTTTCTGGTTGGTCCCTGGAAGACAATTATTTTTAACAATAAGAGAATAATTTTTATCATATATTTGGAGACAAAAATCAAGTCACACCTGAGTTCTGTCTTTCCTTTTCTAGATTAAACAATTTCAACATGTTACTGAGAATCAGAAGACCAAGTCTCTGGTTTCTGCTCTGACTCAAACAAGTTATAGATGCCTTTTAGAAAAACAAAAGGTGTCCAGCCCTCAAGTTTCTTCACCTACAAAATAAAGACACTGGATGTGAAGAGACATTTAAGCACTAAAAATGTGTCCCAGCTTATTTTTATCCACCTTACTACATAACCAGAGCACTTCTTATTGTGACAAATGCTGACTGAGGGTTATGTTTAACAAAGTGGAGAGAATATAGTTACACTTCGAACATTCATATTTAATTTGCATGTTACGGTAGTGTGTAGTAGTACTTCAGCCTCGGACCGAATTCTCTCTAAATAAAGACTTTAAGCAAAACACAGAAAAGATGAAAAAATATTTTAAGATAATCAGAGCTTTCCAGGCATCAATTTCTTTATACTAAATTAATCGGCAATCATTCTTGCATATTATTAAAGCACTTCTCCTAAAGACACTATTAGCTTAAGTGGAATAATTTTAAGAACAGCAATTTAATATGCTTGGATTTCTTTGAAAAATTTTCTAATTCAAATCATAGCTCAGACTTACCTTTGACTAATTAGTCCTAATCAGTGAATTTTATTCTACAAAGAGAAATAACTAAACTTGGTAGACTCCTAAGCTTCCTCAGCTAAGCCCCAAAGAACCCTGCACAGACGTCTAACGCAGCAGACTGACAATTCGGGACTGTAGAAACAGCTCTATTTCTTGTAACGTCTTGGGTTATCACAACAGCAGAGCTTCCCTGGCTCTAAATAAATGCAATCAATGCAGAAGACGACACCCAGAAAGACAGACGTGAGCAGACATATTTTCAGTACACATTACCTAGTGTTTACAATCAGTCCGTGATACAAAAGAGCTAGCCTGTGAAAGGGTCATATTTTAAAGGGAAGAAGGGCAGCTATACACACACTGTCCATCACTTAGTTGCTGAGGGTGTTCAGTCCAGTTCTCAGTGTCGTATTCTCTCACGCTGCTCCTTTCCTTTCAACTCCCTCTCTCTCCATAAATTCACCTCGGGACTCACTTCCAAAGAATCTTGTCCTTATTCATGCCTTCTTCTAACCCACTGTGACAACACTCTGGAGTGAATTCACCCTGCCGTATTCAACAGTCACATGGCCCCCACTCCCAAAAGCTATGTTTCCTCAAGCAGATCCATGTGCTCTATGGCTTTTTAAGACAGCAGGTAAAAATACCAACATCATCATAGAACTTTTAAGCCCGAAGTGGTGAGAAGAGGCGGTAATATTTTTATTCCTAGCCCACTAGGAATACCGTTGATAACACCAGGACAGGTGTTGAAGAGGCCGTATGAGGTGGTGTTCAAGGGCTAGGACTCCGGGCTGGGTTTGACTCTCAGCTCCACCACTATCATGTAATCTTGAGCCATTCGATTAACCACTCTGAGCCCTAATTTTCTCAACTGTAAGGTCACTGTGAACGTAAGATATGATAATTCATGTACTCAGCATAATACACAGCACATAAGTGATCAATAAATGTTATTATGAGCACTCCAAGACAAGAAGCTAGGGAATGGTGGCATGGCACAGTACCAGGTCAAAGGTAATATGAAGGAAAGACTGACGAGCATTCACTGCCCAAGTATGCACGTGTAAGTGTTTTCAAATACACTCTTATATATTTAATTTTATATGCTCTCATATAATGTTATGGAATTACACTCTCCAAGCAGCCTGGGGGAAGTTCCTACAACTTGCGCATTTCCACATAGCAAGTACGGAGCAGAGCTGGGATTTCATCTCCAAGCGCATCACATAATGGGGCAGAGATCAAAGAAGGGGTGCTGTCAAGTTAAATGAGCTAACCTTTACTTCTAGGTCTTTATTTCCCTTATGAGAGTGGCTACAAGTTTGGGCTTTTGGAGGAGACCAAGCACAGTGCTCTAAAACCTGGCCACAGAAAACAACGGCAATGGTCACATGTGTAAGGTGAAACGTGCCCAAACAGAACATTCAATTCTAGATTCAGTTTTAGTTACATCACTGATTAATTATCGGGGACGAAGTTTAAACTGTGACCCAACACAGTTCCAGTTTTCATTTTTTTAATGAAAAAATAGAATCTGAACTATTTTTCTTCCAATTTTGATAATAGAGAACGGCTCATTAAGTCTAAGCTATTCTGATACGGGGCTCATTTATCGACATTTTCACCCCAAAACTCTCAGATGGCATTCAATAAGGTTTATGCATGAAAAGCTGATTTTCTTACTGAACTAAGAAAAGTTCCTTTCAGCCTATACACTTCTTTCTATTATGCGTGACTGAATAACAGATGAAGAAACAGCAAAGTAATTCATCTTTCATGCTAGCACCCTGATTTGTACATGTTTACCTGGCCAAAAAAAAAAAAAAATTCTCAATTACTATCTAGTGCTTTTCCTTTGCACACCCACCAGGCAGTTAATCATAATTAATGTCTGTACACTTAAATAATTAAAAGTAAATGGCGCATATTTATCTGTTTAGTTAATATTCATAGATATACAGACTGTTTTCATGGATGCATATGTGTAAATTATGGGCATATACATCCACATTTAATTATATTTCCTACAGGAGCAATTAAAAAGATGATGAGACTCTCTGTTAAATGACAACCATACAGATTATCTGGCTTTGTGTAAACTCTATCTCCAGAAGAGCTACTGATTTCCAGTCAAGAACCAGCATAGAACAACTGGTGATTTCTAATGTAGCTGCACTTGTAGAAAGTATCACAATATGTATATATCAAATAATCACGTGTACACCTAAAATATCTCACAATTTTGTCAATTCCACTGCAATAAAGCTTTAAAAGAAGTACAAAAGTGATTACAACTAGTTTGTCTAGTTTAAGATTTACTGAAGTGGTAAACACCCTAGATGGCAAAAGAGGCAGGTGTTTTAATGTGAATCATGCCTAAGAAAATCTTATTTTCTTTGTGACTTAATTTCCCTTTTTCCTATTAACACAATCTTCAGATTATGATAAGATTTCCAGATCACAGATTTCAACTGCATTTTTAACAGAGAGGTGGCATAAAGAAAATGAAGAGTTTTCTCTCCCTTTCACAACTGAGAAACTAAACACAAATTACTAACAGTTGCCATTAGTTTAAGTAATATAAGGACTTAGCAACCTGGTCAAGAAATGAGCAACCTTTTCCAACCACTGCCCCACACCTGATCAGACATGCAAACAGAAAAACAATACAAAGTCCAAAATTCATTAAGAATCAATCAATAAAATTGTGATTTACAGAATGCTTAAACAGTATTATGATTTATCTAATTTTTACTGTCCATTTTGACCCCCTCTTTGATAAAAATGTTCCTGAAATGTTTTGTAAATCCTAATATAATTCTCCTGTGTAAAGATACTTATGGGGGCGTCTGGGTGGCACAGCGGTTGGGCGTCTGCCTTCGGCTCGGGGCGTGATCCCGGCGTTATGGGATCGAGCCCCACATCAGGCTCCTCCGCTATGAGCCTGCTTCTTCCTCTCCCCACCCCCTGCTTGTGTTCCCTCTCTCGCTGGCTGTCTCTATCTCTGTCAAATAAATAAATAAAATCTTTTAAAAAAAAGATACTTATGGACATTATTAATAATGAATATGGAAGAGATGACAAAGGGAATACATTTTCTGCATTCAGGATACAAGTTTTGAGTTCCTTCGTTGAATAAGCCTGATGTCAAATTGCTGTTTATTTGCTTTTCTCTTTTAAAAACAATGAATCAAATATACTTGCAATTGTTTAGGTTTCTGGTTCATTAGGGTTTTAATACACTGGTTATTCTGTGTGGAAAAGGTTGAAATTCCAGCAGTTTAGCAAGAGTTCTGCGCTGTAAATAAAGTTTATTGAGCTCCTTCAAAATATGGTGTCATTCTCAAAATGCCTAAAAGCCTACAATGTCACACATTACAAAAATTACTTACAAATTTATGGATTTCCTGACATCTGATTAAGTCACTAAAATAGCACGTGACTGTAATGTTTCTATAAAATATTTCTTAGTACTCCAAGCACATCTATCTTCTTTATTAAAAACACAATAGCCATGGGGCGCCTGGGTGGCTCAGTCGTTGAGCCTGCCTTCAGCTCAGGTCATGATCCCAGCGTTCAGGGATCGAGCCCTGCATCGGGTTCCCTGCTCAGCGGGAAGCCCACTTCTCCCTCTCACACTCTCCCTGCTTGTGTTCCCTCTTTCGCTGTCCTCTCTGTCAAATAAATACATAAAATCTTTAAAAAACAAAACACACAAAGCCAAAATATGGAAAAAGCCCAGATGTCCTTAGACAGACGAATGGATAAAGATGTGGCATGCATACACACACACACATTATCACACACACAATGGAATATGACTCAGCCATCAAAAAGAATGAAATCTTGAGGGTATTACGGTAAGTGAAAGTCAGAGAAAGTCAAATATCATGATTTCACTCATATGTGGAATTTAAGAAACAAAACAGATGAACACAGGAGCAGGGGGGGAATAACATAAGGTGAGATCAGAGAGGGAGGTAAACCATAAGAGACTTAATTAAGGTAACAAACCTGAGGGCTGCTGAAGGGGTGGTGGGTAGGGGATGGGGTAATTGGGTGATGGGCATTAAGGAGGGCACATGATGGAATGAGCACTGGGTGTTATATGCAACTGATGAATCACTAAACTATCTCTGAAGCTAATAATATCCCATATGCTGATTTTTTTAAAGTGGCAAAAAAACAGAACTTACAGATCATCTATAAATTTAAGCATATGAAAAATACTAGATAATTTAGGAGAACAAGGCAGACTTTTAATTTCATAAGAGAGAGAACACAGTAATCTACCCTCACTTCAATTCTATAAATATTTGCCCAGAACCTGCCATGTTTCTTGGTGGGCTGCCTAGTACTCTAAGGGGACAAGACTAAAACACCGCACTGCGTTCTGAGTCTCTGATGCTCTATCAGGGAAAACAGACACAGGGCTGCAGAAAGTGCCGGAACACACAGTACCTTGTTTAAGAGCACCTTCTCCTGCGCGGATGAAAGAGATTTCGTTGGAATCAACCATGTGGTGCGCCCCATCCTGCAGGACAAACCGGAGCCCGGACAGCTTGTGACCAGAGAGAGGGCCTTTCTCACAGGCATCCAAAAACCCCTGTTAACAAATGAACACAACTTCCAGAGTCAGTGGATTTCACCCGCAGCTGAATTATCAAGAATACTCACACATTTTACTGTTCAGAAGTTAAGCGTTTTTATGAATACTACATTTCACCCCTCAGAAAAGAAGTTTTTAAAAAGTTGAGCAGCTTAACTAAGTTTTATTATTGTGGCATCTAGACGAACAATCCCTTGGAAAAGCATATCACTTAAAGGTGTGAGCTGGTTTGAAAGCGATGCTGATAGTGCTAACACTTCACATCTTCAGGAATTACTTACCTCTCACCCATCATACAGACAGCCTGCTCTCAATTTTATAAGGAGGGAACAGAGGAAAGGCAAGTGAGAGTACCTCCATCAAACCTGGCACTGACTCAACGGCTGCGCCCTGAGCTCCCACTATACACCCATCGCTGCTTTGCCTCATTGGCAGATGACTACATTATGGCTTTGGTGTTGCACACGTCAGTAAGAACTGGAATTAATTCAAAAGCAAGTTCACTTTTTCTAATGCAGTTCTTTTTTAAAAAAAACAGCTTCATTGAAGTATGACTGATACACAATAAACTAAACATATTTTAAAAGTACAATTTGATAAGTTCGCAATTCTTTTTCAGTCCCTTCAACATTCGTAGACCTCCCACAATTCAAGTTCGTTTTTCTTGGCAAACAATCCCATCGCTGCACATACAGTACAATGTATTTCTGACACTGCAAAACTACAAACTCTGTATGTTGAAAAAATATAAGCTCTCCTTCACCTACATTAATCTTGGAGAATGGAAGATAACTTAAAAGTATGACAGGGACAAAATACTGTCTTGAAACAAAGTTTAATGAACGAAATCACTAATCACAAAAAAATGCTACCACCAAACGAAAATTATAATCTATTAGTAAAGATTTCTAAGTTAAAAGGGTAAATGAAAACCTAAAATCTCAATGTATGAGAACAGACTGTTGAAGTTTTACAACAGTCTTAAAGCCAGTGACCTAGGAAGCAAACAAAACACTAACCTCTTACATGTGCAAAGCACTTCACAATTTACAAAGAAATGTCAGAGTATTATCTGATCCTCAAGTTGGTGAGGTTCAGGCTTAAATTTTTTATTTACTCTCAGTTTACAAATGAAGAAACTGGCTCTGAACACCATGATTTACCAAAAAGCACATTAATCAGCAGCAGAGATGATAGGAGAAATCAGATGTTGGGAATCTTAACGAATGATTATGCCACTAAAACAATAAACTTTAAACTTTCATAAATCCCTAACGACTGCTACAAATTTTGTTGATTGCAATTTACAAAGTAGATTAAATTTATCAAAAGAAATAGAATAACTATGATTAAGAAACAGAATGAGGGGTACCTGAGTGGCTCAGTTGGTTAAGCATTCAACTCTTGATTTCAGCTCAGGTCACTATCTCAGGGTCGTGAGATCAAGCCCTCTATCAGGCTCTGCACTGGGCACAGAGCCTGCTTAAGATTTTCTCTCTCTCTCCCTCTGCCCCCTAGAAGAGTGCTTTACAGATGAAAAATGCTTAATAAATATTTGCTAAGTGCATGTCTTTAAAAGCTCCTGTAATTTTGAGACGGTTGGACTATGAGAAAGCAAATAAGCCCTCTTAGAGAAAGAACTGCTTTGTTTTGGAAAATGAAATAAAGAAAACAAAAAACCAGAATGAGTTCCCCTCGATATCACAGCATGTATTTATAGCTCTTCAATATAATGAATTGAAGATTCTAAATCATATGGAAAGCTTAACAATCAGATAAAGAAGCAGGGCTGTAACTAAAATGAACCGTGGAAGACAATGCAACAGAAATAGGATTTGAGAGGCACCTAGCTGGCTCAGTCAGAAGAGAATGTGACTCTTGATCTTGGGGTCGTGAGTTCGAGTCCCACGTTGGGTGTAGAGATTACTTAGATAAATAAAACTTAAAGAAAAAAAAGAAATATGATTTGATACCTAATAAACTGTTTGAAAAAAATGTAATAAAGTTATTTTTGTTGTTACCTTTTCTACTGCAGGCACAAACTGCTTTGGAACATTTGACCCGAATGTTTCATCTGAAAACTCCAATTTAGTGTAGTTCTCTGGGTCCAGGGTCTCCAGTACACCTATCACTTTTCCAAACTGGCCTGCACCACCCGATTGTTTTTTATGTGTAAATTCAAACCTGAAAGTGATTTAGGAAGGGGGAAAAATCAACACAGCATTATGTTAATTACCAAAGTGAAATAATTCTTGATTTAAATGAAAAAACACATTTCACCATTTTCACTTGCTCCTTTGAATACCTTGCCATAAAATTATAAAATTTATTTAAAAGGTAATTCTTTCTTTCATGTTCTTACTTGGACGTGAGGGTGTGAGGTACAACCCCAAAGTAATCCACGGTTTTAATTCTGTCAATTCTTTACTTCACAAGCAGAGAAGTAACAGTGTTAAACGTCAGTCTAAGGTCCTTGCTCTAGTAACCTACGTTCCAAAGAGCTCGCCCTCTTCTTTTGCAATGTCTCCCTTCCCTGGGACACAGCGTTGTCTTCTTAAATCTCTACAACTAAAGACAGTTACTTGAAAATAGGAGCTCTGCAGTTAATTTACTCAGAGAGTTCCTACCTGAGTCTACTACTGGGACTTGATGGAGTGATGTAATACAAGGGAAGGGAGTTTCAGGTGGATTAATACCTGAAAGGAGTAATGGCAGAACGATGACTAACGTAAGTCAGTCACTTAAATAGACACATATACAGACAGGTCAGTGTTTACTTCGAACCACTAATGGCAAATAAATGGAATAAGCACTTTATATACATATTAAGCATTTGTAAACATACCCTATTTCCCTGAAAAATCATTTCATGAGTATCTACTGCCTGCAAAGCATTTCTTCCTTTAAACTGAAACCTCCTTCAAGACCTCAAGATGAAAGAGGCCAGCTGCTTTCAAAACTGTCTCAGATAACTGCAGGTAAATGGACACTCATGAGTGTGTTCCTACCTACAGATTAACCACCTACAGGTGGTTTGGAATTAGTAAATACTCATTTTGGTAGGCGATGCCAGCTTGGAATATGCGGGTTCCATAAAAAGCCTAAGTGTGAATGTGCCTGACTAACTGCCTTTAGTCAGTCTTCCTGTTGCCAAGAGATTCAGGAGGAGCCGAGAAAAAACAAAATGCTGAAAGGTTCGTTTTTCTGGGAGGGGAAACAACAGCTATCAGAACTAAGTGAACGAAAGCAGAAGGGAAGCGACTGCCGAAGCACCACGGAATTACTGCAGGGACTCCACAACCGTGGCCCACTGACAGATTCTGGGCTATGCACAAGTTCTCCGAGACTTTTCAAGTTTCGTTTTCAATTTGACAATAAGACAAGATCAATACAGACATACACTCACTCTGTGCTATCTATAGGGTAATCACTAACCAGGGATGTTTACATTTAAGTTAAAATTTTTTAAAAACTTAAAATTCAGATCCTCGGTTGCACTAGTCCCATTTTAGGTGGTTAACAGTCAAAGCGGCTACAGTATAGGGCAGCACAGAGAACATTTCCAGCACTGCCCTGCAGGACCAGTTCACAAACATGTTCAGGGGCCATGTCTGAATCATAACCAAGTTGATGCCAAATAATGAAACACGTAGGTGCCAGGCTTGTACTAAGCCGTTTTTATGGATCATTTTATTTGTTCTTCACCACAAACTATGATGTGTGTACTACTTCTATCACCATTTTCAGTTGAGAAAGTAACTTGCCAAACATGATGCAGTTAGGTGGCAGAGCCAGGATGTGCACCAAAACCAATGCTCTTAATCAAACATTTTTCTAGAAGGCTAACAAGAACATAAGCTGACGTAACCTGCCAATGATAATTTCACTGAAAAAGCTGTTAGAGGGCAGCGGTACATGAAGACAGACTTTACAGTAGCTTAGAGAAGACACAGAAGAACTAAGACGTCACGTGGTAGGCAGCTCACAGGAGTGCAGGAGGTAAAAAAACCCAGGCCCCGGGCATCAGACCACTAGCATGTTGGAAAGTCAATTTTGTTTTGGCAGAATATCATCTCTCATGATAAAATTAACATTAATTAGAACGGTGTTGGGTTTTTTAGCTTTTATTATTTAAGAAAGAGAGCATGAATGGTGGGGAGAGGGAGAAGCAGACACCCCACTGAGCAGGAAGCCTGACACAGGGCTTGATCCCAGGACCCCCAAGATCATGACCTGAGCCGCAGGCAGACACTTAACGGACTGAACCACCCCGGCGCCCCATAACTGTACTGGTTTTATCTCTATTTTGTAGATTTATTTGGATTTTATAGTTGTACCAAAGTTGCAAGCTACAGACCTTTTTACTTAGCTTTATGTTCATGCAAGTTATATAAAATCATAATAATTTACCTGATCCCAGAGACCCCTAATAATTTTGTTACTTTGAAGGTAGTCCATACATTATTCAAATCTGAGGATAACAGACTTTAGACTAACCATTCATAAAGCTTTAGTAGGTAAGATTTCAAGGACTCAAGTATAGGGATAAGATTCTCTGAATGCAGTTTACTTAACATCTGGATAGGCAGTTAAATGTTTCCATGTAATCATTATACTTTGAAAAGAATATAAATTAGTATATGTGCTTTGTAAATGCCTAATATGTTACAACCTACTAACTAGCTTTGACCTACAGTGATGTATTCATAAAGCTTCAAATGGTGACTTTATCTAGGAAGCTCACATATTAAATTTCTAACAATTCTAACTAGAAATAACCAGAAGATGTTAAAGCTATCTGCAAAACTTAAAATTTCATTATCAGCAAAAAGCTCTTTCGGCATCATCAGAATGTACTCAGCCACTCTTTCCTGGACACTATCAAAGAAACATGTGATTTGAACGATTCAGACACACACACACAATGACAACCTAAGAGGATGGCTGATACATGAATGACTCACCCTCTCACGCCCAAAAAGAAAAAACTTTTTTTTTTTTTTTTTTTTTTTAGAAAGAGCCTTAAGAGGAGAAACAAATCCCTTCATCCTCTACTTACTTGACAGTGGTTGGCTAATATAACTAGAAAAACAGAAATGCCTTATTCCTTACATTTAAAAAAAAATATACTTACTCCAAATAAAGATTTTATCAGTAAATTGAAAAGGGTATTTGAGGAAGAGAACACATTACAAATACATTTTTTAGGTTTATTTTTTAAAGCACCACAACACATATGCCCACCCAAAGAACTTTCAAAGAACCGTCAAAAATCCATTTTGAGGAAAAAAGCAAAGAAACTCTATTTCCAAGCAAATGAGCTAAAGGGAAGGTTTGGGCGTACAGATAACAAGGAACTTAGCTTCCTGATCTAAAGCAAATCCAAAGCCTAAATTATAGCCCCTTCAAAGGTAAAACAAGAAGGAAATTAAGAAACCTGGAGAATGGAAATGTACTGTCTACTAAAAGGCTTACTTAAACAGCTTTAAAAACTCTTGACTTTGTTAGAAGTTACTTCAAGATAGTGCTTTAAGTTCAGTTCTTAAATATGTTTTAATTCTTAAAGTAAAAATGTCAAAGTGATTCAGAGGTTAGAAGCATGGTTTTACAGCAAAACCTCATTTTTCTAAGATTAGTAAAGGGAGAGAGGGTGCAGATGTATTGATTTCTCCTGATCCAAATTACATAATCCTCCAAATTAATGCTATCCTTTTAAATTTCTCATATCCTGATTTGGGCAGCACTGGTCCAAACCCACACAAAGGAGGGATTAACCAAGCGTGCTCCTGGAGCTCCTGGACCTCAGAGCCCGAAGGAAAAAGAAGTAACCGACTCACTACCTGGAGCTCCTTTGCACTTTGCCCTGTGCCTGACATTGGGCGTGGTGTATAAGGAAGGTGAGCTCCAGACTGCATGTGAAGTATCCAGATTTCTTCCACGGAGAGGAAACTGGAAGCCCCAGAGACACTCCATAAAGGAAAAAGCCAGAACGCCCCTCCCTGCACTTCAGTAAAGGTCACTGAAGGGAAGGATGAAGTCCCAGCCGACCTAACCCACCGACTCCCTCCCCACACCTCCACCCTCGCCAGCCGCCAGCGGGAAAGGCCAGGGCTCTCCCCCTTGCAGGAACCAGTCGGTGATGTGGGCGGCAGCAGGGCGGGGCCACAGGAGCAGCCGTGGGAGCCAGCGCCCCTGCGGCCGCTTCCTGAATCGGAAGGAGGGAAGGAGGAAGGGAGGGAGGGTAGGAGCTGGCGATCCCGCCCACACTCAGCTCGACCGAAGCGTGCCGACTTTTCCGTCTCAGCCACCCAGCAGGAGGCTGAACCAGCGGTGCACTGCTCCCGTCTGCTCCCTTAAACTTGAGCAGCCGTAAGCTCCCACCAAGAATGGAAATCCCCCCGACCCACTTCCCAGCCTCCAGGGCAGCCTCGGTGGCGGAGAACTGCATCAACTACCAGCAGGGGACCCCCCACAAGGTGTTTCTGGTGCAGACTATCAAACAAGCCAGCATGGAGGTGAGTCCAGCAGAGGGCAGTGGGCGGGCGCCTGCACCTACTCGCTTTCCTCCACTCCCGAGGGTCTCAGCCCCGTTCGCGCGACTTCCCTTCCACTCCACCCTTGCCTGTTTTGGGACTAGGTGTTGACGTCAGGTCTAGGGAAGTTAACATTTCTGGGGATAGCTGACACTCCAGGACAGCCAGGGCTGTTTGTTTTTTCTTGGAAAGTTAGAGACATAGATACGGTTTTTAATGGCACTCTTAAAAAGAAATGGAAAAATGTTCTAAATGTGAGCCGGCATTTTACCCTTTACTCAGTGAAACCCCTAGGAACCACTCAAAAGAATCCCAAAACTGCTACTATATTTCTCATCTACTACTCCAATCTGAACCAACAAAAGCTCCCATCTTCCAAACAATACTTCTTTGCCTAAACTTTAGGAACAGTCTTCATCAGACCCTTTGACCAAAATGAAGGGAGAAGCAAACAGCAAGACAAACTGACAACCAAAGTCAGAGAACAAAAACATTGTGGGCTGCTGTAAAAGATATGCTCCCTCTGGCAAAGGGTTAAATTAAATGCTTAAGGCCACAGCTGCCACTAACCAGGCTTGTTTCCATTTTACTAAAAGTAAGATTTGAGATTGTCGTTTAGTCATCTGATATAAATTTAACTGACAGTGTGTAAAAGCTGATGGGGAGTAGATGTTACTTCAAAAGTGCACCAGATAATTAACTATACACTCTTAATTGTATCTTGATTCAAAAGTGAAATACCCAAACAATTGTCTTACGGTTATAAAATTTGTTAAAGTATCACTTTGCAGGTGCACTAATGTACAAGTAAAAACAGTACTTAACATCTCTAACCACTTCGCAGTAATCTGCCCCCAAATGAAATTCACCTTCGTTGAACAGTCTTTGGAGGATACACAGAGGGCTTTTTGAAAATGTATTCAATGGTATATCCTGTTTTCTGTCTTAGAATCAAAAGGTGTTTCACCATTTCTTTTGTAGAGAATTCAGGATCATAGATCCAGAAGCTGAAGTCCTCTGATACTTGAAAGCGATTTATAACCCATTTTATATATGCCTTTATCCCACTCTTCTGTTCTCATCCAAAATAAATCTCATGAAGAACCTCCTGAGTTAGATGTTACATACATGGTGACATGCCTTTTTCAAGGTCTAAGGCTTTAATCATTTACCCTCACCAGTCAGCCCTCTGCCCCAACCAAATGAGAGTGTATTTTTCTAACAACACAAAGAACAGAGCTATTCTTGTACTAATTCATCGCATTTTCTTAACAGGATATTCCGGGAAGAGGACACAAGTATTGCCTTAAATTTTCTGTGGAAGAAATTATCCAAAAAGTAAGTGAATGTCCTTCATTATGAAATAAAATTTGACTCTATAAATATTTTGGATCACCTTTTGCAGATCAGATCATAGGATTAACTTTTTTTTTTTTTAAGTTGTGAAATCCCTGCCTTGAAAAAAATAAAGAGCACACCAGGGTCAGATTTTACTCTCTTAAAAATATATTCTGAGATACATGAAGTAATTCTATTGAGCTATTTAGAAAAGACTACACATTTCAGTTCAAATAAATTCCCTTAAAAATGTTGTATATTCTTAGGGCAGTCTGAACTTATGCCTAACATGAACAAATGAAGTGATTTACTCTCCAGTCACCATCACTTTATGTCTGCCTTTCTCATTCTGTTTTTGATTTCTTTCATTTAAAGAAAGCCAGTGCTTTTAGATATTTATGAGCAATAAAATGACCAAAATGATACCAACATGTTCAGAGGAATCTTTCGGTAATGGGGCAGGGAAAAGTTTTAAATATTATATACCTGCCAAATTACTAGTGAGATAAACTTTTTTAAAAAAGGAACTGCAATTTGTACCATAACCATTTTAGAATTTAAAAAAAAAAAGCTTGCCCTTTTGTTGAGCATAATTCAGAAGAGATACAGGCTAACAGAAGAGATGTATTAAAAGATATCTGAGCTGCTAGACAGCCATCTTTCCAAGCAGAACCAATGCTACTATTTTTTAATTTTACATCTAGATACAGAGTACTTTATCTGGGCTTGAGAATATTTCTATTATTTCAGAAGCAGAGGGTAGAGTAATAGACTTAAAAAAATAACCAAAGTCTAGAGGTAGTACATGAAGTCAGACTAAAATATGACCTTACAAATTGGACACCCCATTTATACAGAAATAATAAAGTTTTAAGATGAAATATAAGATTATGATACTTTGTAAGTTAAAAACTAAGTTGTCTATTTTAGATACCTTCAAGAAACTGGTAGGCCACACCCACTTAAATACCTCTGTAACAGATGCTCTGAAGTCAAGTTTGAAACACCATTAGGGGGCCAGCCCACACTTTCAATGTTCTATCTCAAGAATGACAATTAGGAATGGATGGCCACTTACATGTAAAGATATTTTGCAAAATGTTTCAAACAGCAAGTTACACTGAACTGTACTGCTGAAGTACTTTACCCTCTAACGGGACAAGATACTGCACCAGAAGTCAACTTCACATTTGAAGGAGAAATTGGAAAGAACCCAGATAAAGAAGATAACACATTTTATCAAAGACTCAAGTCCATGAAGGAACCACTTGAAGCACAAAATATTCCAGGTATATAAATATGGCATGGAAAAAAATTTTCAACTTTAAGATCAATATTAATTATCTGTGCTCAGAATGGTTAGATGTTAACAATATGTTGGAAATATACTGGCTTTTGCAAAAATATTTATTACCAGTCTAATTCAACAAAAAAGGGCCTTGCAAATTCACAGATCCATGGCTTAAATTATATTCTGTACACATTTGAAGGAAACTAAAACGTGACTTAGAATTTAGATTTCTTAAAGGTTAACACTGTATATATAAAATAATTCCATTTACCATTTAAATGTTTCCCTCAACAGACAGCTTTGGAAATGTATCTCCAGAAATGAAGCCAGTTCGACACTTAGCCTGGGTTGCCTGTGGTTATATAATATGGCAGAATTCTACCGAAAACACATGGTATAAAATGGTAAAAATTCAAACTGTCAAGCAAGTGGTAAGTGATTTCTAGAAAATACACTATTAACAGGGTTTTATTTTACTAAAAGTGTGATAATTCATAACTGGATAACTAGTGCTCCTTTAGTCATTTTGTATTTAAAATAGTGAACCTGGTATTTTGAAGGAGAGGTCAGTTACAACTAAAGCTAAAAAGTCGAAGCTGCCGTTTCAAGAGAGTAAGTATTGAGTTATAAATAATTTGGCATTCAGTTTTTGTGCTCACCTTAATACAGATTATATCCTTTGGTGACCTAAATTTTGTATTCACATTTCTACAGCTATGCAAATGAAACTACCTCTGCTTTTCTCCTCTATTGGAATGGTGGTGCCAGAGCTACTCAGAGACATGGCTGGCATTTTTTTGCCCCAAGGATCAGCCAGAACAAATATCTGAGCATCTTTTAATCTTTGTGAGGCATGCTGTGTATCATTTTCTTTTAAAACCCGTCTAGTCCTAATCTACAACCTCCTGTCTTACTGCTAGCCTGGTACTAAGTCTGATATGGCTATTTAAAACTGCCTCTTTCTAGTCTTTAAAGACATAAAGTCAACTTCACATTTCAGCTTTATTAATAGGTTAAAAAGAAAAAAAAAAAAAGTCAACTGTTGCTACCTAACGGATATGAAGAAAAACAGAGTGCGAAGAAACCACAACAAACAGTTTTAGTTCTATTAGAGAAAAGGACTTTCCAAATGACTTGTTTCAGCTTGCTGGAAACAAAGTGCAAGGCAGCCGGAGCACCTTTACTCCACAGGCTTTTGCAACCACTTATTAGACACCTACGGGCACTGGAGGGCAGGATACACAATCACAAGAGTTAGAATATGATGCCAAAACCTAACATAAATACCACAACAACATTTTAAGAAACAGAGCCTTTTTTTTGTTTTTTAAATTTTTGAGTAGGCTCTGCACCCAGAATGGAGTCCAGCAGAGGGCTTGAACTCACGACCCTGAGATCAAGGCCTGAGCTGAGATCAAGAGTCAGACACTTAACCGTCTGAGCCACCCAGGCATCCCAACAGAGGATTTTTTTTAATGCATTTCTGTAGACATCATCTTTGGTTACAAATTCCTATTGGGGTACTGAGGCTCAAATAATTGAGTAACAGGTCCAGGTTATAGAGGTTATACAATCATCACCATGGTTTTCTAGGCATGATTTTGTATCAAAACATGCTCAAGATAGGGCCAGAAGTTTTATGAAAGAAAACTCCTGCAACACTTCATCAAAGTTTTAAAGCATTATTAAAATTTCAGTGGAAAGGTTTACTGCACATTTATAATCGCTATTAACCAAAGGGGCCACAAGAGCTCATGCTGCCGCTCGGAGGCCAGGGCTTGTTTGAACACATTGATCATAAGCCTTAAAAAACCTTGGACAGCAATCTCTGGTGAATGTAGTTTTAAACTATGTGGATGAAGTATTTCTGTGTAGCGGATGGTATAAATACTTTATATGCCCAATAAGCAGCACACACCATATTAACTACACTCGTTACATTTCCTATTTTCAGTTTTTAAAACGAGAATTTCTATTATAAAATTGGTTTCCTTTAATGTAAGCACTCATTTCAGTAGTTTATCCCTCAAAACGATGCTTTTTTGAATAATAGAAACATTAAGGA
This sequence comes from Ailuropoda melanoleuca, assembly GCF_002007445.2. Lineage (NCBI taxonomy): Eukaryota > Metazoa > Chordata > Mammalia > Carnivora > Ursidae > Ailuropoda > Ailuropoda melanoleuca. The sequence continues at coordinate 101,772,248 of NC_048218.1, forward strand.
AATCTTAAATGACGAACTTCAGATCATGATGCTTTGAAGTAGCTATCACGACTCAGAACCTAAGAAAGGATACGCAACTTCTGGAGTAACATGAAAAATCACGATTTTAAAATGTAGTTTGAAAGATAGCTTTTTTAATAACATAGTTTTTCTTTCTTTCTTTTTCTTTTTTTTTTTTTTTGAAGAGACAGAGAGTGGGCACGGGCATTGGGTAGGAAGGGCAGAGGGTGGGAGAGGGAATCTCAAGCAGGCTCCAAACCCAGTGCCAGCCCAATGCAGGGCTCCCTCTCACTACCCTGAGATCATGACCTGAGCCAAAACCAAGAGTTGGACACTTAACCGCCTAAGCCACCCAGGCGCCCCAATTTATTTATCAGGCTAAATAAATCATAACTTTCAATTTTTGTTTTTACTTATTAATTGGAAGTATTATCACCTAATAACAAAAGCTGAATTTTAAAATGAACATATCATTTTTGCCAACAATACTAGTTTCAAACACCAGGTTTTTATTTTTTATGATAGCAAAGAAATGATGACTTCATTGAGTTAGACTACACCGTTCTACTTCATGACATTGCATCTCAGGTAAAGTATATTTACCTTTATTTGATGAGACTTTGAAAACTGAGACTTGTTTTATAGCCACAGTGTATACCTTATTAATTTTGACTCTAAATCAGAATTCATGTAAATTAATATAGACACCAGGTTGAAGTATATTATACTTGTAGCCATTTAGCTTCTTTTTTGCTGTTCTTTGTAAGGACTATTTTGTCTCTAACAAAATCTAAACCCAACATTGTTTTCTTAAATGTTTTCTGAATTTTGTCATAGCATTAGTTTCCTTTACTTGCAGGAGATTATTCCTTGGCAAATGCAAGTTCTCTGGCATCCGCAGTATGGTACTAAAGTCAAACATAACAGCCGTCTGCCGAAGGAAGCACAGCTGGAATAAATGAAGACCTTAACACCAAAGTGTCAACATGCTTATCAATGATGCGTGTATGCCAGTCTTCATGATACCTAGTTTATGGGGCCAAGAAAATCCCAAAATGTCACTTTGTATAAATGTCTTCATTACAGTATAGAACTAAACAGATTCCAGACGCTATCATGATGTAAAAGCGTCCCAGCACTAATAGTGGTATGTATCTCCCATAATAAAAAGCTTCAATTCTGGCCTCACAGTATGTTTAATTGTGTTGCATACTTACGGGACAGGGGCAGTAATGGTCTCTCTAAAAGCAACTTTTGGCTTTCCTGTGACACAAGGACAGCCATATTCTCTTTCCATCCTCTAAAAAGAAGAAGGGAGATAATTTTTTGGTATACTTAAAAAAATAAACTGAAAGAAGAAAAATCATAAGAATCTTAATTACCTTTGAAGCACTCATTTAAATATGACACAAAATGATCAATCTTAAATCACTTAAGTATCTTACAAAGGTTAGATACATGACATTAAGTAATACAAGCTACTTTTAAAGATTTTATGTAAATGTTCTAATTTAGACTGTTTAACTACACTTACCTCTAATGAATCCACTAAAACTTCCGCTGTGTTTCTTATTATTACATATTCTCTGAAAGAGCCTGTGAATCTGTTGTCAGAGTCTTCTACTACCTTGACTCCAAAATATGATCACGACCAGAATTTTTAATCATAAGCCAAACAGCGTTTGCCTCCGTTCATAGATATAGAAGACCTTTTCTGTTTCCTAGGGAAAATAGAGCCCATATACTCCTTCTATTATCTAAATTCTAATGATTTTCAAGTACTGACTCGAGAAGAAAACAGGCAAGAAATGGCCTCAAGAGTGGGTCCTGGTGGGCCAACTTCCTCCGCAGGTCCCTCCCTGCAGGTTGTCTCCCTGGCTGGGACCCAACTAACCATGACCTAGGGGTGGACGGATGCTCTTACTGCAAATACTTGGAGTCTTGCTCTAGGAGTCTGCAAATGTTTTACAAATAACAGGATTTAGAATTCAAAAATACTTAATCTGTAAGAGACATAACACTTGTAACACAGTATAACACATCTGGATACAAACCAAATGTTGTCTGAAGAACCACTACTATCTTACAGTCATTAGACTGAGAATTACTAACTTGTAACAAAACACAGACATAAATAAAATGAATTTAAGTCAACTTCCTTGTTATTCATTACCTGAGCATAGATTTCTAAGTGTAATTCTCCCATTCCAGATACAATTGTCTCTTTGCTCTCAGTGTCGAAGTGGACTTTAAATGTGGGATCTTCTCTTGTAAACCTGCCAATACCTTTTGAAAATTTTTCCATATCATTCTTTAAAAAAAGAAAGTCATTACACTTTTTAGTAAACGTGATAAGCAATGGGATTGTTGAAAGAATTTTACGAAATGAAATGAAGTACATTAACAGGGCATAACAATGATCCCCATCCAGTTCCTAGGTCATACCCTTTCAATATGTGAGCTGGGACATCACACAGTGAAGAGAGCAGGGAATAGCTGGCTGACAGAATTTTCTTTCCACAACAAGATAAAAAACAAGACTGTAAGGCTTAACTATGCCCTTTCCTATTTTATTCTTGGATATACATAGAAACTGTCCATTTGGGGAAAACTGTCCATTTGTGGAAAACTTTCTCCATGAAGGAGAAAGGAGAATCTGTGTTACTCTATTACATTTCAGAAATTCTATGCATAATCAAAGGAATCAGCATGTTTACCACCACTTGATTGTAGAGTCAAGCAGGACAGTTAAGACTAAGAGTAAGGCAGATGGCACACTGAGACTTCTCCCTTTCAAAGCAACCTGCTTGGATGTGATTGCACGCACCCTATTCTCCTTAGATATAATTCCATACGTGGTAAGTAGAATTATGGTCCTCTAAGGATATGCCCTAATCCCCCAAAGCCAGGAATGTTACTTTATGTGGTGAAGGGGACTGTGCAGATATTAAAGTTACAGACTCTGCGATGGGAAGATTACCATGAAGAATCTGGGTTGGCCCAATGTAATCAATCACATGGGCCTTTAAAAAGAGGAAAACAGAAGGGTTAAGTTAGAAAGATGGAATGAGGGAAGAAGAGGCAGAAGAAATCTGAAACACAGAAGGGACTGATTTCGTGGTTGAGAGCACTAAAGACAAGAGGATGGGGCCACAAGCCTACGAAAATGGACAGCCTCTAGAAGCCAGAAACAGGCCCCAGGTGGCAGTCATCAAAGAAAGGGGGACCCCAGTCCCAACAGTCACAAGGAGCTGAATTTTGCCAAAAATCTGAGTAAGCAAAAAAGAAAAAAAAAAAAATGTCCTCCAGAGACTCCAGAAAGGAACAGTCCTGTCAATATCTTGATTTCAGTCGATTAAGAACAATGTCAGATTTCTAACAGCGTAAAATAATACATTTGTGCTATTTTAAGCCACCAAGTGTCTGGTACTTTCTTATGGCAGCAATAGAAAACTAACATCCCCCAAATCACCAGTATTTAACAGCTATCACGTGTGCATGGAACTGTGCTGTATGTTTTGAATATGTACTTCAAATTCTAACCACAATGCTGCAAGAAAGAATTACCCACATTTCACAGGTGAGGAAACTAGCTGTAGAAAGGCTGAGTGACCTGCTCAAGGCCACAGAGCTAGTGCATGGCAAAGCTGGGACTGAATCCTTGGTCAGTCTCTGTCTGAAGTCTTCTGCCTTTTCCCTACATTAGCCAGGCACTCCCAACTTACTAGATCATACCTGCCCCCCGCCCCCACTATTGAGATTCACAGCCTCATGCAGTGACTTCATCATGTTATTTAAATTAATGTACTGCAGCAAACAGACAACCCTGAGACACCAAAAACCTTTTAGATATTGATGCCTTTGATTTTCCTCCACTGTTGTAAACTATCAACAGTTAAATATCTTATATAAACTCTGAATTAGGAATGAAGAAGCACAGTATCTTTAACTTCTCTCCCTGATTATTCAGAAGGGAAAAGCAAGCAATTTAGCAAAGCACCTGGAACTGTGGCATTTCCCTGTGTGGTAAGATGCCAAGGTTTGCCTTTCCTCAAATTTCTGAGATGGAATGACATAATGTTTCTTGCTCCCTCAACATTCTCTTTTCTATACTGAGAAGAGTCTGGAAAAGCTCATTTCCTCAAAACAGAGGAAGAAGTACCTGTTAATGCATCCACAAGACAATACATCAGAGTATGTTCTGCAAACAATAGTTCCCAGATGACAAAAGGTCATAAAATATTCACTCAATGCATGAATGAGTTCATTTCAATTTACCATATTAACATGACTGTTACGAATGTTAAAGCAACATAAGAACACAAACAAGTATTATGGCAGCAATGCAAACTAATTCCAATGGCAGTAATGTGAGTAAGAACCTATTCAAGCAATTCTGGTTCATAAAAAGCTAAATGACAGCAAATCCAACCACAAAACTATTATATTTGAAACTGAGAAACGGGTGCCTGGGCAGTTCAGTTGGTTAACTGTCTGACTCTTGGATCTTACTCAGGTCTTGATCTCAAGGTCGTGAGTTCAAGCCCCATATCCGCACCCAGCATGGTGCCTACTCAAAAAAAAAAAAAAAAAAAAGTGGTGGGGCGCCTGGTGGCTCAGTTAGCATCCAACTTCAACTCAGGTCATGACCCCAGGGGCCTGGGATCGCCTTACACCGGGCTCCCTGCTCAGAGGCGAGTCTGCTTCTCCCCCTGCTCCTGCTCCCTCTCCCTCAAATAAATAAATAAAACCTTAAAAAAAAAAAAAAGTGAGAAAGTCTTGTTTGCAGGCTTTCCATGTTATAATCAGACATATACTTCATAACGACCTCAAATCCAGAGATGTATTATAATCCATGAGGCAATTAACCTATGTAGTAATCTAATGTGCTTCAGTGAGGTTTTACAACTTAGGACAAATGTCCCTGTTCTCCCCTTTTCCTTTATGATTCCTTTATGATCTGGATATAGGAAAATATTCTTACCACTTTGGAGCCAAGGATACTGTAAAGAGTTAGAAAGCACAGTCTTGTGCCTATTTAATACCATCAATTTTTTCAGATATACCGAGAACTAATTATTAGCAAGAGACTGGTAGGTGATCTCAATACCAAAAGAAGAAATAGAGACCATAAGATTGCTGGTTATCACAAGATACTATGTGCGCTGTGGAGAAAGATAAAAAAGAGCTCAAGTTTTTATTGTGCTGTACTGAGACTGAAACCAAACTCCTACCTTGTTAGAAGGCTTCATTGCTACTGAAATGACAGGATCAGGAACATGAATTGACTCCTAAAATATTTTTTAAAAGAAAAGAGAAGAATTCAAATACAGTACTGTTTGGGTCAGGGATGGACTAATTTTAATGTGCTACTTACAAAAGAACAAAGGACAAATACTAGTCAACATGTTCATGCTAGACAATATATATATCTTGGTCTGCTTTGTATTAAATATATTAATATAAATATGACACATTAATAAATGCATATATTTACATGATCTCCTCCCTTCCAAAATAACAAAAATAACTTGTTTATTAACTGTTTAAGACCCTTAAGTTTATCGACACATTCATTTTAAACATAATTGTAATGAACCCAAATGCCAAGGTGTAAAATTCTTATTGGCTAGTGGCTACACGAGCTGTTGCTGTCTTTTGATAAATTACTTTAATCAAAATATACCACAACTGATAAAACAGGGAAAGGGCACTAGATTCCTTATACATACAATACCTCATTCAGTCACAACTCTGACAAGCAGATATTATTATCCCCATTTTACAAATAAAATCATTAAAGGCTTGGAAAGACAAAATAACTCCGCAGAGGTGAGACTCTAATCAAGGTCTATTTTCTTCAAAGCCTAAGCACTTCCCACAACTTCCAGTCCTTCATATTACCAATTACAAGTATTTAGAGAAGGCCTTATCAACAATATTTGTTTACAAACCATGCCCCTTCTCTAGATCCCCCAAAAACCTGTATAGATTTTGATTTCCTGTAGTATCTTAAATCAACATGTAAAACCATAGACATCAGAGAATATCTTATACAGAAAAGCTAAATTATAAAATTATTAATTCGTCACATAATACAGGGAGTATTATAGTGCTCATCTGTTAGGGCTGGACCAGTTCTTACGTAAATGACCCACTGTAAATTTCTTCACCGCAAATTACCCATCCCCGAACATACTCATATTCTTTCTTTACTGAATTCAGAAGAGGGACCACCCCCATGGAGAGAGGATCATACTGTCGGAGAGCCTACTCTCCTACAGGGGCAAAGAAGGGAAGTGAGTGAAGGGGATTCAAGGCAGAAAGTGCCCAAGCACACTCTTCCCTTTGGGACCCCTCAGTCACGAAAAGGGACCTCTGAGTTCCAGAGGGAAGGCTGTGTGCAGTAAGTCAGACTGTCTGGTTGCACCACGCCTTTGAGCAAGGTTCCACTCTGTTATCCCCTAGTCTACATGTTACCGTTCTCTGGGGGATTGAGGCAAGGGCCCGCTCTGGCTGTTATGTTAGTAAGTGGCCATCCACTGGGACCAGCCTGATCCTGGTGATAGGAATTAGAGAGGAATCCACAATGGGGAAGCAAATCTCAGAGTAAAGGAGTGAGCACTACACAGTTCAGGTGTATCTAGTGAAGATTTTTCCCTCCACGCTAAACCTTAGAGGACTGTGGAATTATTTTACTAAGAAAAACCAGATAAGTTAGCTTACACAGAGCACTTGTCTAACTGACATCCAAAGAGCCACGACAAACCTATAGTGATCCCTGCGGCAATAAATGTTCTGTGATTGTTTTCCTGAAGTACTAAATGTACTATACAAAAACATAGACTTCTAAGACTCAAGTGATAAACAGCTTCGAAATTAAATGACTTACCATAGAAAGGCCACTATTACTTTTGTCTGTGAATGTGTCTCCACTAGCACAGTCAATGCCAAACAATGCACAGATGTCTCCTGCATACACTTCCTCAACATCCTGAATAAAGAAATAACACAAAATAGTACTTGCAAATAAGACAAATCAGGACATGGTAACTGAAGAGTAATCGCACAATGAACACACTGTACACCAACAAACACGGCAGTACGTCACCATGAATTCCACAGAGTATGGATCGGCTAGAACCAATGTAATACCAATGATCAGCCAAGGCAAGATTTACCTTGAATAGGGCCTTTATTTAAACCACATCTCAACTGACAAGATTTTACTTTACACAGAAACTCAGAGCTATGGCATCCCTAGCTGGAGGACCTGTAGTACTGACAGAACACAGCCCTACACTTCCGAAGTGATTTCTGTGGATTAAAGAGGATGTATTACATGGGCTGTGACAGTCCGACAATGACATATGCAAGACAAGAGATGTACAAGGAAAAACTGCAAAGGAAGTTTTGAAAACAAAGGCGGGAGAATTCAGCCCACTGTACTTAAAATAACCTTAATTTCTCACGGATGCAAGCAGTCAAATAAACACAGGAAATCTGAAAACAAAGCACTGGTGCCTCTTAAGCTTCCTAGTTTTTGTCCATTTATACTGACAGCTCATTCATAACAGCTGTGGCTGTGAATGACCAAGGGTGCCTGAGTCTTTATCGGTTCCACAGATGTAAACATCTTGTAGCCTCTGGCCCATAAAAACATCTGTGACAATCACTAATCCCTGTATCAGGCCCCCTGCTGCCTATCTCACAGAACAGCAATAACATCCAATTTTGAAAGACTGCTTATTCATCTTCCAGGAGAGACAGTTATGGCCACCACAAATTTCTGAATGTCATTAAGAGTTTGCTCAGACTAATAAACTTCTCTAGGAATATAGAGCAGACTGCTGAAAGAGCGGGAGTAGGAGACAACCCCACACACTCGGCATTTCTACTAAGGCTTAACCCTCAAAGACCACATAGAAAGCTAGAATAGATTCAGAGGCAATTCAAAAATTCAAGCCATAAATCAAAGTTTATTTCCCAGATAAGACCTTGAGAGGTTCTCAATCTTCAGATGGATTCTAGCACCTATATGGTCCTTCTGGGGGTGTTCGTTCTATAACAGGAATAAAAAACTCTGGGATTCAACAGGGCTTTTCACACGGGGCCATATTTCTGAAAGTAAATTCACTGAACACTGTGGGACACTGTGTGTGAACTGATTACTCTCAATTACCTTCGAGAACCACAGTTCCACTGTCCCAATCTGTTACACTCTTTGTAATGACAGCTCTTGAGAAAGGTGCTAAATCTTGGGTTCTGGGTTCTAAGTCTTAGGGAACTGACTGGCCCTTCTCCTTAACCTCGGCCATTGAGGAAATACAGCTAATCACGGTGTATAAAATGTGTCCTGAACATCTGCTAATTTAGCCCATACCAAAGTGCTCCATCAGAATTATAGCACAACTAAGTAAAAAGGAAGAAGCTAGAAAAATATTCAAATAGAAGTGACTTTCTTGTGGGGTCGGGATACCAAGAAGGTAGACCTATTTCACTGCATTAGCGAAATTTCTGATCCGCCAGGAAAGACATATACTTGCCTCCATCATGTCAGCATGCAGGCGAACCAGCCGCTGCACCCGCACTTTCTTTCCTGTCCTTGTGTTGTAGATGGTGTCACCCTTCTTCAGCTCTCCTTGATAATTGCGGACATAAGTTAACTGTCCAAATCGTCCAGCCTACAAATCAAGATTGGGTAAGGCAGAAAGAAGAATAAACAAACATAAGAATCAAAATTAAGAGGAAAAACTTCACAACAACCTCCAATTATTCCCTATCATTTTTAGTAGTATATTTTATACATGTTTTGGCTTATTGCCTGAAATACTCAAATAGTAGCTTTAAATATACATGAGTTAAATGGTTGTTGTTGATCTTTTTGGTACTACTTCTGATGCCTCTAAAATAAAAATTAGAAAATAATTTTAAATTGTGTATGCAATAAGGTAACATCCTTCTGCTTTCTATTATTATTTCTTAAGTTTGGTTTAATACAATTAAGATATAAAACACAAATAAGTTATAATTATACAAAGACAATAAAAATATAATTAGAAATGTTAAGACTATACATCTAAAAAAAAAAACTTGACATAGCACCTAGAAAGCTATATAAATAAGCATTCTTTAAAGTAACTGAATATAAAATAATCAAGAATCAACTCCTCAATACTACCACTAACCAATGTTTTAAAAGTTGCCAATTCTTCCCATATTAATTTACAGGTTTAACACAACAGCAATAAAAATCCCAAGAGGAATTTTTAAACATGTGATTAATAAGAATAAATGGATAAAAATAGAAATTTCTGAAGTATTATGGCAATGAGAAGAAGCTAACCATGACCAATATACAAACATACTAAATATTCCAAACTTAAAAAGTACAGAAGTAGCACAAATTAAACTGAATAGCCCACAGGGTAAAAATAGCTAAAATGTAAAATACATTTGTCAACAGATGATGAAGACAAGAGACAGAACAATGGAAAAGTACAGCATTGTTGCAAAACTGGGAGCTGGACAACTGGTCCTCTATTTGGAGGCAGAGGAGACATATTTAGAGTCCATCTCACAGCACCCCGCAAAACAAATTCCAGTTAAATTAACAATGAAAAAAGAACCATCATACAAAAAGTAGAAAACATTTATGAAACATATACAAAGAAGAGGGTTTCTAAGGTTAAAAATAAGAGAACTACTTGGGGCGCCTGGGTGGCACAGCGGTTAAGCGTCTGCCTTCGGCTCAGGGCGTGATCCTGGCGTTCTGGGATCGAGCCCCCACATCAGGCTCCTCTGCTATGAGCCTGCTTCTTCCTCTCCCACTCCCCCTGCTTGTGTTCCCTCTCTCGCTAGCTGTCTCTATCTCTGTCAAATAAATAAATAAAATATTAAAAAAAAATAAGAACTACAAAAGACTGATACATTTCATTATAAATTTTAAACTGCTGATCGTTTTTAAAAATAAGCTTTATTAGAGAAAGATCATTGGGGCGCCTGGGTGGCACAGCGGTTAAGCGCCTGCCTTCGGCTCAGGGCGTGATCCCGACGTTATGGGATCGAGCCCCACATCAGGCTCCTCTGATATGAGCCTGCTTCTTCCTCTCCCACTCCCCCTGCTTCTGTTCCCTCTCTTGCTGGCTGTCTCTATCTCTGTCGAATAAATAAATAAAATCTTAAAAAAAAATAAAAATAAAAATAAAAAAAAGATCATTTAGTAAACACTTTAACACTAATTTAAAAATAAGAAATGAGACCATCGCAAAGAGGAATTGTAACTGCATAATCAATATATGGAAAAATGTTCTCTACCATTAGGAAATAAAGCAAGATATAAAATAATATTTACAAAAAAGGACTTAAAGCAAGATGAATTATTAACTTTCACTTATAAAACCAGTAATAATTTTAAAATAATACTCAATGCTGATAAAGACTCAGAAATATGAAAGAAACCTGGCAATAAACCACTAAATATTAAAACATCCCATTCCTTTAGTTCAGTAATTGCCATTCCAGGAATCCTAAGACAACATTCCTAAATGTATATTTTTAAAAGCTTTACCCATAAAAATTGTCATCACAGTGTTATTTGTACTTTTTAACTTAAAATTATGTTTTTTAGAATAAATATATTATAAAAATTTTAAAATAAAAACTGAAAGCCCCCAAAATGTAATCCCATCCCAGAAATAACTACTTTTAACACTAACTTAACCACCTTCTTTCCGCCTTAAAATAGTATGAACAGAAGCAAGAACAACTTAACAAAAAGTACTCCCAGGTGCCCAAATCTTGGTTTCCTAATACCATTCTCGATTAAAAGAAATGGAACCAAGGCACCTAGAGAAACAGTTGATTCTAGGGTGGAGACAGGGAGGATAAATGTGGAGGATCCTGCAGTCCCACAAAGTCAGGAAGTATTCAAAAGAACAAAATATTGCAGGATGTCAAAAGGACACAGGAGCAGCTAAAAGAGCTCCAATGGCCACACCTGGCCAACCAGCACAACAAAATAAATAACACACTACTCATTATAACTCAAAATACATATCTATGAGGCCACACTAACATAAAGAAATGACTGAATAAAAATATAAACGGGGGAGAGAAGGCAACTCTCCCATATAAAAGAATCCCGAGTAACAGTAGATACGGCTCCCTCAAGGGGCGGAGCATAATGCCCCACAGCTGAGTGTGGGCCGAGTACAGTAGCTTTCTCCTGCAGAGGCAGTATGGAAAGGGGAGAAGGGGGAGTAACTTTCAGCAGAGAAATTTGTAACAAAATCTTTTTGTAACAGGAAGAAGACCTTAAAAGAAAATTTCCACATATGGCAATTAAATACATTAGAAAGCAACTTACCTCCAGTTTAAAAGCCAGGCCTACAAATGGGTGGGAACTGTTTCTCTCGGAGTGCATTAAGATTTTGTTTTTCTCTTTTGAGTCACTTAAAAAAAAACAAAAATCTGTGAGATGCATTATTTGCTATTTATTTTATATCAGTTTGTTTCATCAGAGTATATCTGAGAAAAAGCATATATGTACTAAAGATTTCTGACCTCACCTAAGTGAAATTTCACTGAAAAAGATTAGTAAGAATAACTTCTCAGGGCTTAGTTACTACATTATGAGAGGACCAGAACAGATTTAAAAAACACAAAAATGGCAGAGAAAGAAAAGAAAAATAATCAATGAGCGCCTAAAAGAAAGTTGTTTTTTTTTTTTTCCCAAAGTTCAAGGTTTTTATTGTTGTTGTTTTGGTGTGGCTGAAAATGGCTAGTCCCAAATGAAAAAACTTACTAATGACGTAAACCTTGGTAGATAATAAATCATACTTCTAACTCACAAACAGAATATGATATGGCAAGTGGTATAATAGATTTTTGTGTGTCAAAAGTGTTACCCAAATAGAAACTGGCAATTGGTTTTCATAAATTATGGGGAACAAAACCCCACAAACACAGCTTAATCAAAAGTACCATTCTTAAATTCTTTCATAGTGCATAAATGTTAACGTATTTCTGCATAAACTAAGATTCAGTTTCTAAGACTTACTCCTCCTGATTGAGAATAGCATAATTTTGGACTTCAGATGGATTTGGGAGGTATTCCAAAACAGCATCTAAAAGAGGCTGAACTCCTTTGTTCTTCAACGCACTTCCCAAAAAGACAGGAGTAAATGACCTATTTAGAGTAGCTCTTCGGATTGCACACTACAAAAGAAAAAAAATTAACAATTAGTTAACCTTAAAAAAAAGTTTTGTATTTCAGATCAATTACAAGCCAACAAGTGAATAAAAGGAATGACACTTTTTTTTTTTTTTTTAAACAAGCTGTGGCCAGTTTTATTAAGGAAAAATTTTGCGTGATTTACTTTTCACCAGTCTGTCTGGCATGCTTCTGATGATACCAGAATCACCTGGATCAACGAGAGCCAGTGTGCATACTCTGTGGTATTTCCCACATGCTGTGCCCGATTCAATAGTATTGCCACTGCAGCGATGGACACCAGTTTTGGCCAACATGGCGTAGTATTCTATTTCAGATTTCCTCCAGGCTCGGCGGTTGTTGGCGAGGATGACCAGTTTCGTTTTGCCGTGTCTGATCATTTTCAGAGCCTGCTTGTACCCCAGCACATACTTCTCCCTTTTCGTAACAAGCTGGAGCCTAGAGTGGATCGACTCCAGAGACTTTTTGTTTTCTTTGCGGCCATCATCTTCCTGCCTTAGATGTGGGACGGCCCCAACCAAGAGCAGCCACCAAAATGGACGGGAGAGGGAAAGGAAAGAGGGGAAATGACACTTTTTGGAGTACGGGCTATAGTGGAGACTAGAATCAGATCAGGTCCTCTATAACTTAAGGTCAAAATACAAGAAAAAAAATTGGTTCCTTCTTCAGGCTAGGAAGCTATTTACTGTATAAATGCTTTCAACACTCTTGGAATGTCACCAATTTTCAAAATGACAAAATATATACACATAGAAAATAGGCACACACATAGAAATGTGTAAACAGTATGCTAACAATTATGTAAAACATAAGGAAAAGTAATACACACACACAATCTCTGGAAAGATACACCAAAAACTATTAGCTGGTAACCTGTTTTAGGGAGGAGGCAGAGAACTAGGCAAATAGGAGACACATGGGAGATTTTTTCTTTACTGTGTGCCACTGTATACTTTTAAATGTTTAAAACCTATGAAAATATCATCTGTTAAAAAAAATTTATTTAATTTAATTAATAGATGTTTTCTTTTAAAATAACATACCTACAGGAAGCCAAATAGTACAGATCACTCATAAATTAAGAGCCATGTGAGTAACAGGCTCTAAAATAACGACCTCCAGGCCTACCTCAACCCTAGTGCAAGCACTATGAATGTGTCCCAGCTGTGTGGCACAGGTGGCCCTCCTGCCTAAGCAGGTCTCGGAGAGCAAGCAGTGGAACTAACTTTAGGTCCTCGCAGCTGGAAGAGGTCAATAGCAGTGCTGTGGCCACAAGCTGCCACAGCAGAAATAGCGAACCAGTGCACAATTATTCCTCAGTCCTCATGAAAAAATAGAAAAAAACTTAAAGCAAAACACAACCACAATTTCTAAACAGCACCACAGTGAAAAGTAGGATAACAGCTGCACACAATAAAGGGAGTATAAGAAAGGCGGAAATGTGCATGGCAGGAAAGCAATTACTATTTGAAATATCTTAAAAGCTTGCTTTTGCTGTTGCTAGGATCCAGAAATGGCTAGGTCACTAACCACTTAAGCTCCCTTAAGCCACAGGACCACAACTCTGACTTACCACCCCTCCCTTATATGCAAGTAGGGACACAGAAGAATCTTACAACATTTACTTTACAATAGAAAAACAGGAGGGTGGGGGCGCCTGGGTGGCACAGCGGTTGGGCGTCTGCCTTCGGCTCAGGGCGTGATCCCGGCGTTATGGGATCCAGCCCCACATCAGGCTCCTCTGCTATGAGCCTGCTTCTTCCTCTCCCACTCCCCCTGTTTGTGTTCCCTCTCTCGCTGGCTGTCTCTATCTCTGTCAAATAAATAAACAAATAAATAATCTTTAAAAAAGCAAAAACAAAAACAGAAGGGTGGTAGATAAATAGAAAAAAAAATTACAACTATCCTAATACAGCCTAACAAAAGCTTTATTTTTCCAAAAATTTCCCTTGTTTTCCTAAGAATCATTTTCACACTTCAAAGGTGTTGCCTTTCCATTTTCCCTAATAATATATCCAACAATACAGAAGGTATACCCACGTAGCCTCTGCAGAAAACAGTAAACATGGCAGCACTGAATCGGCTATGCTTAGAAAGGCCTGTTTACAAGGCTGGCCCCCTGGCTGGTGTCTGGGAACCTGGATTTCAGGAGGGTTCCCAGCATTCCCAGAATGGTTCACTGTGACTACACTATCTGCATAAACAATGGAGTGGATGCTAAACACCTGCTTTCCCCCTGAAAGTCTGGAATTTGGGTACATTCGAGGCAGAGGATGTCTGTGACTAGCCCCTAATCAAACAGAAGGCACTGAGTTTCTAACGGATGAGATTCACAGTACAGTCACAACTCACTGCTGGAGGAATGAGGCGTGCCCTGCCATGACTCCACTGGGAGAGGACTCTTGGAAAAACTTATACATGATTTCTTCTGGATTTCACCTGTGTCTTTTCCCTTTGCTGTTTTTGCTTTGTATTCTTTCACTGTAATAACTCATAGTCAGGAGTATGATAATGTGTTGAGAACTCTGAGCAATCCTCGTGAATCACTGAACCTGGGAATGGTCTAGGGGACCTCTGACACATGCCCTTTAATAGATAAAAACCTAACTCTGTGTTGTGGTTACCAGGACACAATGCTTGACCTGTACCTTCCTACATAGCTTGTGAAAGCTAAAGGACTCCAGTTATGAGATATATTAGCAAGCATCCTCAGCTTCGATAGGGTTCTTTCCTTGTGCATCTGACCTACTATAAACTCCATTGTGCAAGGTCTTACGGTAATCATTTATCTGATCTCTGCTAAGCCTACCATGTGGTTTGGCAAAGTAAGTTCAGTTTTTTTAAAGGTAAACATAAAATTTATCATTTTAACCATTTTTAAGTATACAGTTCAGTGGCATTAAGTACATTTATACTGCCATGCTACCGTTACCTCTATCCATCTCCAGAACTTTTTCATCATCTCAAATGGAAACTCTGTACTGCCTGAACTCTCTGTTCTGTAACCCAGCCCTATGCCACCACCCCTGGTAACCACTGTCTCTAGGAACTCTGACTATTCTGGGTACCTCATTTAAGTGGAATCATACAATATTTGTCCTTTGATGCCCGGTTCATGTCATTTAGCATGTCTTCATGGTTCGTCCACACTACAGCGTGTATCAGAATTTCATTCCGGTTTAAGGCTAACTCATAGCCCATTGTAGGTATAAACTAATTTGGTTTATCCATTCACCCACTGATGGGAATTTAAATTGTTTCCAGCTTTTTGCTATTATGAATAGTGCTGCTCTCAACACAGGTGTACAAATAGCTATTTGGGTAATTCTTCTGGACATTATTCAGAAGTGAAACTGCTGGATCCATATCATAGCTCCAGGTTAATTTATCGAGGAACGGCCACGCTCTTCCACAGCGATTACTTCATTCCACATTCCCACTAGCAATGCGCAAGAGTTCCACTTTCTCTCCATCTTCACCAACACGTGCTATTTTACTATCATTAACAGAAAAAAAAATTTTTTTTAAATAATAGCTGTCCTAATGGATAAAGTGACATCTCATGATTCTGATTTGCCTTCCCTAATAATCAGTGATGCTGGGCATCTTGTTGTGTGCTTACTGGCCATCTGCTTGTCTCCTATGGAAAAATTCTCTATTTGAAAAATAAATACCAGTCTTAACCAGAGATCTTTTTACTTTAAGGAGCTAAATGATCAAGTGAAGAAATGTATACAGCCTTCTAAACAGTACAAGTATCAACATTTGGTCTGCAAACACTTAGCAGCCTTGTCACTTCATCTGTCTTATTGCTGTAACACTTGTTTATCTTCTTTCTTAAGATATACTCAAAAGGTTGGATGTTTAAATATCTTTTTTTTTAATTTTTTTTTTAAGATTTTATTTATTTATTCGACAGAGATAGAGACAGCCAGCGAGAGAGGGAACACAAGCAGGGGGAATGAGAGAAGGAAGAAGCAGGCTCATAGCGGAAGAGCCTGATGTGGGGCTCGATCCCATAACGCCGGGATCACGCCCTGAGCCGAAGGCAGACGCTTAACCGCTGTGCCACCCAGGCGCCCCTAAATATCTTTTTTTTTTTTTTTTTTTTTTTAGAACTATGACTCCTTTCCCATTTTAAGATGTTACAGAACTCATTACTTAAAAAGTTATGTGCCATAACAAGTATTTCTTGAAAAAACCAACAATGTAAAATAAATTTACTCAGATTTCATTAATAAAACCCAGGCATAAAAGCATCATGTCTCTTACCCACATAAAAGCAAACAAAAAACCCCACCCTCTTTTTTTTGTTATTGCAAGACTTATTTTGAGAGTACTTGCCTTTAAATCAGAAACTGAGGGGATTTTTTCCTCCAGGAACATCTCACCAAGCTGCTCATCTGAATTGGCAACACATTCAATCAGCTCTTGCCGGTGGTCAGCTGCTGCTGCCCTGAATTCTGTTGGAATTTCCCCATATCGAACCACCTGACTAAGAAAAGAAATGCTTTATTTTACTACTGTAAAGATATTCACTTAAACACTACAAAGCACCAATGAAAAAGATAAACCCTAATGGCTAAAAAATTTTTATAGATGAGAAAGAGCTCTGACGTATTTGCATTAAAGGGGCAAGTAAGACTAATGCAGATCTTTAAAATTTAGGCAGAATAGTGGGCAAAAATATTTAAACAGGCACAGCAAACTGCAAAGGTTGTACTACTAGTAAATGTAAGAGCCAAGATTCAAAGGCCTTCTGATTCTTAGGCTCATAGGACTCTTGAAAATTCTATTAACCAAATTAATCAGAATATCACAGTCACTAACAAGGAGGAATAGAGACCTGACTCTGTTCCTTTCCATTAATAACAAACCCAATCACACAGTTTTAACACAGAACACTTTACAGTAAAAAAAGGTTACTAAATATGACAAACTCTTCAAGCCTAGCCCCAGGTCTCCATTTCGCTAGGGGAGGGATAGGTTAAGAGTTACAAATAAAATATGCACAACTGAGAAATGGATATACTTGATATTTAAAAATATCAGTCTCAAAGGTTTCAAAGTATTTCTTTAAAAATGGAAACTAATGTAAAAAAATAAGCTTTTCAGAAAACATGTTCCTAAATTAAAAAAGTAAAAGAAGCCTACTGCATATAGTCAGAAAATAATTCCAATTATCTCCAAAAAGCCTCTTCATAGCCTTCAGATCATAATTTCATCCTTCCTGTCAAGCTCCCTGGCTCTTAGCCTCTTATGTCAGAATCAGCTGTGGGTCCTCTTGAAATTGATACACCCAGAGGTCTAGGACTGGGCAAGGTGGCAGGCATATTAACAAATCTCATCTGCGGTTGGGGCAGACAGCAAAGTCTAAGCGCCTTTACGTTGGAGACAAACGCGTGCCCTGGTAACTTTGGGAAAGTGGATGTATTCATTCATTTACAAATATGTTTTGAGTCCATATTGTGTACCAGCAAGTTCTAGGGATGGGGACAGCACTGAATAACTTGATAAAATATCCCTGTCCTCTTGGGCCTTACATTCTAAGAAATAGTAGATAAACCATAGTCACTATTATCACACAAAAAGTGAGAAAAACATCTCATCTACTAGACAGCCTACCTCCTTTCCCTGCCTACAAGACAGCTGTTGAGAATAAATGATAGTTAACTGAACACAACACCATTCACCCACCTCCCAGACTAGCAATCCCAGTTTCACAGCAGAGAAAGCAGAGAAAGCAAACCTCTCAGGAATTACCTCCGGAGAAACTGCTAGGCTTTTGGGGCCACTCCTCATAATGAAGGGTCATTTATGACTTCCCACATTGTCCAAAACAGTGCCACTTAAAATGTGGTCTGTGTATCTACAATGACAGCATCACCTGAGAGCCTTCCAGAAATGCAAATTCCAGGTTCCACCCTAGATCCACTGAGTCAGAATCTTCTGGAGGTGGATCCAGGAATGTGGTTTTTTTTTTTTTTTTAAAGATTTTATTTATTTATTCCACAGAGATAGAGACAGCCAGTGAGAGAGGGAACACAAGCAGGGAGAGTGGAACAGGAAGAAGCAGGCTCAAAGCGGAGGAGCCTGATGTGGGGCTCGATCCCATAACGCCGGGATCACGCCCTGAGCCGAGGGCAGACACCCAACCGCTGTGCCACCCAGGAGCCCCCCAGGAATGTGTTTTAACAAGCTTTCAGGTGAGTTTTCTGAATGTCAAATTTCGATAACCACTTTTGTATGTAGACATCACTCAAAATTCATTCATGGATCAAATGCCATGTCAAAAAATTACCAATCTGCTTCTTATATTATCCAAACCATATTTGTACTATTTTAAACTGCTTTTTACATATTATCTTATCTTTCTAGTCTTATAAAGTAGAGCAAACATGCATGATCCATATTTCTTCCCAGTTTTTATCACAATACCCAGGACACAGCAGCTACTCCATAAAAGTCTGCAGAATGAATCAATGAATGAACAAGTGGACAAAGAGATACATTATTAGCCCAAGCTGAAGGCCTTTTACCATACCATGCATATCATAACATGTTATAAATTACCCAAAAAGTAACATACTCTCCCTTGGAATGAATACTAAGCAAAATGGGAAGCAACTACGATGAAAGGCATTAAAACACAATCATTTTGGAGTATATTCCTCCAGCCACATTTTAAAAAGATGTTTTCTCTATGTTTAAAGAAATCATCCTTTTTCTTCTCTTTGATGCTTTTTAAAATGTAAGACATTAATAATACATTTTTAACTTACCCAAAGTCTCCATCAAAATAGATGGCTCGTTCCTCAATAAGGTCTATTATACCTCTAAAATTGCCCTCCAAACCAATGGGTATCTGCATAAATGCTGCATTTTGACTCAGTTTAGACCTGAAAAATAAAAATACATACGTTTACCAAACAAAAATACGTATGTCCTCCCTAAATCCCTTTGAAATGACAAATAAAAATAAAATATGTTGTGGAACTGAGAGGGGTATCATCGGGAGGTCAAAACAGAAAATATAAAACAGCTGGGAACAACCAAACTCACCATGCTCAGGAAGCCAAAACCCTATTTAGGCAATAAAAGAACTCTAAAATAAGTATTTTCCCATCAGAGCCCCAGAATATCCTGGATCAAAAACATAAGGGGGAAGAACAAGTCAAAGGTGGTTGGTCAGAAAATTAAAGGACAGTGGGATCACCTTGCCCATCTCTCCTATCTTAGATCAGCCGACTCTAGCAAAGCTAAGTACAGTTATCTGAAGAGGAAGTTCTTACAGGAGAACTTTTAGCACACATGTTAAAAATCAGACATTCATCATCAGCCGGTACCCTCAATCAGGCACGACCACCAAAGAGATGCACTGCAGGAATTCTCACTCAAAAGAAATATGCTCTGGCTACCATTGTTTAGTCTAGACTCTAGGCCCCCATCTGTAACTATGGATAGATAACTAAGAATCACCAAATATTTGAAGGTTACCAATAGCTTGAAAGAGGGGTATGAGTTCAAGAAACAATATTAACATCCAAGGAGAGAGTTATTAAAATAAAATGTACAGATTTGAGAAGTGACTACCTCTCTATTAATGAAGACAATGCAATAAAAGAGAAAGTTTAAGAAATTAATTACATAATTGCAGAAATTAAAAAGAAAAGAACAGGCTAATAGAAGGGGCACAGATGACTATCAGATTAGTAAGCTGGAAGACTGACCTCAAGAATTCTCTCATAACCCAGTCCAAAATGAGAAGAAACAAAATGTATGAGAATGTATGGTAGAAAAGTGAATACATGGAGATGAGATCCAGAAGTTCTAAAATCTGTTTAATAGGAGTTACAAAATGCAGATAAAAGGGAGTAGAGCAGAAAGAGAACTGGAGTAGTCAAATGTTAAAAGAGAATTTTCCTGGAATTCAAAGACTTGGTGGAAAGAGTCTATCCACTGCCAAGTACAAGTAAAATATAAGTAAAAAGGACAAAAAGTGAAAAGGTTTTGTTTTGCCAAGAAATTATTAGAAATACCCAATAAAGAAAACTTTCATGCTCATATTCCCAAATACATCACTTCCACCAGTGCACACAGCAATACTGTCACTTTAAGTTCTTTCCTTAACACCATATCCTTCGTCATAGGACACATCAATCACTCTTGGTCTCTCCACTACCACAAACTTTACTATTTTCATCAGCCCTAAAATATGAATAGGAACCTGATAGCTCCATTTACACATCTACCAAAGGTGAGAAGTGAAACTTCTACTCTTTTCAAAGGCCATGTGAAACATACAGCATTGGGTAAAGTGGAAAATGCTACAACCCTGACTTAGTTACATCTGGTACAGAAAGGAAGTGTTACTACGTCTTAGCAAGTATGTTACCATATGAACCCAAGGGAATACACCATACTACTTAAGGGCATTAATTAAAATTTCTCCAGTAAAGGTTAACACAGAAGACGACCCTCTAGGTTGGCCTACGCATGTAAAGTACTTTTAGAATCCACACTACATTATTCTCTAATCACAGCAAAACAGTGAATCGCCAGACTGTTTTCTGAACTCACCTTAAACCTCCCTACAATTTAAATCATGTTTTCCCCATTTTACAGAGAAGGTAGCTCAGAAGATCACCCCACAAACCAAACTGCTGACCTCGTTGTTTCTTTTACTATAGTAAGTCACTCAGATAAATAAATTTTTTAGAGAAAAAAATTTTTTTAAGAATAAAGCTTAATGACACTGAATTAATTGTCCTTCTGTTGTAAGGTTTCTTATCCAAATCATCACAGCCCCTCCTATTCTTTCTAAGGCTCAGTACCTCATTTGCTGCAGGGCCCTGGCAGGGTTGGAGCCCATTCGGTCCAATTTGTTAATGAAAGTTAGAAAAGGAACATTGTAGCGCTTCATCTGACGATTAACAGTCATGGTCTGGCACTGCACCCCTCCAACAGCACAGAGAACAAGGACTGCACCATCCAACACTCTCAGGGCCCTTTCAACTTCTATTGTGAAGTCCACATGTCCTAAATGAGACAAAGAAGTGTGAGCGCCTTAAAGTATGAATTTCTATAACATGCACGATGACAAGCTTTTGTATCTCTGCTCATGTCATAGGTCTTCTAACTAGAATGTGGATTTCTTAGAACACCATACTATACTCACCATAAGGTCCAGGGGCCCATCTCTTCAAAACACTATGAGGGCATGGGCACCTTTAAATCAGCTACAGCTTTCAACAGGCAAGAACCTTCCCACTCACAATTTATTTGCACTGTTTTTTTAAGGAAAACAAAAAATGATGAAGTGTTCTAGGTCCCAAGTCAGATTTGTCCAACAGGAATTCACAGTCACACTTCTGAATATCATTTGACACTCAAAAATGAGCTGGGCCATAGTAACGAACTAAATGTGCTTTTGTCAAAACAAGCTGCAACAATAAAACCAGGAATCAACTCACCAGGAGTATCTATGATGTTGATATTGACATCTTTCCACATGGTATAGGTGGCTGCCGACTGAATAGTGATTCCTCTTTGTCTCTCTAGTTCCATGGAATCCATGACAGCGCCAACGCCATCTTTACCTTTCACCTAAACACAAGCACAGAAATTCAGAGTCCCCTGTCCCTGCATCCCAAGAAGGAAAGAAATCTTTACTGAGATGGAACTAGAATACACTTAACTGAAGTAATTTTTAGAGAAGGCTATCGTCAGAACATATCATCTTGTGAAACAGAAAAGCGATTACAAGTTTTGTCTTCTATTTACTCTCTAACCCTCTTTCCATTGCTGTTTCCAGCAATGGCTAACATAGAGCAATCGCCTCAGTCTCAGAGTCAACCTTGTTTCCTCTGCACCGTTCCTGTCCACCAGCCTTGTGGTAGTCCATGAGCAGATGCTCAAAGGACAGATTTGTCCCTGCTCTACGACATGTGGATTTTAAGGCCTGAGTGGGAAGGATTCAGCTTTCAAAATATGTGATTTAACAAAATGACCTTCATCTGAAGAAATGGAGAGTTAAGTTACTCAATGATATGGTAATTTCTTTAGAAGACTTTCAAGTTAAAATTTTTTTTTCCTGATGAACGTATTTTGTAATTATTAACATCATACTATGTATAGTTTTAAACCTTTTTCCACTTAACATTATAATCACCTCTCCATAACATTAAAAAATATGTAAATACAACTTTAATAGCTGCTTACGTATACACCATGACTTTTTAATTGAAGTATAATTAACACTGTTATATTAGTTTCAGGTGGAGACTTAACAGTCCTAAAAGACAATCTACTGAGGATACTCATAGTGATAGTTTCTAGAAAGATTCCTCACAACACTGCAAGCCAGTTTGAGCTATGTAACCCCTTTGTGATGGGACCTCGATAAAGATCCACTGTAACCATTTTTTTAACCTTTCAGGTTTTGTGATGTTTTATTAAATCATAACTGCTAAACAATTAAAACCAAGCTCTAAGTAGCTTGGAATCAACCATAAACCCCATACCTCGTGCATCTTTGCAATTCTGCCAGTGTAGTAAAGCACTCGTTCTGTTAACGTAGTTTTCCCAGAATCAATGTGAGCTGAGATTCCAATATTTCGTATCTTTTCATTAGGAATCACTCCTGATGAACACCATCGGCGGACTTTCCAATTAACCTGGAAAAATTAGAACTTAAACCAATGCACTTTTCATGACAGGTTGGGATCTTTCCACCCAGGAATCTCAGTGGACACAAAACATCATGTGATAGCCTGGAAAGGCAAAAGAAGGAATGCCTCAAACTGCAACTCCTGTAACCAAAGGAGAAGCTGCAAGAGAGGACGGAAAGGACATACACATTCTTAAAAAATAAATCAATCAGAAAAATATTCAGATAAGCTAGTTAAATAAAAGGGGACAGATACTTTTCCAAATGTCACAGGTTTGAAAATATATGCTGAGGCTGATAAAACCAGAAAGACAACTTCCAACAACTACTTTAATAGGAAACACAGGTTTTAAATTTTACTCCCCACCCCCCTTTCTCCCTTACTACAGTTCACAGCCAGCAAGGATGTTTTCCAACACATATGCCCTGTGCTGAGGTGCGGACAGCTCCAAGGGAGCCCACAAAAGCTTTCCAATTCCTTCTGCACAAAAAACAATTACTCTTGAAAAAAAACTTTATTTCATTTTGGTGGAGGTGGGGGTAAGGGAAAATCTTGCATTTTATGTAATCAAGACACAATCTAAAATCTAAACCTCTCCCTGTAGGACTGCACATCTAAAATACACTGCAGCACTTCTGGGGAAAGGGAAACAGAAGAACTTGGAAAAGGTGGTCAAAAACTAAATGGATTCTGGTGGACAAGCACTTAGATGAAATCCCATGAATACCAGCAACCAAAGCAAACATGTCTGCGTACTAGGAAAGGCTCAACTCGTACCCAAACCGACTCCACTCCGCATCCCCCGCAAAAGGCAGAAATACGATCAAAGAAAAGTACTGGGAAGTTCGAACGCCAAAACCACCCAGGGTCGGCCCAAAGAGGGCCGTCCACAGCCCAAGGACACTGTGCAGTAAAAAGAGCACTCGATAATGAGTCAGAAGCTCCGTGTTCGAACTCTGAACACACTAATTTTTCAGCTGTTCTGACCGTCACTCCAGTCACTTCTTTTTAAGGTATAACAAAGAGAGGGAGGGAGGGAGGGAGAGGGAGGGGGGAGGGGGAGAGAGAGAGAGAGAGAGAGAGAGAGAGAGAGAGAGAGAGAGAGAGAGAGAGAGGCTGAACCGTAAATTGGTGGCCCGTCCGTCCACTCTCCCAGGGCACCGAGACGCAGCTCATGAATAACGAGAGGATGTGCAGGTACCGAAAGGCTTTTCAGCACTGAGGCACGACACCTCGTATCCGGAGCTGTCAGGAAGTCCCAGGGAAGGCATCACTGTTCCCCAGCCCTGGAGGGACAGCAAGGTCCCGTATGCAGTCCCTGGTTGGGTCTCGCCTCGCCGGGTTCTAGTACCTGCTTCCCTTGCCAGGACAGGGTGGCGGAGACCCGCGGGAGCGGCCCGCGCCCCAAAGCCGCGGCGGCGGCTGCTCCCAGCAGTCTCATGGCAAGCGCAGAACGGGCGTCAAAGTCCGGTAGCTGTGGGTCCGCTCAGCAACCTGACCCACACCGGAAAGCGCTCAAAGTCACGCCGGCAAAAAGTGCCGGAAGAGGGCTTCAGGGTCGAAGGACGCGGGGGAGGAGAGAGGAAAGAAGAGAGGAGGGACTTCCGGACCTCAGCGCAGAGCAGCCCCCTCCGCTGCCCTCGCGCCCTCTGTGGCCTTGGAAGAGAAAGTGCAGTCGCTTTGGCGAGCTAATCAAGCATTTGCGCGCTCCTAGAAAAATGCAACCTTTTAAACGTGGTTATTTTGCGTATTCATTGTTGCCGTCATGTCTACTTTTGCGTAGGTTTAAAATTTGTCATAACTTCTAAAAAATCTGAAATGGCTTCCTCTCCCCTGCAAAGTGCCTAGAAGGCCCTGCTTGAACAGCCACACCAATATAGCAATGTGGAGAAATGTTTATAACAGAATTTAAATGGAAAAAAAAAGCAGCAAAATTGTTATCTATGTTATTACAAATAAAAAAAAAATAATTCTAAGACATGACCTGAAGGGCGCCTGAGTGGCTCAGTTGGTCAAACATCTGCCTTCTGCTCAGGGTCCTGGGATGGAGAATAGCATGAGGCTCCCTGCTCTGTGGGGAGCCTACTTCTCACTCTCCCTCGCCCTCGCCCCTCTTCTCCAAGCTCATGTTCTCTCTCTCAAATAAAATCTAAAAAAAAACCCAAAACAAAACAAAAACCAGACATGACTTGAAAAGAATGTGGAAAAATGAACTATCAATTATGTGTTTTTTCTCATTTCAGAAAGTTCATTGTTCGATGTTAAACATTACATGTTCAGTCCATATGGAAGACAGCATCCTAGAGGATTTCAGTTAGATCTCTTCCAAGTGTTACTCAGTATGTCCAAAACGGAGTTTCTCATCTCCCTTCCCAAAACCTTCGTCTGCAGTCTCTCTTTTGAAAATGTAAACTCCGTTCAAGTTGCCCAGACCTAAAACGTTAGTCAGTTCAACACCACTCTTTGACACCTCTGGTCTCATCTGTCAGCACAAGTTAGAGGCACCACCTTCAAAAATAGATCCAGGACCGGCGCTTTCTCCCCGCCTCTTGACACTGCCCTCTCTCGACCGAATTACTGCAATAGATTTCCTGAAGGATCTCACTGCTTTTGCCCGGAGACAGTTCAGTCTATTATCACACAGTAACTAGAGGGATCCTTTTCAGCCAGACCCTGTCATTTCTCTGCTGAAAATACTCCATCCAGTGTGTTCATTGTTGCCGTATTATCTATTTTTGTGTAGGTTTGAAACTTTTCATAACTAAATTTTTTAAAAATTCTGAAATGGCTTCCTCTTCCCCTCAGGGTAAGGGCCTTTTACAAAGGCCCTGCTTCAGCAGCCAAGCTGACATAGCCTTATTTCCCTTGCTGGTTTTGTTCCAGCCACATTGGCCTCCTTGCTGATCCTCGTGTAACCAGAGACTTTGCTCTTCCCTAGATACCGTGGCAGCTCTTTCCTTTATTTTCAATAACCTCATCAATGAGATGTTCCCTAGCCAACTTTTCTAAAACAGCAGGCTCCCCACTTTCTATCTCCTCATGCTGTTTCATTTTCCTTCAGAACACTTCTCAGATATATTCAAACATTTTCACATCCCTGTTTATTGTCCGGCTTTCCCAATGAGAATGTAGGTTCCATAAGGAGGCTGATTTGGTTTTGTTAATTTCTGTATCCCTTTGCATATGCTAGGTGCTAAGTGTTAGTTAAATGAATGTACCAATGAGAACAAATAAATAGAAATCAGAGTAAATTACAGGGGACAAGAAAAGAAAAAGTTTCAATGATGAATTTCAAATTTACTTTTTGTATGTCATCCATGTATTAATTTGCAATAAAGGATTTGTAAACTGAGGAATAAATCAATGTTGAATATACCCAATAAACTTTTTTGTTTATAGACTTTTTTTTTTTAAGATTTTATTTATTTATTCGACAGAGATAGAGACAGCCAGAGAGAGAGGGAACACAAGCAGGGGGAGTGGGAGAGGAAGAAGCAGGCTCATAGCGGAGGAGCCTGATGTGGGGCTCGATCCCAGAATGCTGGGATCACGCCCTGAGCCGAAGGCAGATGCTTAACCGCTGTGCCACCCAGGCACCCCTGTTTATAGACTTTAAGATTTTACTTATTTATTTGAGACAGGGAGAGAGGGAACACACGCAGGGGGGAACTGGAGAGGGAGGAGCAGGCTCCCCGCTGAGCAGGGAGCCTGACACAGCAGGGAGCCTGACACCGACCTTGATCCCAGGATGCCAGGATCATGACCTAAACCGAAGGCAGACACTTTACTGACTGAGCCACCCAGGCGCCCTTGTTTATAGACTTTCAAAAATTTAGTTTTTATAAGCCTTTATATGTATGTTTAAAATATATAATTATGCAAATGATAATAAAATTAAGGTTAAAGATATAATTATGTTACATAAAATAGTATATCTACTACACTAAAATCACTTTAACAAACTAATAGTTTCCTTAATTAAAAATTCATGCTCATTATCTTGTGTGTGTATATTTGTATATATTCATATTTTTCTGTAATTATTATACTGAATATATTCTTATTTGTATTAATCACTTTTAACCAAGGTAATCAAGTTTTCTTTACTCCAAAAAGAAAACTGGAAGATAGAAAACCAAGAACTGTTTAGCTAAATTTTTATGAGTACATATTATAGATGATCTCTGTTAAGGTGTGTGTGTGTGTGTGTGTGTGTGTGTGTGTGTGTGTGTGTGTGTGTGTGTGTTTAGAGAGAGAGAGAGCAAGAGCTTGCTGGGGGCACAGGGCAGAGGGAGAGAGAGAATCTTAAGCAGGCTCCATGTCCAATGCAGAACCCTATGTAGGCTGGATCTCACAACCCTGAGATCATGACCGGAGCCAAAATCAAGAATCAGACGCCCAACCAACTGAGCCACTCAGGCACCCCTACTTCTGTTAAGTTTTAAAAAGTGGCAGAATACACATATACAATGTCATCCAAAACATTTCCACACTGTAAATTCATAGTCATTTTATAATCTCTAAGAAAATTGAAACTATCTTCAGTGACCAAAATCTTGTATCAGTTTTTACATAGAAACTGTCCAAGTGTCCAAGGACTAATTTAATATTTTCTAAGCTCTGGAAAACTTAACTAAGAATTTGAAAAATTACAACTTTAACACATTTAGTCCTTATAATAGTATTATAATGATCATGTAAGATTAAAACCCCTTTAAAAGACATCTGCATTGCAAATTTATGTAGATAAACACCATTTTATATTTTGTAATCTTACAAATTGATGGAGTTAATGATAACTTATTTGATCCATAAGATCAATACAGGAAATTTGGAAAGTTTAAATCATGAGTTCAACCTTAGTTTTATAAAAACTAGAAGGTTTTATTAGCATTTATTTTACATAATAAAAACTGGAAGAAGACATATAGTTGCCTTTAAATATTCATTCCTTTACCCAAATCCATCTATTTATCAGAAATATTTCATAAAACTTTTTAAAAAGTACTTCATAAATCTTATAATCAATCATATTTAAAAGTTCCTTTTATCTTGAAAACTTTCTTCTTATAATCATACTAACAAAAGCTATTATTTAAATGCACTTGTCCACATTTTTACGCAAAACAGCACAGTTTGACTTTTTCTCTTAGACATTTTAAACTGTTTATTTGGACTAGATATTCCTAGATTGCACATCTGCCAAAATGACTTTTTTCTTAATTCATCTTTAAAATTTTTCAAGTGGTGCCTAGGTGGCTCGGTGGGTTGAGCATCTGACTCTTGATTTCTGCTCGGGTCATGATCTCAAGGTCTTGGGATAAGCCCCATGTCGGCTCGAGGAGTCTGCTGGTCCCTCTCCCTCTGTCCCTCCCCCAACTTGCACATGCTCTCTCGTAAATAAATAAATAAAATCTTTAAAAATTTTCAAGTGGGTGGAAAAATCAGGAGGAACAGGAAGAACAGTGAGCTAGATGGCATACTAAAAATTTTGAGTTTGAGGGGCACCTGGTTGGCACAATCAGTAGAGCGTACGCCTCGATCTCGGGGTTGTGGGTTCGAGCCCCACGTTGGGTATAGAGATTACTGAAAAAAATTAAAATCTTTAAAAAAAGTTGAGTTTGAGGAATAATCAATTGCAATCAGACAGTGACCAAACAGAAAGTGTTAGGAGGTCTCCACCAACTAGAGCTAAGGGAGACTTATAAAGAAGCGGCAGAAGCAAAGCAAGGAAATTATTTGATTGGCTGGCTATAGCTTAAATGGTTGCCTTATATGGGAAAGCCTAGTTGGCTGTTTGTGACTGATGTCTTTAGGTTTCGATTTCTTAACACTGAGGCCTAACAGGCTTGTTTGGGTTTGCTTACATGGGCTACTAAGACCTTAAAGCCATCTCAGTCTAAATGTTTCCTTGTTTAATTAATAATACAAATATTAAAATATTCCTGTAAAAGGCTAATTACCTTCCCTTTTCAAGAAAGGAGGAGAAAGTTTAAATATAAACCGTAGAGTTACAAAGCTCTAAAGTATGGGGACACCTGGGTCCTTCAGTTGGTTAAGCATCCAACTCTTAATCTCAACTCAGGTCTTGATCTCAGGGTTGTGAGTTCAAGGCCTTCATTGGCCTCCACACTAGGCATGGAGCCTACTTAAAAAAAAATTCTAAAAAGCTCTGAAGTATGGAAATAAAAGAGAGTCTTTTACATAAACAAAGTGGTCTCTTTTATACAAATAACACGAAGGCTCTCCTGAGGTTTTGTTTCTTGTTTTTGGTGTTCTTTCAAGGTGCCTCTCAAGGCAAACGCCTTGTTCAAGTGCAAGTCTTTTTCACATGCAAGTTCCCCAAAATGGTCACTATGATTCCTTGCTAAAGTTATGCCAGGAGGTAAGACAAGTCTAGTAGCTGACAAACCCATGAAAAATTGCCTGATGTTCTATCAAATGCAAAACACTGCTATGTCTGTCTCAGGCTTTAACTCTAACGTTAAACCACATGACTACTGACCTGAGGAACATGTGGTTAGAAAGCAACATGGGTAGTTGGAAAGTCTCTCCCAAAGCAAACTTCTCATACAAGTGACAAGACTGAGGAAAACTTTCACAGAAAAATAATATAAGATGGTAGGCAAGTAGTCAGAAGATAGGAGATGGTGCTTAAAGGCAAATTTGCCAGAGGACACCAAAGTCTTATCAGAACCCCCAAACCGCAAGAGACAATAAGCATGATCCTGGGGACAAATCAC
Source organism: Ailuropoda melanoleuca (assembly GCF_002007445.2). NCBI lineage: Eukaryota > Metazoa > Chordata > Mammalia > Carnivora > Ursidae > Ailuropoda > Ailuropoda melanoleuca. The sequence goes on from NC_048218.1 coordinate 101,801,896, forward strand.
CAGAATGCAGACTTACTGCAAATTCCATGTCATCAGGGACAGAGGGGACTCAAGAGGTCTCAGACACGTACACTATTACCAAACTGAAGACCCTAATTCACTGCAGTGAGGGTCTAGGTCACACTTCAGTAGAACCTCTAAATTGTCCTAGCCCTGTCAGCCTAAGACCACTGTCTTAGTCCATTCAGGCTGCTGCAACAAAAATACCATAAACAATATAGTGGCTTATAAACAACAGAAGTAGGGTAAGGGAGGGGCACCTGGGTGGCTCAGTCGGTTAAGTGTCTGGCTTTGGCTCAGGTCATGATACCAGGGTCATAGGATCGAGTCCCGAGTCAGGCTCCCCACTCGCCAAGAAGCCTGCCGCTCCCCCTGCTTGTGTGCTCTCTCTCCCTCTCTCTGTCAAATACATAAATAAAATCCTAAAAGAAAAAAAAAAGGTAAGGGAACTCTCTAGCATCTCTGTTATAAAGGCACTAATCCTATTCAGGAGTGCTCCACACTCATCAGTGCTCCTGTGCTCAGGAGTGCTCCAAATACCATCATCATCATAATGCCACATTTAGGGCACCATCTGATTCCAATGTACTCCTGCCCTTGCCTTGTGACAGTAAGGATAATGGAGTCATAAAGATAGAGTAATGGAAACCTATCACTGAGACTGCTAGGTACGAGGAAAACCTCTAATGTAGCAAGGAGCGTAAGTATGCAATTTGGCCTCATTGCCAAGGCCACATTCACCAAATTGTTGCTATCTTTCCATTCCCAAAAGATCCAGGGTTCCAGTAAGATCAATGGTTGTCCACAAAGGAAAAATAATATGAACTACAAGCTACAGAGAACCTTCTTCTTACACGGTTGACTCCAGCAGTATGGTAAAAATAATTCTTTTAAAAAAATTTTTACTTTTTTTTATTTTTTAAAGATTTTATTTATTCAACAGAGAGAGAGACAGCCAGTGAGAGAGGGAACACAAGCAGGGGGAGTGGGAGAGGAAGAAGCAGGCTCCCAGCAGACCAGGGAGCCTGACGTGGGGCTAGATGTCAGGACCCTGGGATCACGCCCTGAGCGGAAGGCAGACGCTTAACGACTGAGCCACCCAGGCGCCCCAGTAAAAATAATTCTGAAAAGAGGCAATTTCAGCAACATGTGAACATAAAGAATTGACATTTAATCTATGTCACATAGTTTTATGGGTGGCCCCACATGAAGCACTGTGTCATAAGAAGAAATATATATTTAATTCAACTTTTGTTTACTTTCTATGATAAATTGGGAGGGAAAAAATAGCTATAAATGCTCTAACTGCTATATGATGCGTAGAAGTTACACTGTTTTAAATACAATTATTAAAGTGTGTTTTCATATTTGAATATAATGATTCAAGTTATCATCAGTGTAATGATTTAAGCAGAAAAAAAATAATTACAACATCTGTTCTATTGGGATTTTCTCTATCAAGTAAATTTATGCAGAAGTGTTATTTAGAATTTATGCTTTATGACAACTTCCCAGTATGTTATTAGTATACTAAAGTATGCATAAGAGGAAAATGTTAACATCTTTAATTAATACATGCTCAATTACTTTTTGTTATAAAAATGAACAGACATGTATGCATCTTATTCTAGTAACTAATTACAGGCATGAAACACACTAATAAAATTAACAGGATGTAACATGGAAAACTAGGAGAATATAAGCACAGTCACAGAGTTCTATTTCCAAAGTGAAGAAAGCAAGATACTAGGATTATAGAGTGATAGTGGATTTTCTGTTCTTTCTTCCCCTCTGAAACAACAAAATTTAAGGGTTAAGATTTTATATTCTCATAAACTTCAAACTTTTCCTAAAAACAGATTAATGCTTGAATTCTAGAATAAAAAAGCTAAAGCTGAATTTTTAAATGGTATAAAAGGGAACGACTGAATTATTAAGTATCTTGCTCAAACACACATATCACCTGTCTAAGAAATTTTGAGACAATCAATCATTCAGGTTTACAGAATACCAAATGCATTTTTCTAAATGTCACAAAAAGGCTGAGCAGAGTTTCTCCAAGGACACTCCAACTTTAGAATGTTAACTGTGGAGACAGATTAAGCTATTTGTGGGAAAGGAGAGCGGAAATATGCTACCTTAAGAAGTTAAAGAGAAAGGTCAATGTAAAGTCTGATAAATGTTAAGAATGTAATATGGAACAAAAAAGAATACACTGTGTAAAGAAATAAGAATAAAACTCATATATATTAGCAATTTAAAATCTCTTTCCTTAAAATTCAGAATTATTTATTTTAATGTAATTTATCAAAATAATTTCTCATAAAACAGTACTAGGATAATTTCACTTTATTTTTTAAAATCTTAAAGCTAGCTGGCTATTATATAACACATAAAATCTGATTTAAATAATTTTACCTTTATTAACATCACTGTAGTATTGTGTTAGTGAAAACTGAGACTGTTTTTAAACATTTTACTTTCTTATAACTAATACATATGATAAACCTAGCTAGCTGTACATTCAATCTTGAATATATAAAAGAATACATAGCCAATAGGGAGATAATTGGGTAAGCAAAATCAGCTTTAAAAATTAGTATGTTTTAAGAGTTTTATAGAATGTTTAGCAACTTAAGTTGTTGAAAATCAAAGTTTTATTCCTAAAGTACGGACAATATAAAGCTAGCACATCCAAGAACATTCAGATATCAGAAGAAAGTTAAGTACAGTACTGATTTAACAAGAGATTGGTCTTATGTGTATAATCCAGCACCATTACTTTCTCTGTTAAAACAATCAAAACTAAACATATCAAATGCAAGGCTATTTATTTTTTGTTGATTTTCACAGGTGATCCTTTGATGTTGAGTTTGTCCACAAAAACATTTGATCTCCTTCCACGTTCAATGGCTGGACTTTGATGTTTCTCTCTGAGAAATAGAATATGAACATTAATACCATTTTAAAATGGCCAATAGTTTACAAATTAATACAAACATGATTTAACAAAAAACCAATGCAACTTATGGAGAGTTTTATCTAAAACTTCCGTAATAGCTTTGAAAAACATATGAGAGACTATTTCATTAACATTTAAGAAAGCAACAGCTGCTTTCCTGAGCTAGATTGAACTGTTTAACCATGCCATTCAACATGGTAGCCACTAGCCACATCATTTACATTTAAATTAATTAAAATAAAATAAAGTTTAAAATTCAGTTCCTCAGCTGCATCAGCCATATTTCAATGTGGTTCAACAGCCACATGTGGCTCTTGGCTGCCATAATGGACAGTATAGATACACAACATTTTTGTTATTACAGAAAATCATTCCTGAGAGTTCAATTGGACAGTGTTAGTTTATAGAAAATGCCACTGATAGGGCCACAGATTTATAGATCATCTTTATTTTTTATTTTTTATTTTTTTTTAAAGATTTTTATTTTTATTTATTCGACAGAGATAGAGACAGCCAGCGAGAGAGGGAACACAAGCAGGGGGAGTGGGAGAGGAAGAAGCAGGCTCATAGCAGAGGAGCCTGATGTGGGGCTCGATCCCATAATGCCGGGATCACGCCCTGAGCCGAAGGCAGACGCCCAACCGCTGTGCCACCCAAGCGCCCCTATAGATCATCTTTAAAGAGCAAAGCTTTCTCTAACAGGGACCTGGATTTCATAGTCAAACCTAGCACTATAAAGTTTTTTTTATCAATAAACTTTACAAAGTGAGACAAATATTGTCTGAAAGTAATATGGAAGCTAATTTTCTATGGAAAATATTAGAGTTTTAAATTCCTAAATAAGTATATTAAAAGATGCTAGCACATAAAATTCTGCTCAAGGCTTCTGATTTACTTGATACCCACTTGTCCACCGCTGATTCTGTGAAGCCTTCCACCTTTCGCAGCAATCCTCCACTCTCTTATGGCCTAGAACAGATTTCTGTTTTAAGGCCTGATGAGGCCTCTCTCTCTCAAGTGTAAATTTAATAGGAACTAGGTATTGTTTTCCATTTTTTCCCCAGAGAAACAAATTAAATCTTAACTCTAGAGTATACTAGAATATACACTAAATGTACAAAAATCTCTATAATCTTTAAGGTGTGGTTTCAGCACAGCTATTCCAATGGTAATCCTAAAGGAGGCTAAAGTTTTGGAAAAATGCTTCCAAAATATCTAATTTGTAATACCTAATATAGGTGCAAATAATGTTATATATTATGCAAGTATCTAAAAATGCATTTAACATTGACTTGCTGGGAATTTTTGTTAAGCTTTTCAAATAGAGGCCCTCTCTCCTTATCATATCTCTAGATACCAGTATCTTTACTTGGCATGAAATGTATGACTCCTACTATATTCAGAGTAAAATCTGTTTTATAAGAATAACTACATTATAGTATTTCACTTTTCCTTAGAAGGATTTTAGCCCCTATCTTCTGAGGCGTAATTTGCTAGTGAGTTACTAATCATACAATCTTAAAATATTATGGGTTTTTAGATACAAATTCAAATTTGTGTGGAATGCTAAGATATAAGGTAAAATCATTACATCCTTCACTAAAGATACTGTTGATACAAACAACGGATGTTAATCAAAACTTCCTGACACAGAGGTAAAGTTACATAACCTTTCTTCTAATTCTTCTTAAAAAAACACAATTTATTTTAGAAATAACCTTTACCTTCTTTTAAGTTCTCGGCAGCCTGAATTCTCATGACCAACACTTCGCATCCTAGGGTTTTCTACATTGCGCCATTGTCCCACTGGTTTGTACTTCAAAATCTCATTTTGCCACTCATTGTCAAAAGCATGAGCATCACCTACATTAAATATCAAAATAAAGGGGCAAGTATTAAGATATCAACTGTCAGTAACCGCCTTGGCTCCCACATACTTGATTCTGGCCTTGTGCTTCCATCAGCCTAACCTCAAGATAGAGGTGGGGAACTGTTCCAAATATAAAGGTTTTTGATTCAGAGTAATATTTCCTTTTTTGTTTGTTCCTCTTTTATTCCTATTGGTAATTTGGTTACTGACGATCTGGTTTTTCATGCACCTGCTGGATATCATATTATTCTATCCAATGAACCCTTTGACCCAATTACACTGACTTACAGTCTTTCTTCCTGGATCATCTTCCTGGTAATCATGCTTTTCCTCTGTACTTGGGCACTTCTCCTGTAACTAGCACTTCCTATTAACCTCACTGTTTTCCTACATAACTTGGCCTACCTGGAAAGCTTCTGTTGTCAATTTCCTAAGACAGGTTACTCATCTCAACTGTCAATTTGTTATGAAGTAGGTAATCTAACTTCAATAACAACAACAATCAGTAAATGATAATACTTGTTCCATCAGGTGGCCTTTATAATAATAATGTGTTCCCTCACTAAATTTTTCTTCAAAATGTTAATTACTGTGAAGTATTCTGTGTACATTTAACTATGACAAAACTACAAAGGTTAAAATTAAAGAAAGGTTAAGAAGTTGTAGCTTCTATCTCATTACATAAGAATTATTTTCTCTAAGCCAACCATAAGAGAATTTCTTTTTCTAAAATGATATAATTTAAGCCATTTTCATTCAAAAAATTTAAATTTAAAGTGACAAAACACTTTCATTCAAAATACTTATTGAAAGTAGGAGATGAATATAACCCAAAAACTACAATGAGAAGAGTTAAAACACTGGAAGGACTTAAATGCATTGAAGAATGAATATAAAATCTAGAAAATGGAAAGACGTACTTGATATATACATGATATATTATCTAACAATACAAGAAATTAAAATCTTATCTATACAAAACCTGAAGTGTCCAACAATACAGAATGGTTTAAATAAATTATGGCCCCTTCATGAAAACTTTTAGGTAACCATTTAGAATGTTTTTGAAAAATAATATCATAGGTGACTGTTTTCACAATTATAATGGCGAATTAAAATAAGCACAATATAAACTAGATAGTAAAATATCAATTTTGAGAAAAAGTGTATGTGTTTATATACACATAAAACTACTGGGAACAAATACACTAAAACATTAGTAGTTATTTTGGGTTGAGATTATGGATAATTTTACTTTTCTTCTTTATACTCTATAATACTTTTCAAATATACCTCAGAAATATTTAAAAACTCATTTTGCCTACTGGAAGTCTTATTAAATGGCAATCCAAAAGATTCCATTTTCCAAGTATTTTTTTAAATTTTTTTTTAAAGATTTTATTTATTTATTTATTTGACAGAGATAGAGACAGCCAGCGAGAGAGGGAACACAAGCAGGGGGAGTGGGAGAGGAAGAAGCAGGCTCATAGCGGAGGAGCCTGACATGGGACTCGATCCCATAACGCCGGGATCACGCCCTGAGCCGAAGGCAGATGCTTAACTGCTGTGCCACCCAGGCGCCCCTCCATTTTCCAAGTATAAAACAAAAAAAATAACATTACATAAAAATCACTATAAAAAAACAAATGTACTATGAAACAATGAAACCACAATTTTATTATTTTGATAAGGTAGTCCTTACACATATCATTCACAAAATACCTCAAAATGACATCTTATGAAATGTTTCTACAAAAAACATTGGGTTCTACCAGTACAGCTGTTATTTTAAGAGGAAGAATGCTATTTTCTGTGACAACTTACTTTCATTCATATTGATGAACTCTTGATTGACCTCTTCATCTCCAGTCTTGTTGTTCTTTGACTTTTTAATGACATGAGCTCGGTCATGAAGATGATGACCAATAGCCATTTTTTCTAGTCCACTATCAGAATCTCTCATTGCTCTCCTAGTTTCCTTTATCTGTAAAAATGAAGGAAAAAAATTAGTTATTACTTAAATATACAGAGAATGGATGTAATTCTCAACTCCTCAGGACCTGTTTACTTACAGAGGTAAGACCATAAATATACAGCTTTAAAAACACTGGGTACTCAGTTCCACTACTAACTTGCAGTAAAATTGTGGTAATTGTTCTCTGATATTTTCAGAACTGCTTAAAATTAAAATGTCTAAGGCAAATAGAACCAATACAATTTAAACTTTTTCTAAGTTATAATCAAATAGTATAACAAATAATAATTATATAAAACTTAGTGCCTTCAACACTGTCCTTAACACAGTGTAATAATTGGGAGTACATCCCTATTAAGCTAGGGCAACTGATTATTCAGCAGTCATGTTGATGGGCTTGAATCTCATGGGTCCTACATATCAACTCTATGGTTTATGAGACTATTCATGATAGCCAATGACTATTAATATTAGCATGGTTTGCTATGGGATGTCTACAACTGAATTGTTTACATTTAAGATGTATGTCGTTTTTAGCAAGTTAAAATGAAAATGCACTATGGCAAGAGCATCATTAAAAGTTATGTCTTTATATGTAAGAACTAAAAAATGAACTATTCATACCCACTAAACAGGCAAACCTAATGGTTTTTTGCTATAAATACTAATGAGGAAGTGTGGAAATGGGAACTCTCATACCAGACTTTGTGGGAGCCAACTGTTTCAATCACTATGTGAAAGTAACTTAGTAATTTTTACATAAAGATGAAGACACCCACCTCCTACAAATCAACAATACCATTCCTAGACTATTTGCATAAGAAGACATGGGTAAAGATAAGTGAAAAATTAGAAATACCTAAATATCAATCAACAGGAAAATAGATTAAAAACTGTTGTATATTCATATTTTGGATAATACATATAAGTCAAAATAAAGAACTAGAGCTGCATATAACAACTTGAATAAATCTCAGAAGCATATTACTGAGCAAAGTCAAGTTGCAGAGTACACACGCAGCATGAAACCATTTATATGAAGTTTAGAAACCCATAAAATAATTATCATATATTTTATGAAAGCATACATAAGAAAATTATAAAAACATACATGAGAATGATAAGTTCCAGATACAAGAAAATGGTTGTTTTGTGGAGAGAGTAAAAGGGAAAAGGAACCAGGGAGGGAACAGTGCACTGAAAGCTTTAACTGCATCTAATATTTTTGCTTAAAAAGAAAACAAAACAAGAGACAAGTTAAAGCAGATAGAGAAAAATGTTATGATTTGACTAAACTGGGTGGGAGGAATGTGGATATCTATTATATTATTTTCTATATCTTTTCTGTACACTTGAAGTATTTCAGGAGTTAACAAAACTCATTTACTTCAGATATAAAGTAAAAGTAGACATTTATTCATGAGACAAAGACTTCTTTTAGTGTCTGCTTACCTGGTCAACATGTAAAGGTAATAATAAACATCAATAGATATTTACATGAAAAAAGGCACCAGAGGTAGGGGTTAGGGGTAGGAAAAAAATGCCTTAAACTAAGTAAATACAGTTAGCATTATTGTTTTTCACAGTGATATGTGTCTTCTTCCCTCATCTCTACCCCCAGAGTATCAGATCAAGCTTTAATAATTAAAATCCAATATAGGTGATCTATCATTCCACAACTTTATGAAGTTCCAAGAATGCTCAGAAAATACTTACTCCTCCTGGAGCCCTACGGGTTTGAGTTGAGGCCTGGAAAACCTTTGGTGGTTCATCTCCTACTTTGGAATAAGTCATAACTGAGGAAGAACTAAATGAATGTCCATTTGGATCCACTGAAAGGTGACCCTAGAGGTAAATATAAATTTTAAGTCCAGAGAGCTTAGTCAAATACGAAGAATTGACATCAGAGGATTCAAGTAAGTAACAATACTAGCTAAAGTTCTACTAAGGATACCATACTATCAGTATGGAAATCCAAATGGCACCCCCAGGAAGATCCTCATCTCCTTCCATGTTAGGTTACAATTCTCACTCTCCTTGTGAGGAACAGTAAGAAGTGACTCACTCAGAGATCCTTAAGTCTTTGTGACCAAAGACTTGCAGCTCAGATTTAAATACAGATGCTGTGCCCTGAACCCTATGATGCTTTTACAGTCAGTGGTTGACCCCTGTGTGCAATTTTGCCAATGCTGAGCTAATTAGCCATACACCAAGAAGTTTTATACCTCCTGTGGGTACCAGATTGTTAGATTATGAAAATCATTAATAATGCCATTAAGAATGATTTGGACATTCTGAAATGATCCTTAGATTCTAAACTGGATGACTAAAATAATATGAGTCTTCTTCATATTGAATCAAGTTAATTTTTTGATGTTAATATTATGAGTAGAAAAGAGTATTAGCACTAGTTTATGACTATTTGGACTTTATGGATCTAATCCAATGCCTAAACATCATTCCTGAAATTTCTGTCTTCAGCTTTTTTAAAGAAAACACTAAAACTTGATTTCCTAAATGTTACAAATCCTTTTAAGTAGACAAGCTAAAAATAACTAAAAAGTCTAAATTCATATATAAAATGTTCATTTACAATAGTGATTTTCAGCAGGATAAATGTTTTTGAGGTTGTTGTGTTTTTTTTAATTTTGAAAGTTAATTAAAGCTTTTTCAAACTCGTAGGTTGTGAAATCAATTTGGTGGGTTCTGACCAGGATTTTTAAAATATGAACTAAAATAAAAAATAAGAGCACACACTGTAAATAATATGATCATTTTCTCACAAAACTTCTGTTTCAGGTTTATTTTTACAGTACACAAGTATTGTGTACTAGAGGTCATACTGTTAAGCTACATTTTTCAGCCACTGTGGACCACGATTAAAAAAGTTGAAAGCCACTATAATATAGGGTACCAATAACTGAAAATAATGTTCTCATCAATTTTTTAGTACTTACAAAGTTTCTTTGTATTTCCTGCATACTGTTTCGCATATTTAACATCATTCGGTCCATTGCCTGAAAAGGGTTGACATCTGTACGCTACAGGACATTAGGAAGTATGTTATTAACTATCAGTACAACACAAAAGCAGCAAATAAACCTTCCCAAAACAGCTGAAAAAATTTTTTTTCTTGATTTACTCAGTGGGAGCTCATGCAGCAATTGACCAGGCAAAGATAATTTAAGAACTATACAAAAAAGCGATTTGTTAAAGAAAAAATGGAAGCACATACAAAATCTCAAGCAGCCAACATATAAATGATTAGGGAGTTGCAACACTATAAACACATGCATACATACATGTGTATATATACACATACATACATGCATGAACATATAAACACATTTATCAACTTTCTCAAAACACAATTCAGTTAATATTTAAGTACTGAGTGGTGTATTCTGGGCTGGGACAATTCTAGCATAGAATAGTTTTCAAGTTTTTCCTTCTTCCCTCTCAATATCTCACCATGCAAATCGATAAAACTTGGGTATAAGATACCAATGTTACTTCCACCAGTACAACACAGCTGATAGAAACTGCCTCTGAGGTCTCCAGCTCTCCTTTACATAAGAGGATCCAAGTAACAGAGGCTAATTCACTCTACTCGTAGACCTGGAATTTGCTGCCTACCGTGGAAGGCTCAATAGAACATTCCCTGTAGGCATGGCATATGCTTCTTTAGAAGAATAGTTAATTCCTCTAGAACTGTGGTTTCTTAGTAAAGATTGATTTTGACTCCCAGGGGACATTCATTAATAATTATATTCATTTTTGTGTGTCACAACTGAGGAAGGGGGTATGACTGTCATTTAGTGAGTAAACGTCAGAGACGCTGCTAAAATCCTACAAAAAATAGGACAGCCCCCCTAGAATAAGAATTATCTAGCCTAACATGGCAATGGTGTCAGGGGCTGAGCGGCTCTGCTCTCGAAAAATCTTTTAAGTTTTACCATTAGAACAGTCACGAGAAATTAAAAAGAGAAGCACACATTTTAGTGTGCCACCTGATACATTGTTTACTACTATAAAACAGAAGGAGCATTTGATTCAAGGAACTCCTCCACTCAAACAGGAGTCTTTTAATCCTGTAAGACACTGTAGTTCAATGCCAGTATTTCAGCCCCTCTAGAGATTCTTTTACTATAAGCCAAGCTGGGACTCAATAAAGAATTATCAAAGGCCTGTCTACGTCTCTGCCTTCCAATGGGTTTTTATTACTTGTAACAATGGGAAACAGATGAGAAAACCAAATTCTTCTTTAAAACCTGCACTTAACACCATAGGGAACAACAAAGGCACATTTAGGAGATACTGATATATCTTTGGGTACACAAAGGACTGCAGTAGAATTAATCTGCATTTCAGAGATTCAACACAATTCAGGAAACATTCTGAATACTTTGTTTCAACACCAGGTTGAGAAATCAGGGCTATATAAGAGATAGAATTCCTGAGTTGGAAAGGCTAACCCAAATCAGAGGAGAAGGAAGAAAAGATCAGATGTTTGGGTATATTCTGCCCTTTTCTCAATTCACTGTCAAATCACCATCCAAAATGTACCTGTACTTGGCCCAAAACCTTGGAGTGACAAAAGTGTGGGAACAAATTAGAGCTAAGATTCCAGTGGGCTCCTAAAGACTTTGGGAACTTTGTACACATGCTCTTCTCTCTGCCTGAACGTTTTTATCCTGACTCTCAGCATAGTTTCTTCTCATTATTCCAGTAACACCTCCTTAGAAGGGCCACCTATAAAAGTAATCTCTGCTTCACCTCCCGTCTGTCATTATATCATTACCCTGCTTCATCTCCTTCAGAGCACTTTGAAGTACTTTATCTGAAATTATTTTGCTTTTTATTGCCTGTCTTCCCACTCCATAGAAATCATCTTTGTGAAGGCAGGGCTATCTTCTCTGTCTTATTCATTATTATAACCTCAATACTTTTAAAGTAATTCCCTGGCATATAAGGAGGGCTCAATAAACATTTGCTGAATGAATGAACAAATTATCTCTAGCTTGGCTCAAACCCATATATTCAATTGTTCACCAGATAAATCCACCTGGACATACTACAGATGCCTCAAATGCCCAACACCCCAAACTGAAATGATCCTTTGACCACCCCTGCTCTCATATCTGTACTGTATGAATGCGCCATTCCTTAGCTCAGTGGCATTCCCATCTAGCTAATTCCTCATGCCAAAAAATGGGCGCAGTACTTTCCTTTTCCCTCTTTACTGTCCTTTCAACCCAGTAAATCCCCGAGTTTTACCCATTTCACCTCTTTAACTCTCAAATGAGACACTGCAGCCATTGCCCTAGTAGAACCCATTACTAAATTTCCCAGAACACCCCAACAGCCTCCTGGCCTCCCTGCCTCAACTAGCGTTCCCTTCTAATCTGTCCTTCCACTGAAGGCACAATAATCTTTCAAAAATGAGAATCTGCCTCTATTACCATTATGCTGAAACTTCATCAACTGATTCCCCTGTTCTTTTTTTTTTTTTTTTTAAAGATTTTATTTATTTATCCGACAGAGACAGAGACAGCCAGCGAGAGAGGGAACACAAGCAGGGGGAGTGGGAGAGGAAGAAGCAGGCTCACAGCAGAGGAGCCTGATGTGGGGCTCGATCCCACAACGCCGGGATCACGCCCTGAGCCGAAGGCAGACGCCTAACCGCTGTGCCGCCCAGGCGCCCCTGATTCCCCTGTTCTTAAGATAATGTCCACAGTCCTTACCAGGATCAAAAGAAGTCCCTGGTTACCATCCTATCTTTATCTGCTCTCCAACTTATGCTCCAGGGCCAAGTGATCCTAAACATCTTTGAGCTCCTGAGCCACCAGCTCTTGGCACATGCTATCTCTTCTGTGTTGAACACTCTTTTTCTCCTCTCCCTGCTTTCCCTTGCTAACTCCTATTCAACCTTAAGGTCCCAGAAATCTTCTCTGATTAACCTCCACACCACCACCCTACCACCAAAAGGTCTGGGTAACCGGGTTTTTTTCCTATCTGTGCTTTCATAGCATGCTAAACTTCCTGATCATTTTACTCATAACTCTGTGCTGTAACTGCTTTTTTAATTTGTCAATTTGTCCCACTGTAAACTCTGGTGAGAAAGGACAAATATTAGGTATGTCAGACTTTAAGGAGACAGATAAGTCTAATACAAGAAGAAACTTTTTCATAAGAGAATAGATGCATCCATAGGAAATGTTCCAAAGTCATGCTATTCTCTGCTACTCCCCAGGCTGCTTTTAACTGTATTAGAAACTAGCATCACAGAAAAGAAAGAAACACAAGTGGGAGAAAAGCTGGTTGTAGAGTAGCCATACTTAGATGTGGGAAAGGAAAAGCTGCACGAACAAATTAACTTTAGAAACTTTTAGAAAAAGCAGACAATCTGAGCTTCTCCAAATGTGCTCCTCTAGGTACAGTTTGGTGCTTTTGCATCTTTTGGAAAGTCATCATAAGCATGCGGAAGTGTCCAAACTTTCAAACAAACTATGGGAATCCCTTTTGTAAATCAAGCGAATATTCATCTGTTAAAATGTATTTTTTCTTTTCTGAAGACTGATTTTATATATGTTGATGTGACTTAATTCAGAAAAAACATGCCTGAATACTCTAATACATAAAACAGGTTTCAGTACAAATTCTAAAAAGCTATTTTGAAAATAAGTGAAACTGCATGCCAATTCACCTTGAGTTAATAAAAAATAAATATTTGTCAGAAAATATTGCTAAAATGGTTTGTGTCTCATGATACGAACCATACCACCAAAACTGCCAAAAGGCACAAGAGAATTCATTGCCTAGAAAAAAAATCCAGTTAATTTTGGTTATGATATTTATTATATAATAATCCCCGAAAAACAAAGAAATGTACTATATAATCACATAGTTCAGAGCTAACAAACTTAATAAAAAAATCCTCAAAATATATTTTAAAAACTATCCACTTATTATTCATCATAGAGCTTGACAGGAGCCTGGAAGACAAACAGGGAGACCATATACCACTTTTAAATGTGACTACTGTAGTATTTACCAAGGGCAGTTGAAAGAAAAAGTCTTTGCTGTAGATCAAGACAAACATTTCTCAAAGAAAATGCAAATTCACACAAAATTAATTAAAACATAAGGCACAATGACTAAGATCTCATCTTTCCTTTGCTCAACTATTCCATATTTTTAAAAGATGAGCTAATCTTGCTTATAACCAATTACAAATAAGCAATTATTTACATTAATAACATTTCAAAAATAGAGATATTGGGCAAAAAAATTAATGAATATCTCCCAAGAATTAATACATGGAATAAAAAATATAGACTTCAGAAAGGATCACACACAGATTTAAAAATATGCAGGGTCTTTGATAAGCAAAAGAATGTTAAGTATAATAGATGGAATTAACTAATAGTTCACAAATTGTATTCCTCAGTAGATACAGATAAGTAAAAATAAAATTTTAGACAAACATATATACACATTAAAAACTTTCATTACTTGGAAGTTTCAAATACTGAAAGTAAAATTTAATTTTTTGGGTAAATGGTATATATAAAGTTTTACCATCATTCAGTGATAATTTTCTTGTGTAAATTATGTTGAAAAATAGAGAAAACTGTGTATTTATATTAAATTTTATAATGAATGTTATCAGATTACATATATTTATACTATATATTTAGAACAGTAATCTCCAAAGTGTATTGGATGCATCAATATAATTTCTCTATTTCTTTTCACTGAAATCAAAAACATTGTAGATTGACTCTGGTGCCATCACTCTAAATGTTAGATAGTCGCATGTCATACCTTGAATTATTTTTTTTAATTTTTTTTTTAAAGATTTTATTTATTTATTTGACAGAGATAGAGACAGCCAGAGAGAGAGGGAACACAAGCAGGGGGAGTGGGAGAGGAAGAAGCAGGCCCATAGTGGAGGAGCCTGATGTGGGGCTCAATCCCATAACGCCGGGATCACGCCCTGAGCCGAAGGCAGACGCCCAACCGCTGTGCCACCCAGGCGCCCCTGTCATATCTTGAATTATAAACTGCTTAATTAAATATATTTACAGATTAAATTATCTAGTTTTAGGGGCCTCTGGGTGGCTCAGTCAGTTGGGCAGCCGACTCTTGATTTCAATTGAGGTCATAATCTCAGGGTCATGGTATCGAGCCCCAAACTGGGGTGTGCTTGTCCCTTTCCCTCTGCCCCTCCCTCTACTCCTCCCCGCCCCCCGCTCAATCTCTATCTCTAAAATGAATAAGTAAAATCTAAAAAATAAAAAAAATTAAAAAAAAATAAATTATCTAGTTTTAAGCAAAACTAATCCTCCTAAAATGGACAAGTGGTTTAAAAATATGCCCATAAAGAAATCATGAACTAAAGAAAATGCTAATAATATAAACAAGAAAATAGCATAGCTGATGCTTCCCCTATTTCTGTAGGAGTCTGTTTTCCTTCATAAAATGGCTGATAAAGATGACAAATGTCAGAGAGCCTGCATGGTTCAGTTGGTTAAGCTTCTGACTCTTGATTTCAGCTTAGGTTATGATCTCAAGGTCATGAGATCGAGCCCATCATCAGGCTGTGCACCGGGCCTGGTGTTTGCTTAGGATTCTCTCTCCCCCTTTCCTTCTTCCCCTCCCCCCACTCATGCGCATACATGCACTCTCTTTCTCCCTCAAATACATAACAAAAATCTTAAAAAAAATTTTTTTTAAACTTTATGGCTTCACTAGAGAGAGAGAGAGAGAGAGGTTTTCTATGAATTTTTATTAAAGTTTAAATGGACTAGAACTGCTCACATGCTCAAAAAAGCCTATTGTTCTCTTGGCTGTGCTCTTTTCAAATAGCAGCAGTATTTCCCATCTTCTGCAGTCAATTTCTTTTCTTTCTTTTTTTTTTTTTAAGATTTTATTTATTTATTCGACAGAGATAGAGACAGCCAGCGAGAGAGGGAACACAAGCAGGGGGAGTGGGAGAGGAAGAAGCAGGCTCATAGCAGAGGAGCCTGATGCGGGGCTCGATCCCAGAACGCTGGGATCACGCCCTGAGCTGAAGGCAGACGCTTAACCGCTGTGCCACCCAGGCACCCCTAAAAGTTAATCTAAGTTTTGAAGGCCCAAAGTATCCATGCAAAACAAACTACAGACACATGAAAAATGATGGTTTAAGTTTGGCTTATAATATATAACTCTATGGTCCTAAAGTTTGATAGTGCAGTGGAATTTCATAAAGCTAACAATTCATTGTTAAAGGATTCAACTTTCCAACAGGTCCATCTTTTTATATAATAGTTATTTCTATAACATAAGCATTATTCATGTCCTAACATCATAGATATATTCTTCCGTAATAATTTTCCTCAAATTCCATAGGACCTTCTCACTAACTTAAAATAACTTACAGTCAAGGAATTTTCACCATCATCATGTCTCATATGATTATGAGCTCTTCCTCTACCATCAGAGATGCTGAGCAAGTCTCTTCCAAAAGGTTCAGAAAAACTTCTCATCATCTGTCGCATACTTTCTCGGTGTGCAATAAAAGAATCACTGTTGAAAAGACATATAATCATCCAAGAGTAAGTGTTGGAATTTTAATAATAAGTAGGCAGCTAAATATTACAAAGAATTATTTTGAGTTGATATGCTTGTTAAAGAGACAAAAGAAGAGTTTAGGCAAATGGAATTATCTCACAAAGACCCATTACTTATGAATACAAAAACTGTTCCATTTGCTATCTACTATAATTAATCTATGTATAATAAAAATACACCTTTATTTATCCCTTAGTGTATAAAAATGACAAATACAAAGTAACACATCTCAGGTAGCTTAAGCCAGCATTAAGGGAAATGGCAAAAAAGGACTGAAAAATACTGCTACCAGGTAGAGCTCATTTAGGCAGCCAAAAATATAAATTCTAGTAAGAACCAATAAAGAATGCTGGCTTATTTAGTTTTTAACTCTTGTTTATGAAATATGAGCACTGAGAACTATAGCTATGTTATGAATACTGTAAATATACATTATTGTAATAGTCAAAAATAAAGCTATAGATCACCTTTATGAGGCTTTTGTTTCTAGGAACTCTTCGTATCAGAAATCACCACATAGTAAAAATATCTCCTAAGTCTTTAGATAGCTGTTCTCAAACTTTTTTTGAAATTACCAAGTAACCAATGAGCAGGTTAGAAATGCAGATTTCTGTCTCCCAACAATATTCCAGTTGAATTTACTAGTTCTGGGTGTGATTTGTGGACATGCATCCCTGGTGACCTTATTTGAAGTAGTCTCTTCACCAAACTTTGAGGAATAGTATCCCTTCTGTATATGAAGTACCTGAATTAATTAGAACCCAAGCCTTTCTCCCTGAACCTAAGTTTCCACAGCTGTAAAATGAGGATAATATTGCACATTCCTGGTGTTGAGATTAAAGCACGTAATCTGAAGGCACAAAGCATAGTATGTGGTCCATAGAATATGTTGAATGTTAATTTCCCTTACCTCTCTTCTTAACTCATATATGAATGCTACTCCCTATTATTCTATTAATAATATTAAAAATCTCTCATTGAAAAAAGATATGTGTTTTATTTAAAAATACATATAACAATAATCATGTTTCAGGCCCTTTTCTATTTGTATAAATATCAGTGTTCTTAATCAGATGTTATCCCATTCACCACAAGTCCCATTCAAGAATGTGATATTTTTACTGCCTTATTACAGTGTTTTTTTAGCTTCATTTCAGTTGGAAAGTCACCCACTGGTCAATTCCTTATTGCTCACTCTTAGAACTTAAGGCACATCACCATTGGAGCGTACTTTACCAAGGCAATCTTAGTCTTCCCCATAATCTGTTGGAGTCCCCTAATAGCCAGTCCCCCTTTCAGACTTCTCCACCCTAGTGTCATCCTCCTTATGTCACTCTTCCCACTTATAATTCTAAACTCCAATCTTCTTATGTCATCACGAGAAAGCTCAAAAATTCTGTCTTCCTTCAGTAGTCCCAGGCAGAAAAACCTTTTCTTTTTAATTCTGCAGTATTTGTATACAGAAATGTATTGGTCCATTTATCATTAGTTCATTCAGCTTTATTGCTAGGTACATTGTACGTATATGACTATATCACAATGTAATCATAAAACTGTTTCTAGTTTTTTGCTATTGAGAATAAAGCTCCTATGAACATTCATCTGTTGTTTGCGTATATGCAGTTTCATTTCTCTTGTGTAAAATAACGAGGAGTGGGATTGAGTGATTAACTTTATAAAAAATGTGAACTGAGAGTTCTAGTTGTGCTACATTCTTACTGATAGTTGGTACTGTCAGTCTTTTTAATTCTAGCCATTTGAGTGGTGGTGTAATAGTATCTCATATTTTGTATGTCATTCATAGATCTTCTCTGATAAAACAGGTGTTAAATTTCCCCCCCCTATTTTAAAAAACCAGGTTGTTTGTCTTATTGTTATGGACTTGCAAGAGTCCTTTATATATTGTAGACATAAGACTTTTATCAGATATTAGTCTTGTAAGTATTTTTTTCCTAGTCTTGGTCTTGCCTTCTCATTTTCTTAACATCAACTTATTCAGCCACATAGCTATGGATTTTTGTTAGGTCTTCAGTTTTCACCAGACTATGACTTTTGTGTAGTTTTATTTCTGACTAAGTTTTCTATCTCCGTCTTTCCTTTCATCTTTGTTCAATTTCAATTCTTATAACATTGTACATATTTCTATAAGCTGCTTTCAATTGTTTTTAGGAGATGAGGGGTAAGTACAATTTTTAAAATGAAGGGACGAATTGGAATAGGAAGTTAGAAGTAGATAAACTGAGGGAAGTATGGTTTAAGAAAGTAAATTGTGTTATTTTAATGTACCTTCTGAATTTACTCTGTGAAAGTTAAAAGGCTTCCATTTTTATTTTATATCTTCTAATATAAGAAATTTATTTGTGGTTTTCTCACAAAATGTTTGATATTATTAAACTTTATTTCAGTTAGGAATATTATAAACTTGATTATCTAGTCTCTGGTAAACTAATGAACTCACTAATTTATATGGGTGGTAGGCAGCCTCTAAGATGGCCCCCAATGATCCCCTTCCCTTAAGTATGGGCTGGATTTACTGACTTGTCTCTAATAGAATGTGGCTTCTGCTTGGTCATTGTCTTAGCAAGATAACTCGCTCTGGGGCAAGCAGCGGCTACGCTGTGATGTAGCCCTGTGAGGCCTACATAAGTGAGCTTAGAAGCAGATTTTTGAGACCAGTCAACAACCACGTGAAAGAACTCGGAAGTAAATTCTCCATCAGTCAAGCCTTGAGATGACGGCAGCTTTGACTCATGACTTGATGCAGCCCCCTAAGAAGCCCTGAATCACAACCACCTAGGTAAGCGGCTCCTGGGTTTCTAACCAACAGAAATTATATATTAAATGTTCGATGTTTTAAGCTACTAAATTACAGCAGCAATAGATTACTAATACATATTATATCCCAAGGAACAGTGCATTAACACATCTAAAACTGTGCCCATTCTAAGTCTTCAATTTTGCTGGTTTTTAATCTAAAGACTGGGAAGGAAATGAATGCAAATCCATAAAAATAAGTAGTTTGTAGGTCTGTTTTGGCATTGTGAGGAAATTGTTTTTAGATTTTCAACAATTTGGAGACTATGTTTGGGATGGTACAAATTAAAATATAAGCTTCTATAAACCTCAGGAGTATGGGGTTTCTCAGACAGCTAATCTTACTCTAGAACAGTTGAAACGGAGGCACAAGAACCCCATGAAACTGTTGACTAGAAGATATAAGTCTCATGTATTAAAACACTGGAGCCAGAGAAAACCAACTGGTTTAAATGAGTACCCCTTCTCCAATCAAAAGTCACTAAGGAAGAGGTTCAGAACTGCAGGTATTGACTGCAATGCAGCTGCTTCTCTATGTAGCATGACCCAGGGGAGTAGGGACTTTAAGAACAGGAAGCAACTCTCCCCCAAAATGATGGAGACACCACCTGATAAGCAGAATGATTCAAATTCAGTAAACATGTATCATGTATACCGTGTGTCAAGCACAGACGCTGATTTGTGGTCTAGAGGAACTTACAGTCTGACAGAGAAATGAGACATATGTTTTAAAACTAAGATTATAAAACTTGGATATTAGTTTAGCTAATGTAAGAAATTGCCATAAATTCAGTGATTTAAAACAACAAATTTACACTTTTATAGTTCAGAGGTCAGAAGCCCAGAATGGATATCACTGGGCTACAATCAAGGCGTTGGCAGGGCCGGGTTCATTCTGGAGGCTGTGGGGGAAATCTGTTTCTTCCTTGCCTTTTTTCAAGCTTCTAGAGACTGCCCCTATTCCTTGGCTTGCGACCTATTTTTTTTTCCATTTTCAAAGCCAGCAGCATAGTATCTTCAAATCTCTCTGAGTCTTCCACATTTAAAGGACCCCTGTGATTAAATTGAGCCTACCTTGGTAATGCAGGTTAATCTCTTATTTTAAGGTGATTAATAATCTTAATTTCATTTGTAACCTTAATTCCTCCTTGTCATGTAAATGAACATATTCAAAATTCTGGGGTTAGGACATGGACATCTTTGGGAGAAGGGGAATTATTCCACCTACTACAGACATATTCTTAAAATCACATTTAAAGCATCCCAATTGTTCTTCCTAGTCTGCATAAAAGTCTTAGAAGATTGAAATGCTATAAAATACACCTGTGATTAACCTGGCACTAGAATACTGAATGGGATTTCTATGACTGATGATTAAGACAGTAATAAAGAACATAAGCCTACATTACGATAAGCCAAAAAAGTTCTTGAAAGCATCAGCTCCTGAAGTATCCACCTCAATGGCAGCATTGTCTCTGCACTAAATGGCCTGATTTGCAACCATTATTTCTTCTTATAATTCAAAGTGACTTTTGAGGTCCTTTTCTTAGACTACTAAAAGAAAAAAAAAAGTAAGAACTTATAAGGAAATCCTACCAATGAAAACTACCTTCTGTTCTTAATGTACCAAAGTAAGGCATCTAGTATACTTCTCTGCCCCACCAACCCCATTTCCTTAAACTCTCTGAGCTACTGTCTCCTTCCCTTTAGCAGTTAAAATCTTCCAGTAGTCATCTACACTTGTATCCTTTACTTGGAGCATTCACTTTATTTTACAAATGCCCCTTCCCTTCCCTTCACTTCTGCATTAAAGCTCCAAGGAGTCCCTCAACCTTCCAATTACTGAAACCCAAAGGTCATTCCTGTTCCTTGAATACGCAGCATGTCTAACTTTGGAGCAATGTATTGTTCCATTGTCTGATAAATGTCTCCTTTAAATTCTTTCTTTGTTCATTTTCCTTCTCATGCTTGACAGAGCTTCCTGAGTGTCATGGATAGGCAACTGGTGTGTAAAAATGTTGACATGCTCAGCCTTGAAGCAGTTGGTTGGGGCCTGAACCCGCCAAAACCCCTGGCGCTGGTTACTTCTGTCTTTCATCAGTCTTTCCTTCTTGTACCCCAAGATGCTTTGTAAATATTTTCTAATTGTGAGTGACATTAGAATGTTAAAAACTACTGTCTCCTAAAGACATACAGTTCCCAACTTATGATGGTTTTACTTAATGATTTTTGGAATTATGATGGCATGAGAATGCTACACATGGCTTATCTGGGCATAGAAATCTAGATCATTTCTCCTATTTTGAGGACCTATATTGCTTCATTATCTTCCTTCCTTAGTGTTAAGAGAAGAGTAATGACAATCTGGTTCTCATTCTTTCTAAAGAATCTACACTCTCATGGCTCAGTCAATACAGCATCTGCCTTCAGCTCAGGGCATGATCACGGGGCCCTGGGATCGAGACCTGCGTTGAGCCCGAGCCCTGCCTCCGGCTCCCTGCTCAGCCAGGAGTCTGCCTCTCCCCCTGCTCATGCGCTCGTGCTTATTCTCTCTCTCTCTCATAAATAAATAAATAAATAAATAAATAAATAAATAAATAAATAAATAAATAAATAAATAAAATCTTAAAGAATCTACACTCTCTGGAAGATCTATGGTTCTTTTCTTTATATATATATTTTAATGTATCAATTACATTATCATGCATCCAAGTATAGAACTTTTAAAAAAATCCTGACAACTCTCAAATTTCCCTTTCCGATCTGTGTTCTAAGGATTTCAGTCTTTGGCTAGTTTTAGAAATTGTTCTCAAAACATTTCTTTGTATATTTACTATTCTATCTGTTCCTTCTTTGTAGAACTTTGAACCTTCTGTGATTTTTGTCCCACATATTGGAAGAAATTCCTTGGCTCAGTTTCCCAGGTTACTAATTTAGTCTTTGTGAAAATTTTACTTAACTTGTTTTTTTTTCATTTTAAAATCAAAATTTTAATTTCTGGTATCTCTGGTTAGTTTGTTCAAAACAAATGCACTATCCTCCGACATCTCTAAAGTTTTTCACATTCGATCCATTTCAAACTCCTCTCAATGTGCTTTTCTATACTGCAGACACTAGAAAGCTTAAGATTTAGTTTCCTAGACTCTATTGCAGCAAAGTTTCTGGATTTAGGTTCTGCCAATTATGGGCATTTGAGAACTGGAAAGCAGAAGTGCGGCAGAGTCTGTGTGTGTACTATTACTTCTCTTATTTGGTAAGCATGGACACAGAGGTACAGTCTTTCTGTAGCAGTGTTGCCAAAACTCCGAGGGTGATCACTACAGCTTATGGGTATTGGGGGCCAGGCAAGGGAAATCCATTTGGCTGGCATGGCTCCTCACAGGTACACCATGACTTTAGAGCCCCCAGCAGTAGCAGCAGCTTCCCAATTCAACAATTCCTAGTGCGGGAAGTGACCACTGCTCCCTCCGTGGTCTGGACCTCTGACATGGCTTTGGGAGTCATTCCTGAAAGTGCAATCGAGAGGCTGTTTCTTAGGCCATCATAATGATTCTCCAAGCTGTTTAAAGCCCTGTAAAAAATTCTTTTCTGCCTAAAGTCAGTAAATTTTGTTTTCTACAACTGAACCAATGTAAGTAGGAAAGTATACATTTACTTTAATCCCACTCTAGCACTTCTAAGTAGTATTGATTATTCAAACTATTTTAACATGTTTCTTTTAAGTAATCTTTTCTTTTTTCTTTTCTACTTTCTTTTCTTTCCCTCAAAAAGAAGGCATAGGTTACCATTATTTCAAAGGGGAAATTTTTTAAAAATTCAAGTTAAAAATAGTCTTATTTGTGTTAGCCCATCCTCTTCATAAGTAAAGACTATTGATAATAAAATAACATACAGAAAATACTGTTCGTCTTTTCTGCTAGATTAAAAGCTTCTGGAGAATCATGAACGTCTCTCTCGCTCACTCCACTATCCAAAATTAGCCTGCAGATGTTTCTTTACTGACTGACGGAACAATAACTAAAAAAGGACAGGAAAAGAGCCATTAAAAACTTTTCAGCATTTTTAAAAGAATTTAAATGGAATATTATGCCACCTTTAAAAGAGCAAGGCAGATGTTTATGGGATGACATGGAAGGATTAACAAGATATACAGTATACCTCCATTTGTGTAAAAAATTCATATATATATGCTTATAAATGCACAGAACATATCTCTAGGAAGCTATGCAGCAAACTCGTCACCGTGGTTGCATTCGGGAGGGTAACTAGATGGTTGAGGGCCAAAGGTGAGAGGGAGTCTTTTTTTTTTTTTTTTGGTCTCAATAACCTATTTTATTGAAGTATAGAACACACAGAAAAGTACATAGATCATAATTGTATAAATCGCTGAGCTTTTTTCCCATCTTAAGCACTTTTTTTTAAAGATTTTATTTATTTATTCGACAGAGATAGAGACAGCCAGAGAGAGAGGGAACACAAGCAGGGGGAGTGGGAGAGGAAGAAGCAGGCTCACAGCAGAGGAGCCTGATGTGGGGCTTGATCCCAGAACGCTGGGATCACGCCCTGAGCCAAAGGCAGACACTTAACCGTTGTGCCCCCCAGGTGCCCCCCATCTTAAGAATTTTTAAATGCACAGTTTAAAGTATACTTACATTGTTGTGGAAAGGGAGTCTTTTATAACCATATACCCTTCTGTACCTTTTGTTTTTGCCATAAGCATGTATTACGTATTCCCAAAACACACTTTTGAAAATGTAAAGTACCTTGATACCTTATAAAATAAGGTACTAATTACCAAATGTTGGATGTTACTGAATTTTAAGTTTAAAAAAATTTTTTTCGGGGCGCCTGGGTAGCGCAGTCCTTAAGCGTCTGCCTTCGGCTCAAGGCGTGATCCCGGAGTTCTGGAATCGAGTCCCACATCGGGCTCCTCCGCTGAGAGCCTGCTTCTTCCTCTCCCACTCCCCCTGCTGTGTTCCCTCTCTCGCTGGCTGTCTCTCTGTCACATAAATAAATAAAATCTTAAAAAAAAATTTTTTTTTTCAAGTCGTCTAGTGCACATGTAAATATGGAAAATTGATATGGGAAAAGAGTTCTGCAATTCCAAATCATATGCAAATGTTCATTCCAGGCTGTATAAATGTGTTTTTCTTTCTTAATAGTAATAAAGCTTATCTCTTAGCAAATCCCACTAAAATGCTGTAAAATAAAGTATGCCAATTTATCTTATTCTGTGAAAACCCTAAAAGTATATTAGCTTGTCAAAGTTTGTGGTGAGATGCTACTAAATTTTATGTTTTAATGATGTAATAGTTCCCAACTGTTATCAATTAGGTATTAGTTTTAAAAATATGCTAAGGCAGAAACTGCACTCCAAACACATTGTGTAGTTCTGAGGCCTTATTGCCTTGATTAAACTTGGGACATAATTCCTGAAAATTGAGTGTAGAAATGTTATATTGTTTTGAATGATTGAGTCTACCAAATATGGTGCAAAGGTGAGTGTTTTTAACTTAAAGGATTTGATTTTTTTTAACTATGGTGATTAACTAACACTGCTTTGCAGTTCAGAAACACGGTGTCTCAGCAGTAAAGTTTTACTAAAAATAAAGAACAAGGTGTCAATAGTTCCATCAATCACAATTTAATCTTCTCAGAAAGCAGTGCCATTGCCCAGGTACACTTGATGATATTACAAAGTATTAAAAATAAAAAGATGAGTATTCTCTAAATAAATCTAACAGGGAGGCTGTATATGAGAGTGTTTCTAGACTACTTTTTTTTTTTTTAAAGATTTTATTTATTTATTCGACAGAGATACAGACAGCCAGTGAGAGAGGGAACACAAGCAGGGGGAGTGAGAGAGGAAGAAGCAGGCTCATAGGGGAGGAGCCTGATGTGGGGCTCGATCCCATAACGCCAGGATCATGCCCTGAGCCAAAGGCAGACGCTTAACTGCTGTGCCACCCAGGCACCCCTCTAGACTGCTTTATTCTACAGATTTGTTTATTCTTTTTTTTTTTTTTAAAGATTTTATTTATTTATTCGACAGAGATAGAGACAGCCAGTGAGAGAGGGAACACAAGCAGGGGGAGTGGGAAAGGAACAAGCAGGCTCCTAGCAGAGGAGCCTGATGTGGGGCTCGATCCCAGAACGCCCCTGTTTATTCTTGTCCAATATCAGTTGTTTTAACAGAAACTGTTAAATAGAAAAAGATAGTTAATAATGACTTAAATATCGGGGTGCCTGGGTGGCACAGCAGTTAAGCGTCTGCCTTTGGCTCAGGGCATGATCCCGGCGTTATGGGATCGAGCCCCACATCAGGCTCCTCCGCTACGAGCCTGCTTCTTCCTCTCCCACTCCCCCTGCTTGTGTTCCCTCTCTCACTGGCTGTCTCTACCTCTGTCGAATAAATAAAAAATAATAATAATAATAATGACTTAAATATCAATAGCAGGTTACCCGCTTACCTGACCAACATGATAATTTCCAACCACCTCCACATTAGGACCACTGCTGCTCTGGATGATTGATAACCACTTTAAAAATCACTTGTTTGACAAATCCATATTCTAAAAAATTGTAACATGTCAGTACTCTTACTTCTCCATTTGCTCTCCTGCCATAACTCTCTTGTCCTCTACATACCAATCCACTTAGGAACACTGCTGTACTTTCCAGCCTTCTCCCTGCTCATTGACAAATTTTATGCAAAGTCATAAAAGGAAAGTGCTCTCTCCAGTGTGTGCAGGTTGAAGATACTCTTATTGCAACTGAATACAAAAATTTCTACAGGAAAATTAATTAATCAAATTATTAACTGAATCTCTCAGAATGAAGAGTCGCTTTAGATAAATGTTGGGTATTAACTGGAAAAACATAATTGTACTAAATTCACTCAGGAAATATAAAATGAAGACACCAGACATTAGCTTTACTTAGCTATTATATATATCTTATTATTTCCAACTAAAGACAGACTTTAACGTATTAAGAAAAAAAAAGATATTATACATACGATGCAGAAAAATATCATAAACAAGGTCATTTTTCCATGAATTCTTGTGGGATTTTTAGTTTGGGATTTTTGTCTTATTGATAAGAGTGACAGGCACAGAAAATTTAACAGACTACTATTCCTAAATTTTCCACCTGTTAAAGGTTTCAGAATCACTACTCTAACAGGATCGTAGGTAACTAGCGTTATAAGGAAGTTGCAACATTTTTTTTTTAAAGATTTTATTTATTTATTTGACAGAGATAGAGACAGCCAGTGAGAGAGGGAACACAAGCAGGGGGAGTGGGAGAGGAAGAAGCAGGCTCATAGCAGAGGAGCCTGACGTGGGGCTCGATCCCATTAACACCGGGATCAGGCCCTGAGCCGAAGGCAGACGCTTAACCGCTGTGCCACCCAGGCGCCACAGGAAGTTGTAACATTTAAAAATTAAATGGATCAATGGCACACAGTGAGCAACTCAGGTTTGAACATACTGGAGAGCAGAAAGGGAGTTGTTTCATGCTTCTGAAATCAAGGTCTGAAGATCAAGTTAGTTTATAATTAAGGAATCAGAATTTGGTGTCTGGATCTCCCACGTTTTACTGAAAGGAACAGAATTTCAAGTAGTTCTAAGACCCATAAAGAGTTGTCTAAGGAACAATTGTTTAATTCTTACCTCAAAAACTAGATTATTCCAAACTACTTCATATCTAGATGATGCTTAATGCCAAATGATACCAAGCAATTGGAATTATTTTAAGTTTTATTACATGTGATATGGTACTGTGGTTATGTAAGATAACCATATTTTTCAGAAATGTATTTGGAAATACACAGGGGTTTCATGACAAGAAATCTGGATTTGTTTTAAAACACATTTGAGATATCAGCAGAAATAGAGATAGATAAAGCAAGTATGAATTTTGAAATTCTGGGTGACAGATACACAATTGTTATACTTTTATAGTATATGTTTGCAACGTTTCATTAAAAAATTTTAAAGAAAAAGAAATAGAACTATGTGGAGTTAAAGGATTTCATACCATCTGATGTTTTAAAATGGATGATTCCAAAGACAGTCCTTTTGCTTAGAGCTCCATACTCACTGGACATTTATAGCTTAGAATATGGGTACCAGTGTAGAGATTAAAATGTTCATTCTTATTAATATGCAGTCACTTAGGAAAACCAGTCAACTTTCCCTTTAGATATGTGGATGAGATTCAACTGCAAAGAAGAAAAATACTTCAGAGAATACTAGATTTTGTTCTGTGAACAAGTGAGTATTAAGCAGCTATTATTTTCCTGTAGAAACATGTAATTTAGTGAGATTTATTTTTCTGATTACATTGTAATTGGGCTACAAATTCAACAACTAAATGTGGCTCATTTAATATGTTGCCCAGGTTTCTCTTTATTTAAATAGAAGTAGGTATATTTATATGTAGAACAACTGTTAAAAACGTCTTTATATTTTGAGTGACATGAACAAAAGGCTGCTTGTTGGAAAAAGCATTAAGACAAAATTGTGCTCACAGTCTGGCTTTTGCACCTGTCTAAACCATTCAGGAAGAAATCTGGCTGGGCCCTGAAGTGAGTTCAATTCTTGTCTACCCAGAACAGCAGCTGTCCAGAGATAAGACTTTAAAATTTCTCTTGTTCAAGCTTGAATTCTTTTTTATCAAAACCAAAAATCTCCTGCAATAGCAAGGAACTATTTTATTATTTTTAAAATTAACCAAATGCAGAGTTTCTTTTCTCAGGTGAGAAGTCAATCGTTTTTATATTTTTCTACCTATTCATATTATTCTCTTGAAAATTAATGTTTCATTCTAGGAAAATAAATTGGATATATGGCAAGGCTTTAAAAACTTCATACATTATAAACTGGTCATTTCATATACATAAACTAGTCTAAAGTAATAATTTGAAACGTGGTTAAAGATTTAGAGAAAAATAATCTTCGTACATCCACAAGATGCAATACTTTGCAGATGCTAAATTCATATTCTAGAGAATATCTGAAGACTAGGAAAATGATTGTGGTATAGTAGAGGAAAAACAGTATATTTATGATCATAAAGCTTTGTTCTAATTTTGGAAAATATTTTTCATATATGGAAAATGGAAACAAAATATACCAAAATGATAAAATCTTGGTTGCGTGATTTCCTTTACCAAACTTCCTATAGTTTTCAGATTTTCCATGAGGATGCACTTTCATTTAAATCAGAAAAAATTTACTTATACCATTATGATAGCCATACTACCTCTTTTAGGATTGCTGCACAAACCACAACCAAACGGAACGATATTTTGCACCAAATGTACCTTTTCTACTCCATATTATTAACCTATCACAAGTTATGAAAAATAAAGTTTGCCCCCCCACCAAAAAAAAAAAAAAAGAACTCTTAGATTGGGAATAATTTCAAAATAAAAGGTTTCTTTTTAAGGGATAGTAAGTTTTACTTCCAAATTAGGTCCTGTTTTTAAGACCCTCTCAAATATATACTGACCAGTTACAATTTTATTTGACTAGTACAATACTATAGCAAAAAGCAATACATTATTCTTTATACATAAGGGTCTCAGATAAATGACATGGCAGTTCCGGTTATCAAGAGAAATTCCTTCCTTCCACTATACATAGTGGTGGCAAAAAGCTTATCATCACATTGTTATAGCTCTCTTGATCATAAAGAAATGTTCCCTAGTTGCAATGAGGTGTAAAGATCCATAAAGAAAAAACATTAGGTGATCCAAGTTTTGACACTAGAAATAATGCATATTACATTCATAAGAGAATCTTGAGGGAATAGGCCATGGCTTCACAAATTTATAATAGAGTTCACAGCATTAGGCATATAATAGAAACCTAAGAAGTATTTGAAGAACAAATTACATTTCCATAGGCAATTCTTTATTTCCCCACTGTTGAGAAGCACAGTTTAAAATGGTGGTGTGGTAGAAGGCTTTTATACTAAAAGGGGTGTAGGAATGGCTATGGCCCCCTCTCATCCTATAAGTACTTTCCTACTTTTGTGTGGATATTTACAACGTTCAGTGATAGACCCAAGCACTCTGATAGGATTAGATGCTACCAAATGGCATTCCTTGATCCAGCAACTACCTCATACTCAGGTTGTGCTCCTTGGCTCCTAATTCAATGGTTTATATCTAATGAACCACAGAAAGCCCCCGAAGTCTACCTTAGAAATTCTTTCAGTTCAAGGCTCATAATGCCTCATTCTATCAAATATGATCTTGAAATCTGCAAAGTTCATTTATAAGAAATATCTGTATTAGAATATTTCTGAGAACAAATTTTTAAGTGCTAAAAATCACAGAGGCTGTTAGGTGTCTTAACATAAAATGGGATCCTGAAAATCAAAACCTTAAATTTTAGCTGAGTACTCTCAAGCTGCCTTTATTAAATGATTAAAATTGTGGCAGAATACTAATTAGCACCAAACTATGTCATCTTGATGAAGACCCTACCTCAGACTTTAAGTCTGAAAACAAGTACGTGAGTAACCCAAACATTCATTGTTCACAAAAGCTTATTTAGAAAGGTGATTTTATTTCCCGTTTTATTTATTTTTATTATTTTTTTTTAGTTTTTAAAGATTTTTATTTATTTATTTGACAGAGATAGAGACAGCCAGCGAGAGAGGGAACACAAGCAGGGGGAGTGGGAGAGGAAGAAGCAGGCTCATAGCGGAGGAGCCTGATGTGGGGCTTGATCCCAGAACGCCAAGATCATGCCCTGAGCCGAAGCCAGACGCCCAACGACTGCGCCACAGGTGCCCCTATTTCCTGTTTTATGACAATATTCTCAATCAAGAAAATATCAGTGAAGGCCTGTCTTGTACATGGAATACATTCACTGTCAACTCAGTCAGTGAGTAAGTGAAAGCCTACCTCTAAAGGGCAAAATAATTTTTTTTAACTTAAAAAGATTATAGATATGTAAGTTTTAGCTCCTGCTAAGAGCAAAGAGATGGAAAAAGTAACATCCCGTGAATATATGTAGGGGTTCTTTGACCAAAGACTGGTCGTTATACATAGGGTGCCCTTAAGGAAATGATAACAATTTATAATTAAAAATGAGGCTGATAGATCTGTCAACTTGCTTCTGAGCCTTTAATATCTAATAGCTGATACATGGTAACATAGCTATTCTTTGTAAACCTGCATGATCAGACTTTCATTTCTGTAGCTCAGAAGATTCAAAGTTCATGCTTCTGCACAAAGTAGAAATTTTTAGACTGTACCAGATATAGGTAAATTTTTATACTAAATAATCAATGTTTTTAGAATATAGGATAGATGCCAAAATCATTTGAGCCTCAAATTAATTTTCCTATCCATACATATGTGTTTCTATTTCTTAAGCAAATATAAATGGGAAGGGAAAGTAGTATCCTTGAGAAAAAACTGCATGCCAGAAGTGCCAGCTTTTTGGCTTTTGTGTTTTGAACGAAATTACAAGTATTATTTACTTAAGAAGTTATATATGAGGGTACACTTGGCAACTTCCACTGAATTTCAGCTCTGCAACATCAGGTACAAAAGAAATTTTCCAAATATATCATAAAACACTAAGTGTTTAAAAGTGATATGTTGAAAAAAACTTCAGCATATCACCTTTAAAGTTTCCTTTTAATTTTCTGATGAAACATTTAAGTTGCAACTTTTAGGGTAAACATTGAAAATGAACATATTTGAATTCAAGACTATAGATTTTAATCGTTTTTTAATTCAAATCTTTTAAACATCTGACAGTTAGATTACAGTATTTTACCAGTTTCAAATTATTTAATAATTCTACTTTTATGTCCAAAAAGTATCTGTCTGCCCGCTTTTGAATAATTAGTAAATTAGTAGATTGTGCTTGTTAACATCCTTGATACTGAACTAATGGTTAGACAATGGTAGTGGTCAAATAAGAAAGTATCAACATCAACAACAGCATGTGTTGAATGCAAATACTTTCAGCAACCAACTAAACACCAGATTAACTACAATACAAAATGTAAAGGACACGAGATTATCATTAAACAACATTTACTGAATACTTTTTACATGTCAGATATTAATTTACCAGTAAAGGAAACCAATGACACATTATGTTAGCAATAGGGCTAATATTCATACAAAAGATGGTGGGCAAGGAACCCTTCTGTGTTAAGGTCAATGAATGATTTGATAAGGAGTCTGTAACCTTTAAGAATATTTTATGTTGGACTTATATTAAGTAATGCATACTCATTTTGTTTGGGTTAGAGTAAAAGGGGTGGGTCAAATGACAAATTACTTGAAATAAACAAACACACATTCTCTTTCTTTCTTACTCCCCCCCCCATTGTGTTTACTCTCTATACAGTTAATTGTGGACAATGAAATTATAAGCATTAATCTGTTTTATAAAGTTAATTACAAAAATTTTATCCTAACTTTTTATGATATGGCTGTCTGCATTTGAAGAAGGCTATGGAGAGTGACGACTGAAAGACCCACTGACATGTAACCGACGGTCCTTTCCATCCTTAGCACAGAGAAGAGTGTTCTTTGATGTATGCCTACTATTTGTGGTCTGTTACTATTTCTGACCCTGACTCTTGGGTTCATTGCCTTTGCTCAGACAGTTACCCAAGAGTTTAAATTACACTTTTGCTAGACGTTTTAAAAAAGGTACTAATTATACACTCACAGTTTAGTTAAGGCCATTGCTGTTTTTGATATAATTGAGGGCATAATGCAACTCAAAAGTTGTCTATCATAATCTCCTTAACTATTACCCATTGTAGTGATGTCACAATTACATAAGAATCATTTCAACAGCTCAACTAATCTATGGATATATTTAGTCCCTACTCTCAGAGACTTTTAAAAGAGCAAATCATAATACAGCACAAAATTTAAAATTTGTTAAAATGGCATTAATTGTAAATGTCCCAAAGCTCCTAAACAAGTCAACTAAAACAGCATAATAAACCTGCCTGAATCTACACACCTCTTAATTGTAATTTACAACCTTTAGAATAAGGTTGTAAATTTTTATTTTTCTATATTTTATTTTTCTATATTAGTCATTTCATCTTTTTTACCATTATTCTTTCAATTGTTACTTTTATGTTATTTGGTTTAAAAATAGTACTAACACATGTAAGCCAACAAATTTTCCTTTAAAAACAACAATACTATGTAGTAAACTGTTGACATTTTTTTTTTAAGATTTTATTTATTTATTCGACAGAGATAGAGACAGCCAGTGAGAGAGGGTACACAAGCAGGGGGAGTAGGAGAGGAAGAAGCAGGCTCATAGCAGAGGAGCCTGATGTGGGGCTCGATTCCATAACGCTGGGATCACGCCCTGAGCCGAAGGCAGACGCTTAACCGCTGTGCCACCCAGGCGCCCCTGACATTTTAAACTTAAAAAAAAAAAAAAAAGTCCCCGAGTTGCACAGTTAGAGATTTTAATCGATCAAAATTAATTAAGACACCAAGTCAAGATTCAAACTGGCAAAACACTTGGGCAAAAAAGTAACACAAGACATCCCGTCTTAGGAATCCAACTAGATTGTGTTATCATTTTTATATAATCGCCAAAGCAAGAACTAAAAAAAAACCCAAAACCAACAACCTCCCCCCCACCAAGAAAACTAGATTATAATGAAGCAACTAATTAAGTTCTGGATGCCTTCTTCCTAAGGCATCACGTTAATTCACTTGGAACTGTCCACAGGTTTGACATTTGTTTACCTGAGGTGTTAAGCGCACCCACTCTCTGCTTCCCTGCACCATTTGTACTTTTGACAGAGAAGTCCCTTTACAAGCAAGACTAGCTTTGTAACAAAGCAAGCAAAGAAAACAAACAGCGCGCTTGGCAACCTCCAACCACTTCGACGTGAGACACAGCACAACTCTCCAACTTTGCTGTGCTCTCAGAAATGCGCATTTATGAAAATGCTGTTTTAAAATGTTTTCCTTTTCAAACAGTTGTCATCTTGTAAGACATTCCCTGCCTCTCACTTGGAATTGAAACACGTGTGGATAGGGTCCTCTAAGCATAATTCTCACCAGAAGTTCCACCTAGAGGGCAGTTACCATCACCTGCAAAGCTCGGCGGCTGCGAAGGCGGGCCTCCGAACGCGGGAACCCACCCAGGCACCCGAAGTCCGGCCAAGTGGAGAGCAGCGGGCACTTGGGTTTGTGTGCAGGGGGCCGGCTCGCACCTCTCCCCACCTCACGCTTCCAAATCCTTCTCCCCCCTCCCTCCCACATCCCCGATACTTCTCCCTCCCCACCGCCCCCCAATCCTTCTCCTCTCCTTCCCACACCGCCAAATCTTCCTCTCCCTCCTCAACCCCCCCATCCTTCTCTCCCCTCCCTCCCACATCCTTAAATTCTCTTCTCCCTTCCCTCTCACTCCCTCGAGTCCTCTTCTCCAAGCCGCCTCGTGAAGTTACTCAAATTCTCTCTCGCCTTCCTCACAGTTTTAACTCGCACTTTTCCCTTAAAATAGCTCCCTTCAAGATCCCTAACTCCCGCGCGACCGGGGGCTCGCGTCTCCCGACACTCACGAGAAGAAGGGATCATCCTCAAAGCTGCTGCTCAGCATCCCGAACATCCTGGCTCTGTCACGGGCGGCGGCGGACGCGGACAGACTGGAAAACGATGTAACTCGCCGCGGCCGCGACCCGAGCCAGCCTTCCTCACGCGTCAACGCCACTCAGCCGGCTGAGAAGGCGGTGCCCGCCGGGGCTGTGCGTGACGCCGAGATGATTTCCCATTGGACGCTGGTTTCCTGACGTCACCAAGACGAGGCGGGGAATAGTGCGCCGCTGCCATAGCAACTGCGATCAACACAGTGGAGGCGAGAGGTTTGGCTTCCCGCCAGCCAGGCAACCCTTCATGAAGCTTTCTGAGGGACGAGATAGCTTGTTCCCTGGCCTGCAGGAACACAAAAATTAGACCACCCTCTGCGTGACCTTGGGCAAACCGCCCTCGGCTTCGAACCCCAACTCTCTTTTCGGGAAAATGGAAACAGGTCAAGATTTGGGCTAGATGGCTTCCAAAGATCCATTCACTTGCCGCATTTTGTGATCCACGGGATCAAAGTCTTATATCCAAAACACTCTGTGGTAGTTGGTCAAGAGCTGTGCACAAATACTGAGAATAAATGTGCAACAAGTTTTTGAGTACAGTTAATAAACAATGTACTCAGGGCCTGCTTGAAGGAAATGAAGCTTATAAAATTTCACAAACTTCTTTGCCTTATGTGAGCCTAAAATTCAAAGCAATATTTCCCGAAGTGGGAGTGCTTAAGTTTTACGTAGACATGGTATTTAAAAACAAAATGAGCAAGTTGCTCTCTTTTTGGTCCTCCTTCCAGTCTCCATTTCAAGGAACAAGTCTCACTTTGATGCCAGCACGTCTTTCACACTTCTCCAGCATTCCTTGACCTAACAGAGTAGGACCCAGTCACAAGCCCTGCACCATGTCCAACTAAAATTCCATTACTATATAGCTTTGTTTTAATTATATTTAAGTGTGAGTCTTCTGTTTATGGCAAGTGAAAATGGTTTTAAATTTAAAGCAGTGTTAATCATTAATAACTAGTCTTTACAATGTAAGTGAAAAAGTGAGCTAATTTAAGGAATTAGTACAGGTGGGATTTGGACATGTATGTTTGTATGTCTACCTTTAACACAGTAGGCTCCCCAGCCTCTCTAGGGGGCTGTCCTCTGGAGACAGAAGGCCATCCCAGGCTCCACAGGGCCTCCTGGCATCGGGCCAGAGAGGTGGCACTCTTCCAACATGAAGAAGCATGTAGGACCTGATTTGAGGTGACAGGAGTACTCAGAGGTTATTTTGGGAGTTGGAAATTTAATTCTTTGGACCTCTTACCTCCCCACCTTTAGCCAAGTTCGCTGGCAGCCTCCTTTTCCTGAGACTGGTGATGTGAGGTAGGGCAGATTTTACACTGTCCAGGTTAAGATAGCATAGCCTTTCCAGGGAATAGGCTATTTTCTTCTCCTCTGTCGTCAGAATGAAGTTCAGAGAGCATATACATATTAGGGATTTCTAAATTAGTTTCAAGGCAAAAAAATTTGTTTTAGGAGACTTGATATTATTTTCTCTTTAAAATAGTACAACCCAAGATTTTAAGGAAGGCCACATTGTTTAAAAACTAAAAACAAGAGTGCCTGGGTGGCACAGTTGGTTAAGTGTCCGACTCTTAGTTTCGGCTCAGGTCACGATCTCAGAATCCTGAGACTGAGCCCCACCTCTGGCTCTGCGCTGGGTGTAGAGCTTGCTTAAGATTCTCCCTCTCCCTCTCCCTCTGTTCCTACCCCCCCAAAACAAAACAAAACACAAAACAAAACACCCTTAAATGAAATGGGGTAGATTACTGGTGATAAAGGATAGTATTAAAATCGTTTTAGATCAACGTCAAGTAAAGCAACTTGTAAGAACAATTTCCCCCTTGTTCCCATGGGGATTTGACTTAGACCCACAGTGCTAAAACATGAAAGCTTTAGTCCAGGCACAGGTTATTCGCAGAGTTACCTGGAGATCCCAAAAGCAATTTGGGCCTAATAGCAAATGCTTTAAAAAAAGGGGGGGGCTAATGAAAGAGGCGAGTGGAAGCTGAAGAGACAGCCTAGTTTCAGATCTGAAGGAAGTAGGAGAGGATGACTACCCCAGCAGGAGCAACAGGGACGCAGAGGAGAATTAAAGGGCAGAGGGTCCTGGGTTCGGCTGTCCATAGACTCACAATAGCTAATATTTATTGATTGTGTGTCAGGCACCGTCGAAAGCTCTTCATGTGCATTGGCTCTTTGAATCCTCCTAAGATTTTGTGGAGGAGAGATGGTTTTCATCTTCATTTTTAAGTGATGCAACCAAAACACAGAGAGGCTAAGTAAATTGCCAAGATTCACACAGCTAGTTACCGAAAAGGGTTGGTGGCCTGGAGTTTTCCCTGGTGTGGCTGGTTGCATGGAATGTGGGTGATGAGCCACGCTGAGGGATTCAGGGTGAAAGCAGGTAATTATTTCTCAGAATCATGCTGACAAACTAAATAATGGGTCCCAACTAAAAAGCATAAAATTTAGTAGGAATATATTCAAATCAACAATTCAATTTTACAAATATTTATTGAGTGCCTACCTTGTGTCAGGCACTGAACTAGACATTAAGGTGTTGGTGAACAAAGCAGACAAAAATCCCTGTCCTGGAATTTATATTCTTGTGAGCACGGAATAGAAAGAAATGGCACAGAAAGCAGTATGTTAAAAGGTGATAGGTGTTGGAGGGAAAGACTGAGCAGGGTAAGGGGGATGGACTTGTGAATTATGAATGGGGAATCCTGTGTAGGCCACTTTGAGAAGGTAAATCTGAGGAGATTCGCCGGAAGAAAATGGACTTCTGTCAGAAAAACATTCCAGGTCAACGCAAAGGTCCTGAGGTAGCATGTGCCTGGTGTATATAATATACAGTCTATTCCTATGTCCTGAAATTACCTTCAGAGGAATGAGCTGAGCTAAGTAAAGTGAAAATTATATATTGGGATAATAGCTCCTATTTATACTTCCTCAGTTCCTGGCATTGCATTAAGTGCTTTACATACATTTACTCATTTAATCCTTATAGCAATCCTGTATGCTAAGATGTTTATCCCACTATTACATGTGAAAAAGCCGAGGCCCAGAGAAATTTGGTACATGTCCAGTCAGTTCGAGTCCAGATTAATCCTACCCCAAAGCTTCTATTCCTGCCACCACCCTACTTTGTCTCCCTATAAAAAAAATTAACCATTTGCTGAGTGCCTCTATGTACATATATAATCTTTAAGTATACTACAACTTGTGTCTCATTTGCAAGATCACTGATTGAGTTGAGAAAACACAGAGAAAAGTGTAAGACCCATGCCAAACTTACAACTCTTTAACAGAGTTGAATACCAAGAGTTCCAAATGTCAATGATTCCTCTTTTCTTCCATCTATTAATACATCATCTGTTTATTAAGGACCAATTATATACCAGGCACCACTCTAGGCATTGAGGATACAAAGCTTCCTGGCCTCTTGGAGCTTCCATGCTAGAGGGCAGCTCTTTCAGCAGCTAATTCTGCAGTTACCGTTGTTACATTGGGACTTTTCAAATTGTTTTCAGAGAAATTATCTCAAGTGCCCAAGAAGAAGTAAACAAGCCTTAAAGATAGGATTCATTTTCTTCCTGGTGTTTATCTGGGCAGCAGTGCAGAAGCTTGCAGGGAAGAATTGTCCTGCCCTAAATGCCCATAGCGCCCTCTCCTTTTGAGAAATACTCTCAAAGGGAGTATTTTCCTCCAGTGACACAGAAATTCAAAGCAAGTTTGAGTTACAGAGGGAATTTTCCAATATTAACTTCTTTTTGGTGCCTGCTACTGAGGCTGGGGCCTGGAGTTTTCTTCACACTGAAATGCAAACAAGCTGCAGACTTTCTCAGTCGTGTTTGTTTTCCATCTCTGTGGACATGTATATTCATGGCTGGCTGTTTATTTTTCACAAACTGTAATTGAGTTATTTTATTTGGAAAAATGTAGGGACTATGTCACCTTCTGGGATTTTGGTAACGATGATCAGCCTTTATGGAAAGATGCTTTCGGCAGCCTCTTGGGGGCGGAAGTGGAGGCTCCAGGCCCTGGAGCGGGACCAACATTCAGGTGGCTGACGGGGAGTTCCGGAGAGAAAAGCAAAGGAATGTTCTGTTGTAGTGATGGAAGGCCAGAGAGGATGGACATATTAGAAAAGGCTGGGGAGGAAGTGAAGACTCACTGTAGGGTCAGGGCTGAACCAAAGATTATACCAGTGTTAATAAAAATGTGCAAAAGTTTTGGCTTTTCCTACACTTCTTAGATGTAAATCTTTGGGGCTTGGAGACTT
This sequence comes from Ailuropoda melanoleuca, assembly GCF_002007445.2. NCBI lineage: Eukaryota > Metazoa > Chordata > Mammalia > Carnivora > Ursidae > Ailuropoda > Ailuropoda melanoleuca. The sequence goes on from NC_048218.1 coordinate 101,840,072, forward strand.
TGGAGCATGTGTCGTGCGCTTTTTAAAATAAAGACTTAGATAAATGCTGTCTTTCATTTGGCAATAGTTTGCATTTAAAAAGTGTGTAGCTCTTTTTGTCAAAGGAGTCTCTCAACCCTATGAAGGAGGAATCGCCTTCATTTTGCAGATAAGAACACAGAGATTCCGGGAGCGAGAGTGATTTGCCAAGGTCCTCTAGCTGGCCACTGGTAGAATAGGGGTTCTGATCCAGTCTAACCATCTCAAGGCCATTTTCTTCTCACTGCACCCATAGCCAACTCTCATACAAAACAGGACTCAATGGTATAGAGTTATGGAAACATGAGGCTTCCAGGATTGTTCAAACTTGACATGGGTTGTTGGTTTAAGTACATGAAGAGATTTTTAAATTTTCCTGAAAAACAACAAAATGTTACTTTTTAAAAAATTTATTTGAGAGAGAGGGAGCAAGAGAGACAGAGAGCACATGCACGAGAGTGAGCACTAGTGGGAAGGAAAGGGCAGAGGGAGAGGGAGGAGCAGGGAGCCAGGAGCCCATCATGGGACTCGATCCCAGGACCCTGGGATCATGACCTGAGCCGAAGGCAGACACTTAACTGACTGAGCCACCCAGGCGCCCGAAAGTGTTACTTAATGAATAAAACAAAGACCATTACTCTAAAGGCAAAGAATTTTAATGACAATGTAAAATACAAATATGTTATATTAATTTTTTTTTAGTGACAAAACTCAAACTTTCTACAGAGCCATAAAAGACCCATGTGTAGTTGATAAACACATCCAAAGCCTGCTTCTTTTTTAAAATTTACTTTTTAATTTACTTTCTAATCCAAAGTGTACAGCTCAGTAAATTTTTACGTACAAATAAACCTACGAAAACACCATCCAGCTGGAGATCGAAAGCATTTCTGATGCCCCAGAAAATTCCCTCACACTCCCTCCCAATCTCTCTCAAAGGTAACCAATATTCTGAGATTTGTTTCTTTCACTTAACATTATGTCTGCAAAATTCATTCATCTTATTACATAGAGCAGTGCTTTATTCTTTTTCCTTACTGTGTAGTATTTCACTGTATGAATTTACCCCAAGTTACTCAACTACTGTTGATCAATTTTTGTTCCTCTTCTTTCTTCCTTTTTCTTCCTCCCTTCCCCTCTTGCTTTCTTTCTTTTTCTTTCTCTTTCTTCTTTCTTTTTTTTTTTTTTGGCTTTTAAGAATAAAGCTGCTATGATCATTCTCGTCTATGTCTTGATTAGTTTTAAAAATTGATTTAACATTCAGCTATTTTTTAATCTCATTGTCATTGAGATTCAGAAAGCTTTTCTCTACAGGCAATAATTTCATAAGGAGGATTTTCCCACTGAGTCAACACTTTCATGTTTGTGACTGTCTATTTCTTTTGTGGGTGGAAGAAACACTTTTTTCCTTCTTCTAAGAAATGAAAAATTTTAGATTCATAGAGCCTAAAACAAGTTGAAGAGTAGAAAGTATTCTTTAAGAAATACTGTTGAGGTCATCTGTTCTCAGACACTGTTTAATGTGACTGTCTACAGTGCTATTTTAAAAGTTATTTTTAAATCTTTGATAAGATTTGGAGAGAATTCAAGCTGTGGGTGGATGTCCTGCTGTGAAGGCAATGATTTGAGAAGTCTGTCTAGGGGTTAAGGGATTATTTTGGAAAACATTAAGAACTTGAAATGCCTTCATCCTTTTGTCATGTGCTTAGATGCTTTTATTATTTGAAATGTAGGGAAAAAATCTGCTTCCATCTTAGAAGAATTGTTTTTAATTTCAAGGCCATGCAAGTTTTAGTGCTACCTAGGGTATATATTTTAGGGTAACAAGATAAAGGGGTTACAGGGGATTATTTATGAGTGGCTCCAAGCTCTACCTGGTTTTCTCCTAATTCATATCTCCCTCACCTAGAAAGCCCCTTGGGACACAGCCTCCAGCGAGGCTTATACTACTGATTGGTACTGGCAGCCTGCTGGGAGAAACCGAGTGACCCAGGCCCAGGGAGAGTGTTGTGGTCTGCTGTTCTTAATAATAAAACCTGAAAAGCTGAAACCTACTATGTGCTAACCCACTGACTCATAACAGTTCCATTACTACCTTACAGAAGTAAGGAAACACGGGCTTTAGAGAGTTGAGTAATCTGTCTAAGGACTTACTGCTAGGAACTAGTGGAGTTGGGATTGAAAGGCAGCTTGTCTGACGGTAGACTCTGGGCTCTTATTAACACACCAGGCAGACCTGTGCTAGCACTTAGTAGGACTGTCTCCTTTCCTCCCGTTGAGGGTGGGGCTGTACCTAGAGCTGGAGTCAAAAACACAAGAGATGCCAGGCAAGTAATAAAAGAGGGAAGTGGGATCGGTAGGATGTTAAGAATTAGTAATAATCAAAATAACAACACACGTCTATTGGTTGCCACTGTGCGGCTGGCACACTCTAAGTGCTTTACATGATTTAGCACTCTCAATCCCCTGAACAATCTCACAAGATGGACGCTATTATTATGCCCCTCGCACGTGAGAGGAAGCTGAGGGTCACAGAAGAGAAAGCACTTGCTCAAGGTCACACATCCAGGAGTCCGGCCCGAGGGCCTGCACTCTTAGCCCTGTGCCTATAGCTGTGGGCTCCTGGAGGGGTGCACAAGGGGGCACTGGACATGCTTCCAGCAAAGGGGGAAACTGCTACTCAGCTCCAGATGATTGCCCTGCTGAAATTCATGCCCCCTGGTAATATGGAATTTCACATGAAATCTCCCAATTTTTAAAAGTTAGCAATTAATTAAAAACAAAATACCTGAGCAGGGCAAACAAAACAAGCCTGGGGGCTGAATCTGGCCCCTAGGCTTCGAGTCTGTGATCTAGTTACGGAGAGTGTGAGTTTTCATGGCATGAAAGGATACCCGAGCCCAGTAACATCCGCATATTGGCTTCTGAATGTAACTCAGAACTGTGTTGACAGCAAGTCCTGTGTGGTGAGAGCTGAGAAGTGTCCTGACTCCTCACAAAAGGCCTTTGTGAGTGGACACCAGTCACCACCACATTGCTGGCTGTCCAGATCTTAAAATATTGGGGCCATGAGGCAGTAGTTTCCTTTCTAAAGGATATTTAGATTACAAACTAATGTTTTCATCTGGCTTGCATAAGGCTAGCATAAATTTATCAGGTCCTGGGTATTATATTAACTTACTAATTCTGTTCAGTCTTAAAGGGACCTGAAATCATCTTGCCTGTAAACTATCTGCTTGTATTCCAATTTTTTATTTATTGAAGACTGTCATCCCTGTACCGCTTTGGAAACAGTAGAATCTAGCAATGTATGTAATAAAATTTCAAAAGGCCATTTATCCATATAAAAATAATCTGTTAAACTAAATGTGACTGGATGCTTTTTTCCCCTCTTAATATTTGCCACTTGTTTACTTGATACTTGTTTTGTCACCGGCCAGCATGTATAGGGGAGCCATAGGTTTTATTTTTTATTTTTAAAGATTTTATTTATTTATTTGACAGAGAAAGAGCGCACAAGCAGGGGGAGCAGCAGGGGGAGAAGGAGAAGCAGGCTCCCTGCTGAGCAAGGAGCCCGATGTGGGACTCGATCCCAGGACCGGGGATCATGATCTGAGCTGGAGGCAGATGCTTAACCCACTGAACCACCAAGCGCCCCGAGCCATAGGTTTTAGACAAAAAGTTTACTAGGCAACATTTTTAGAATTTTGTTTCTTTTACTTCATTTTTTCTTCTTTAGGCCTTTATGTTCATTCTGGGCATATAGTCTAGGCTCTTAAGAAAACATCTTTAAGTGCTGTTCTGAGTTTCTCAGGGCTGTCATAACAGAGAACAGCAAACTGGCTGACTTAAACAGCGGAAGTGTATTCTCTCACAGTTCTGGGGGTTCCAAGTCAAGCTGTCAGCAGGGTCATGCTCCCTCTAAAGGCTCTAAGGAGGAGTCCTTCCTGGCCTCTGCCTAGCTGACAGTCCTCAGTGCTCCCCGCCTTATCCCTGTAACACTCCCGTTTGTCTCTGTCATCACATGACCTACTCTCCTCTGAGTCTCTGAATCCAAATCTCCTTCTTACAAGGACACCAGTCACTGGATTTAGGACCCACCCTAATCCAGGATGAACTCCTCTTAACTTGATTCCTTCTGCGAGGACCCTATTTCCAAAAAAGGGCACCGCAGGTTTGAGGTGAATTTTGGGGGGGGAGAGTGAAATTTTTGGGAGGAGCGAGGACACCCTTCAACCCAGCTCATGCATCTATTAGTAAGCTGTACAAAAATAGTCAGAATAGGTACAGAACAAAATTCTTAGACTTAATCATTAAATAAGACTTGAAATACAAGCCAACAGTCGGCTGGCAGCTTGAAAGTGCACACCTTTATAAAACTTTACAGTATGCTTTTTGGATACTAACCTGATTCCTTCTAACTTCTTCCTACCTTTCTACTCTCATTCCCTCCTTTGCCCTATTTTCTTCATCGACTTGTTAAAATTTCTCTTTTATCTTGCCATATTCTATGCATTTTTATAAAACACTTGATGCTTTTCTGGAAAAAAAGAATGGTAGCAATAAATAAAATAATAACCACTGTTAATTTGGTGGTAGGGTTGAGATATTGGCCTCCGTTTGAGAACAAACTCATTATGAGATGCTTTCTAACATGATAAAATGCCAGTGTAGATCTCAGAGTGATGTCTCTAATTGCCTAGACCTTTTTACATTAGGTATCTGCATGAGTTATAACTCCTTTGTGAAGATAAAAAGGTTGCTGCAAGAAATTGCCCCAGTGCTGGGAGAGCTGTCAGACTGGAGGGCATCTCAAATGAGATTAATGATGTCTGCCTTAATGTAAGAAGATTTAGCATAACCAAGATTATGGATTCTGCAGAAACCTGTCAGCACTCATTTATTTGGAATAAATATTATTTTTAATTAAAGTCCTAAGGTAGGTTATTCCTGAACTAATGAGATCTACAGTGATTTCCTTTGGGAATTAATTTTCTTTCTTAATTCTCAGTCATTTTGATGATTATGGTTGATTCAATCTTATGCGTGGCAGTCAGTTTTATAGGACATGCTGATTTCTAGCTAAGGGCACTAACTAACCCTGTATTTGTTTTTACATGGCACTTTCATTTTCTAATTATATTTATCATTTAACCCAAATACTCTTAAAGGTTTGTCTGTCCAACTTAGCTGTCTATGGTGAGTTGGCTTTCTAGAACAAGATCACTCACAAGAGGGTAAGCTTCTTTCTAAGTGAAATGACAGGGACATAAAATCCGAAAATCATAGCATTGCAATTTTAAACTATTTTTTAATTGATTCTGGTTCTTTGGTAGGCACTGTGCTGAGTGTTTTACATACATCAACTCTAATCCACATAGGAACTCTGTAAGATTGGTATTACCATTCCGTTGTGTTTTTGAAACACATTTTATTTATTTATTTGTTTATTTATTGAGAGGGGGTGGGGCTCACGTGTTGCGGTGGGGGGTTGGGGCTCACATGCTGTGGTGGGGGAGAGGGGCAGAGAGAAAGGGAGAAAGAGACTCTCAAGCAGACTCCACGCTGAGTGCAGAGACCCACTGGGGCTCAATCTCACGACCCTGAGATCATGACCTGAACTGAAACCAAGAGGCCGCTGCTGAAAGGACTGAGCCACCCAGGCACCCTGCCCCCCTCAATCCTGCTTACTAGATGTTAGAGCAGAGATTCAGGAAGCAGATTCAGTAGACAGCTCATGCTCATACCACCATGCCACGCAGTCTCGACAGCAGCAATCGGCCAGCAGCAGACCTGCACATAACCATCAGTGCTTACCGGTGTGTAGTTCAACCAGTTTTCAGTGACTCCATGGGGTTGGTGTTCTGACGATTATTGCTGTGCAACAAACACCCCCAAGCTTTATGGTGCAAAAAAGCCATTTTATGACACTCATAAATTCTATGGGTAAAGAATATAGACAGGGAAATGACTATGGTTTATCTCTGGGCCTCAGCGAGGGAGCTCAGAGGTTGGAGATGTCTTCACTCACACGCTGGGTGTTGGCTGGAAATCAGACAGAACTGTCAGCCAGAACACCAACATGTGGACTCTCCATATGGCCTGGGTGTCCTCACAACAGGGCAGCTCCTGGGTAGTTGGTCACCTTATAATGGCCACTAGGGGCCCCAAGGGTGAGGATCCTGAGAATTAGGCATGGGCCTTTCCTGAACCAGGCTTGGAAGTTAGGCTGGGCCACTTCTGATACATTCTTTTGGTTAAAAGATTCAAGGAAGGGGACCTAGACTCCCACCTTTCAATGGGAAAAGTATCAGAGAATTTGCAGACGTGTTTTAAAGCCATCACAGCGTATAACAAATACTCTACCCCTGCTGTCTCTGGCTTACAGGTTGGATTTGGGGTTCTCATCTCTCTCTCTTGTTGGACCCCATCCCCTTCTGCTGACTCATTTTGTTCCCAGAAATATAAACAAGGGCATGTTCCAGGCAAATGTACCTCTATTACTAGTTGGGGCTTCTGCCCCTAATTTCCAGCTGATATGCTACCTTGATACAAGGGTTGGGAGACCTCTTTTCAACCATTTCTTTTAAGGACAGAAAGAGACAGACTATGCCTCTCATTTACCTTAGTTTGTCTTGGCTTTTCAGGACCAAAAGCAGGCTAAAAAATTCAAATTTATTGCTTCACTCACACACAATGATGTACCTGTTAATTCAATATTTAGCAAATTAAAATATTTGTTGACAAGACAGAAACTATTGATCAAGTGGTTGATTGGTAAATGTAGAATTAGAATTGAATTCAGCATTTTCCATGTGCTCACAATATAAGATGAATGAAAGGGTCTTTTTTCCCTTTCCTTTAAAGGAGAAAAAGTTGAATAAAGACAGGTAAACTACTTAAATGTAAAAGGAGGTGGTTAGTTACCAGCGTTAGAGTGATGATTTGGTGACTCCTTCCCCTTGGATCCTCACCCAAGAGATCATACCAGTATGACATAAAGTCAAGCTGAAACATGGTTGCTGCATCTCTCTAAAGGTGATACATTCACGCTCAGAGAACCACTCTTACCTGATTAGTATTGGCCTGCAATAGAGCAAAGAACAATGGTGATTAGGAATTCTCAGGGTCTAAATGCCACTCATGTGGTGTTTGAAACGTTTACATATAAACTATTACTGTTACTGCTTAATATAACTTCATGGAAAAGGTGTCTAGTAGCCTTTGGAGACCTGGGAAAGGGAACATGCCACCTCTAGCAGTATTCCTAGAAATTGTTTTCTGAATTAATGGAAATTTGAATGAGTAGATGGGATATGTAGCTGGGTTTCTTCAGGATTTTGCTAGCTATATTTTTGTTTTTAATTAGGTTTTTATTATAATTCCAGTATAGTTAACATACAGTGTTATATTAGTTTTGGGTGTACAATACAGTGACTCAACAATTCTCTACATTACTCAGTGCTCATCACGACAAGTGCACTCCTTAATCCCCATCAACTATTTCACCCATCTCCTCACCCAAGTCCCCTCTGGTGACCATCAGTTTGTTCTCTATAGTTAAGAGTCTGTTTCAGGATTTTACTATATTTTTAAAGGAAATATTATCTTACGATTCATAATTATCAGGGTATTTTCTGCTCTGACGAGCTAAAACACTACATTTCCCAATCATTCTTGCAACAGGAGTGCAGTCATTTGATTAAGTTTTAGTTGTGTTGTAAACTTCCAGGTGTGATATAAACTTCCAGGTCTCTTTTAACTTCTTAGTCTTCCTGAAAGGCAGGGAGGACATCTTTCTGCTGCCTGCAATGTGGGCATGTGGAATGTGAGAATGCTAGCTCCAGCCTCAGTCAGACTGAAGCACGTGGTGGAAGTCACCGACCAAAGAGCCCCAGTCCCTGATGTCTGACTCCATTGTAACTGCCTTAAATGTCTTTTCCTTGAGAAACATTTTTCCTATTTAAGCTATTGCTTGTTGTTGCTATTGTTGTTATGCTATTGTTATGAAATGGATATACTTAATTAATCCTAATTGATACACTGCCCTTGAAGATAAATTTTATCAGTTTTGGTCTCAGCAGGGAACAGAGGACATAGGTAAAAGCGTTTAATGAAGGTATTAAATACAGGGATGTGGGCAGGGGTAAGGGCCCCAATCAGGGAGTAGTAGCTATAGGAAACTGTTCCAAGCCCCAGGTCTGAGGGGCAGGAAGAAGGAGCTGTTACTAGAATATGGTGAGAGGTGCACCTTGGGAAAGGGGCTAGCCTACTAGAGCTGTGGCTTTCGGAAAGCAGCACAACTGAAACATGGCCCAGCAAAGGGACAGAGACCCAGTTCTCTCTGCTCCTTCCTCTGACTTCCTGCCAGTGCCTCCAATTGGCGGAACCCAACCAAAGGCTGGAGGGCAAGGGAAACAGGATGTTGCAGTCTATAAGGTCAGCCTCCTGGGAATTGTGACCAATGATTTTAGGGGGAATATGGAGGGAACTAGCTGCATAAAATGTATCCTATTTAAAACGTGACTTTTTAGTTCTTAAATGATATGAAGAAGAGAGTGATACAATCTTATTTTGCATAAAGTAATGTAATTTGAAATTTTATTTACTGTTGCTATTATAGTACAAATAAAAGGTACATACTCTATGGCTTAGCAGTTTCACTTTTAGGAAATCTATGCCGCCATTCGAAAAGAATGAGGCACACAGATGTACTGCTTCAGAGTTATCCAAGGCAGCATACCAGGGGAAAAAGTTAACCGCAGACCAATCTGTTTCCATGGTCTGAAAAGGGAGCCCATATGTCAATATCTCTACAGAGATATATTTGTTTAAACATAGGGCAAGTCTGGGAAGGACGGTTAATAATGGTCACTTGGCAGGGAGACAGAGCAGCAGTGTAACAAAACTGGTTGCATATGGATGACTTGACTTTCCTGTTTTATAAAAAAATATTAAATAAAAACCTCAAGTCACAAAAATGTAGAAGATATCACTTAAGAAAAAGGTTAATTCTTGATATAACTTTCATTACGTATATTCTTTAACCAGGCTGATGTTGCCTGTATTTATACAAGGCCAGCAAATGAGCACATTTAATAAATTATATGTGACCATTTGCTAGCTGGCACATTTAAATTATATAATTTATAGAAAACATATACATGATGATCGAGTACACTTTGAAGTACTTAGAAACAGAATTAGTTTAATAAAATAGTGGCCATTCACATTTAATATACACATTCCACATTGAACCAGAAACCAAAATTCAAATCTCCCAGTGACATTTAAACATTAGATTGATTTTTTATCTCTAAAAGTAAAAATACACTTTTATGCTATGCTGTCTTTGCTGGCAAAAGGACAGAGATTTTTGTCATAGACTGTGAGAATTTTAAGGTAGTTTTTCAAAAAATAAGAGAAAAAAACATATTTTTGTAACTTTTTCATTGCTCTTTAAGGTCTGTTTAAATGCCTTTCAAAGGATTTAGAAATTAATTGAACAGAGTCTCTTGGGCATTACATTGCACAGTTATTATAGCAAGATGAGAATACTTAGAAATTGGAATTTCGTTTAGGACAACAACTAAAAACGAAGTCTCTGGTATTTTCTGAGGTACGGTGAATGGTAACAGATTTGTTATTCTCTTGTTAATTATAAAGAAGGGAAGTTAAAAGTCTCTGAGCATCTTTTTCTGAAAGCAGCCCACAGGACCTCTGAAACACAAGCCTGGTTGTAGGAACAGTGTTAATGTGAATAGGTATTTATTTGCCTTGAAATGTTTTGGTAGAACAGCTGTTAAGTAACACAGGACTTTGGATGCTGATTATGCTCTATGGTAGGTCCACAAATTTTAATGAAATATTTTAAACATGCAGAAAACTACATTTATGGGAGAGGATAATTTTGGATGACTTTCCATTTTCATCTCATATACTGAGATTGCAGCGGATTCAAATACACAGCATTTTGAAAAGAGTATTTTTTCAAAGTATTAATAGTTATGAGTTATCTTCTCCAGGCCAATTAGACATACCATAGCAGAAAGAGAAGAGAGAAAAGCAACAATGGGGCTAAATAAATAGTCCAGTTACTGACTTTGTTCAAAAAATCTAGGAATTTTTAGCAGTAGTCATTTGTCCATTGTGCTGGTATTTGGAAAACATTTATTTCTCAATTATTTATGTTTTCAATTCCATTTTAATTTTATGACATAATTCTTGTGGAACACTCACAGAGAGATAGACTGTAGTTATGGAGTTTACTCCACAGTAAAGACATGGGATTTTAGCAGCTCATTTTTAAAAAGATTATGAAGGGAGCCCGCACTCTACTACGTTTTTTACACTGTGGGATTTCAGCCCAAGTATCGTGTTACAAGATGCTAAGAGAGGGTCAGTTCAGTTCATCGTTCTGTCTGAGAGCTGTAGCAGGATCATTTTGCCATTCCTTCTTAAGATCTAAAAATAAAATGGTACACTGTTGAGTTTACAGTGGTGTATTACTATATTGGTAGCCTTTACTTCTTGAGTACGGGCCTATAGCCTGCAAGGACAGCAATCCCAGGAGCCAGCAGGTGGGCCCTGAAGGACCACATCCACAACATCTGAAATATTATTTAAGCAATAAAAAAATTACACTAGAAAGCCTGGTCTAGTGTAGAACTAGTAAGATCCCTGCTTAAACTCTACTCCACTGTTGTGGCCCCAAATGCAACAGAAAGCCACATGTACTCTGTATTTACCCGTGACATTTATTTAGGATTTTTTTTTTAATTGTGGTAAAATACACATAGCAATTACCATCTTAACCATTTTTATGTCTGCAGTTCAGTGTTATTAAATACATTCACAGTGTTCTGAAATCATCACCACCATCCATCCCCATAATTCGTTTCACCTTGTGGAACTGAAACTCTTTACCCATTAAACAATAGCTCATTTCCCCCTCCTCCAGCCTGGGCAACTACCCTTAAACCTTCTGTCTTTATGATTTTAACTACTCTGAATAACTCATATAGGTGGAATCATAACAGCGTTTGTCTTTTTGTGATAGGGTTATTTCATTTAACATAGGCTCATCCAAGGCTCACCCATGTTGTTGTATATTGTAGAATTTCCTTCCTCCTTTTTTAGTTAACGTACAGTGTTATACCAGTTTTAAGTGTACAATGTAGTGATTTAGCACCTCCATACATCACCCTGTGCTCATCAGAGGTGCCTTCCTTAATCCCCATCACCTATTTCACCCATCCCCCCACCACTCTCTCCCCTCTGTTAACCATCAGATTGTTCTCTACAGCTAAGAGTCTGTTTCTTGGTTTGTCTCTTTCTCTTTTTTTAATCTTTGCTCATTTGTTCTGTTTCTTAAATTCCACATGAGTGAGATCGTATGGCATTTGTCTTTCTCTGACTGACCTATTTCGTTTAGAATTTCCTTCCTCTTTAAGGCTGAATAATATCCCATTGTATGTATACGCCACATTTTACTTATCCATTCATCCATCCATGGACACTTGGGCTGCTTCCATGTTTTAGCTATTGCGAATAATGCATTATGAACGTGGGTGAGCAAGCATCTCTGAGACTGTACTTTCAATTCCTTTGGTATATACATAGGTGCATACTTATTTTTTGTACTGGTTTCAAATAGCTTGAGTAATTTAAATAACCAGACTGCTAAATAGACTGCTCGTTTGACATGGGCAAATTCATTCTCCTTTCATAGGAAAATATTTATTGAGAGCTTTCTGTGTCAGGAATGGGCTAGATCTTGGGGGTACAACGATAGCAAAAATAACTTGGAAATACAGATGATAAGAGCATTTTCTTTGATTTAGAAAAAACCCACCAGCTAAATATATTGATCAATGTCCATCCCTGTGATAAAAGGTGAAGATGGTTAGAGAATTCACAAAGTGTCCTTTCTTACCTTTGTATTTACTCCTGTTCTGCGGTGAAGACTCAAGTATTTTCTTATGAAGGTGATGAACTTTTTCATTATTCCATAACTGAGTTCCAAGGAGTCAGGCTTACATTTAAAGGATGGCATTTAAACATTTTCTAAATAATTCAAGTACTGTATCAATTGAGTAATGGCCAAGAGCTGGTTTAAAATTCCTTCTGTAGGGGTGCCTGCGTAGCGCAGCTGGTTAAGTGTCCGATTCTTGGTTTCAGCTCAGGGTCATGATCTCAGGGTCTTTGTGGTCAGCACAAAGCCTGCTTAAGACTCTCTCTCCTTCTCCCACTGCCCCTCCCCCCTGCTCTCTCTCTCTAATAAATAATTCTTTAAAAAAATAAATAAAATTCCCTCTGTAATACTCGCAAGGAGTTTTGGGGTAGGGAAAGGGGGAAAGGAAGGAGTAACATGGGCACAAGAATTCCCGATCAATTCATCCACAGTTCAGTGATAAAAATGTCACCTGTCTCGTTCCATTTCCAGCTTTTGTTACTATCTTATTTGTTCACTTAAAGATTTTCACTGGATGCCCAAACGAAAGGAAAATTTGGGGTAAGATCTAACCACAGAGAAGTGGACCCTATTTTTTAGTTCCAAAATGATGCTTTCTATAACAGTACACAGTGGAAAAACAAAGAGTATCGGGGAACGCACAGTGATCCACACAGCTGTGCAAGGCTTTACTGGCAGGTGCGATGCTCTCTCAGAGGTACTGAAAGTCTCCTTTGAGTTACCTTTCCACGTCTTGGCTCATGTCATTTTGGTGTTGATACAAGACTGTTGATGCCAGTGGCCAAATGAAGGCTTGGCTTATTCATCCAATTCTCTACCAAAAGGAAGAAATGGTCAGAGAAAGCCAAAGGTAGTAACAAGGAACCTCAAATTTTGCCTGGATTTTTCCTGAGAGTGAGAGGCAGGGCCACCTGGGTCTTTCAGAAGAGGGATTCTTCCCTGGATTAGAACTGTGATAGTTCCCAGCCTCCAAGGCAACTATTAGGAAAATGGAGGGGGATGGCTGTGAGTCCTTGTGGCTCCAGGAGCCATCTTATCCTTCAAGTCTTCATCAGTTGTGATTTCTTCCATGAAGTCTTCCCTAATTTTCTAACTTGGAGTAATTTCTCTTTTCAACATGGTTGCAACCATGTCCTCTCCTCTGCCGCTAAGTATTATATTTCTTATGTCACATACCGGTCTGGGCTCCTAGCCAAACCTGTTGGAGGCAGGATCCCCACTAGATTCACCTGTGTATACCCAACTGCACTTATGGTGCCCAGTGCAGCCGAGGTATTGAAAAAAAAAAGATTAATGAATAAGTGGCTAAATTTGACTGAAGAAGACCTGAGATCCCTCATGTAAGTAGACGGTATAGGTCATTAACTGCAGAGCAAATAGGGTTTCCTGTGTTCTTGGCCAGGAGGGCGATCAGGGAAAGCTGGGGACAAAGCTGGATGGAACCCACCGACCACGGAATTTCAAGTGCATACATAAGGAGTACACTGATGTTGGGGTGCGGCTTTTCACACCATTACCCACGCAACTATTTGTTCCCTATTTCATTAAGATGGCTAGCATGCTAAAATGTTACGTTGGCATAAACAGAATACTTCTTCTATGAAGGGCATTCTTTTACGTTATTTTGCTGAAAGATCAAAGAAGGCAGGTCCACTCTTAGCATCCTCATTTTATAGGTGAGGATGCTGAAGCAAAGCAGGTGAATGACTTAATGTTCTTATGCCATTTTCCCCGAGAATGTAGTCAGTAATGAAAACCTAACTTATATTACTAGCACTCATCATTTTGTATGAAATCAATGTTTCAATAAACACCAAGGTCTCATGTAAGTCCAAATTGTTATCATTAGTCAAGTGACATAAAAGGGATTGTTGTGTTTTATAGACTCATTATATTAGGATATTAAAGAAGGCCAGGATGCATCATCTAGCTTGAGTATGGTGATATATTTGATAGTGTTCTCTGAAGTCTTTCTCATTAAATTTGATTTGGCTTGTGTGGTAATATTGTAGTCTTCAACAGGAATGTAGGTAAATGAAGTTAATAATACATTAAAATGAATCATACTGGGAATCAGGAAGGAGGGGAATAGTCATTGAGTTCCTTCAGGGACTAAAGTTTAGTTAATTAAAGAAATAACTTGATTCTCCATCTCTGTGAAAAATTTAGCTTTAAAATACAAATCAACCGTAACTTCTGTATTTGGGCTACTTGCCACAAAGGAATACTGGTGTTAAATATAATTAACGTAGATCACAATATTTTCACTAGTTATAGGTAAGGAACATCAGGTATACTGGAAAAAAATGCCTAGTCCAGGTTCTCTGGAGAATAACCGGTGGCCCAAATGACAACCCATATTCTTGCCTAGACCACTGAAATATACTTTCCAAAAGAGTGAGAATCTTTTTACTGTTGAAAAGTGATGCAAAGAATGAAATACAAAATATCTCAAAAATTGTAATCCCTTTTTTTAGTCACTAAAAATGTGTGTATCTGTATTAAAAATCACACAAATCTGAGTTTATGCTGGGTACTTTTACTGACAGCTAAAAAAGAAAGGAAAAGAAAAGAAAAAAAAAAAGAGAAGAAAAGAAAAAACCACTAGGACCTCCTTAGAATGTGAACCATGTTTTACGAGAACAAGTATTTTGTCATTGGTCTATTTTCCATGCCTTTTGCAACTGGAATCTTTGTATTTTTTAAATTTTTTAACAGTAATTAGAGTTTTAGTAGTTTCACAAATATAACAAAGATGGCTTTAAACTGTCCTATATATTGGTAATCCTCTCCCAAAAACTTTCCAGGTTTATCTTGTATTGTAAGGCACAGTCTTCACAGAGATCAGATTAGAGAGACCAGACAACAGAACAAAACAGAAGGGAAATATTCATGTCAGCTGTTGAAAACTAGTTTTATAAGGCAAGGCCTAGAAATCCTTATCTCTGGCATGTTTAGTATGGAATGCATAGTTGATTTTCATTCAGCTACTAGAGAAAGGTATTTGACAATGACAGATTGCCTTATCAAAATTACAATCAGCTGGCTTCCTCTGCAAGGAATAGCAGTTGGTTCAGTAAGACTGAAGTGAGAGCTCTTACCAGGTTTCTCAGAAATGATTTCCCCATCACGGGTATTTGCCCAACTGATGATGTCTAGTATGAACATACGGTTTCTAGAAGAATGAGCTGGGATCTGCCATCATTTTTAAAAGGAACACTTAGTAAATGCTGATCTCTAAGCAATAAATCATCAATTTATTTGATTTTCAAGAAATGTTTTCAAAAAATATGTTTTTCCTGTAAGATTAACATGCTCATTCTGCTTAAGATTGTTTAGAGTGCTTTTCGTTCTGCCTAAATTTTTACAATAAGGTGAAATGAAAGATTCAAAAATGGTTTCATCATGCATGGAAGATGAAATCTCACATGGAGAGCATATAGTTTGATTCTTACTTATGCATTATTAATTAAAATTATGTCCTTAAATGACGACTTGATATTTTTCCAATTTTACTCAAACAATACTGTGTACCATTTATTTTACCACTGATATTTTTAGGATTAACTTTATTAACAGTATGACATTTTCATGCATTGTTAAATTTTACACTAGTTTTAACGTTCACAATGTTTGATTAAGTTCAAATCAACAAATATTCAAGCCTACATGAGAATGAATGAAACATTACCTTTTCACATAATCAACTAACTGCTTTTTAAGAGTAAAAAGTTAATATTGGGATTTAAAAACCTAAATTTCCAATGTTAATGTTAATTCAACCATATGTACATTACTTAGGCCACAGGACTGCCCATTAACCTTTCTTGTCGGAGAGCAATTAATCTCTTGAACCACTTTTCCTCAGCATCAGCTTTCTCAATAAATAACTGAAATAAGAAAAAGAACAAGGAAAAATGTTATTGTTTGCCAATTACTTGGATTAGACCTTATGTAACATAAATTACCTTTACAGAATACATCTTTTAGCACAAGATTTGGATACTGTTTAACTTTTGGTGACTTCTCAACTAAAGAAAACCTATTTGGAATTAATAATGCTCAGAAAGTCTTGGAGTAAAAGGACTAATATCAACACTGTTCGTTAACAATTTTACACCGTATTTTGTGAAGTATATTTTCTAGACCCTTTCTCAGAGACACAGTGGAATGACACCACAGAGAGCACAATATGATGTCCGTGACATGCTCTGTTCAATGAACCAAATTAGAGGCAGAATTAAATCTTTTAGGGTCAGATTTGAACAACAAACAAACCAACCTCTTCTTTTTGCCTATTTTTGTTAAGCATAGAAAGAATACTTCTAAAAGTCAGACAAGTGATTTGGACCATACCGATTCAAATCTGTGTAACTGCTCTAAGGGACGGGGGTCAGCTGCTTGTTTCTAGCAAATAGGAACGTATGAATCCATTTCCTCCAACAGTCTCGTTGCCAGCACAAGATGACAACAGTTTGAATTCATTTCCGTCAACTAGATTTCAGCGGGCATTCTTCAGATCTAAGGAGCTTACATTTGGATGGGCCAGAGAATTGTCATCTTGGTACTTGATGGCGGTGGGGATGCTGCTGGGGTCTATTTCTTTTTCCCCGCTGGGAGGACCAGCAGCTGCTGGTGCTGACGGCACAGCTGTGTGCTTCACCTCACCGGGCTCCACAGACTGAAACGTGTTATGTAAATATTTTATTAATTAGGTCACAATATACAGTTAAAATTTTGCTTTAACAAAATTTCTTATTTTGAATAGTAATAGTTCATTTAGTCTTCTTTGAGATAATACTAATCATAAAAAGACTCTAGGTGACTGAATAAGAAACAATTCTTCTTAAAACAAGCAAACAAATACAAAAACATGGAGAAAATATTAATCATTTTTTTATGATATTTTTCTTCAGAAATTGGGACTTATGAGTCTACACTACAGAAAAACATATTTCATGGGGTGCCTGGGTGGCACAGCGGTTAAGCATCTGCCTTCGGCTCAGGGCGTGATCCCGGCGTTATGGGATCGAGCCCCACATCAGGCTCCTCTGCTGTGAGCCTGCTTCTTCCTCTCCCACTCCCTGCTTGTGTTTCCTCTCTCGCTGGCTGTCTCTATCTCTGTCAAATAAATTAAAAAAAAAAAAAAAAGAAAAACATATTTCATAAATCTAAATTCTATTAGTCAAAATAAGCAACAAATCTCCAGCATTCATTTGGTCTCTTTAGAGATGAAAAGCAAATTCAAAGGTTATTTTGTTTTTGCTTTTTAAATCACAGCCTCAGTGAGATATAATCCACAGATCACAATTCACATAACTTTTAGCATATCCACAGTTTCACAACCAACACCACAAGCAACTTCAGAATATTTTCATCCTCCTCCCACAAAACCCTGTACCCATTAGCAGTCACTGCTCCCCATTTCTCCCAGCCTCCCCACCCCTATGCGACTACTAATCTAGTTTCTGTCACTACGGATGTGTTTATTCTGGACACTTCATACAAAAGATCACACATTCTGTAGTTTTTTGTTGTCATTGGTTTGTTTTGTTTTCTGTGACTGGCTGCTTTCATTTAGCATGCTTTCAAGGTTCATCCATGAAAGGCTGAAGCATGTATCAGTACGTCATTCCATTTTATTGCCCCGGGATATTCCATCACAGAATACTAGGTGCCAGGCCCTGGGCCCAGGGCTGCAGACACGAGGACTGATAAATCGTTGCTGCTGCCTGCAAGAAGCCAGCAGTGTTGTGCTCTCTTGGGTTAATTCCCATACCTCCTCCTCTGAGAAAGGGAAAGGCCAGGGAAAGTGGCTAATTAGCAGCAAGGCTGCAGGGTAACATTTTGCAATGGACTTGATGAGAAGCTGAAATTGAAAGTTAAAATAAAAAAACCCAAGATGACTGGGAGATTAATTCCACCACTCAGCCTTTTTTCTACACCTACTGGTTCTATATGCGTAGTTTTTGAACCTCCATTTTATTTTAATTTAGCTACTTCTTAACATCCACTTCTCTGAATCAAGGGTAAAAGAGATGGCACTGGGAAAAACATCTAGAAAATGAAATCTCCATGAATTAGTTGATCCTTTCTTAGAATGATTTATCTTAGAACTGGATATCCATCTATTTAGTATTTATTGATGCTATTAACTGCTAAGCACTGAGTACACAAGGGAGAGTAAAACAGGTATGTTCCCTGTACCAAATGGGGATTACATTTTGCTAATGGGACTGGCAGATTACTAACAAATAGATATCAAAATAAAGACATAATCACAAATTTTAACAAGGGACGTAGAGATACTTAAAGAGATAACTGTTAAATTTGGCAGTTTTCTTCCTGTATTTGGAAGCCAATACTCCCCCAACCTCCACCCCTAGGTGTCAAACCTTTCTGCGTCTCCAACATACCGGGTCTAGAAGGCCTACAGCCCTGTGTGATATTATACTGACCCTTTATAAAACTGAGGATGTAGATCAGTAAAGCCCAACATTCTGCACAGGGCAAGGTGGGAAGTATGCTAATCTACTGAGGTCCAGACATCATTTTTTGGTAGTCTATGCTTCCATGCAGAGAACAGAAGGGCATGTCATTCTGCCTGTCTTAGCCATGCTTTGACAGGGCTTAGCTAGGAGACCGGCAGTATTGAACTGCCTTGAAGAATTGTGGAGTGCTGTTATTCTAGCTGTCAAAGATGTGGATCGCACATACGCAGGTGGTGGAGATAACATTCTATTACAAAAGTGAAGTGATCTCGTTTTCTTTTTACCTGCCGTACATTAACATTTTCTTTGAGAAGTGCTTATATACTTTTCAGGTAAAGTTTTTAAAGATTAGGATCAGAGCATGGAAGTTATTATTTAAATGGGTAATTAAAAAATGTATGACAGGAATCATCAATTGCTTCTTTATTTAACTGAGGAAAACTGCTGGAGAAAGTTTGACTATAAAAAACCCACAACATGGCCACGATCAAGTATCTGGCTTTGAGTAGCACTGCCACCTGGTGGTTCAGTTTCTTGTTTTAAAATGTACTTCCAAGAAAGAGTAAGTTAGACCCTGCTGCTTAAGGTTATTTACCCTCTTTCTGAAGATAGGTGGATATCTGCCAGCTACAACAATTTTAGGGTTGAATAACTGGCAATAAGCTTATCTGGAACAGCAGTTTGGAAATAAACCGCCTCTTGGTTCCTGAAGTTGATGATACAGCAGGAGCTATCAGATTATCTCCTCACGCAAGAGAGATGCGATTGCAGAGTTAACCTGTTAAATCGATATGTGTTGACGGAGACACAATGTCTAGCATGTTGTTGGTAATAGCCAGTTTCTGGTAACAGCTCCTTAGCTTAATTAGTGGAATTCACACAGCTTAAGAAAGACTCTACCAACTGAAGGGGCTGTTAACACAGAGAAGCCTTTTCCAGAGATACAAACTTTATACCAATGTGTGTAGAACTGTCCAGAAGAGAAAGATGTTGAAACCTGGGTCATGAGTAATTTAGTCCTCAAGAGAGTTAGTCTTTGCTATGCATCAGGGATAGCCCCTATCTCCCCAGGATCTGGATGAAGTGGTCCTCAAGATAATTTACCTCCCTTTGCTAAGTAATCGCCTGATAAATAATTCAGCTGCTCAGGCATCCTGAATCGCTACCTTATATTGCAGACACAGACATTTTAGAAACTGGAAAGGGATATCATTTTCTAAACTAATAAATTGGACTTCTGTTTTATATTACAGCTGAGTGTAAATTTATTCACTGTTGGCCCATCACTCCTTTCTGATCATTTTGAAATGCAGTGACTAATAAAGTCCAGTGTTGGATGGCTAATACTTCAGACTCTTGTATGTTCACCAAGGTAAATGCCACCTTCTTCTTCTTTGTTTTTTTTTTTTTAAGCATATTCCCCCATTAGTGAATTCATGCTTTCTTTATACTTAATAGGGAATGTGCACTGAGCTCACAATTATGAGAGACATTGGATGAGTAAAAACAAACATGGGCTCTGGAGTTGAGTCAATTTTGTGTGGGTGCTCTTTCTTGTCATTTATTGGCACTTTGACCATGGGTTATAAAATTTGCTGAGCCTCAGCTTGCTTATTTTTAAATAAAGGTTACCCGGATTTCAGATAACTTATATATGCTAAATGTCTAGCATTAACGGTAGCCACTATTAGTTCAGTCACTTTAAGTTATTCAAATGTAAAAAACAAAGTGGGGTTATGTTACAACATTGTGTTACATCATTTGCTTAGTGCTTTAATGTTTCCAACTGCTGTGTTGAAACAAATTGGCCCAAAGCTGACGTCTGTACACTAAACCAGTAAGCTACTATGTAAAGCTGTGAAGTTGTGTTTTAATTATTTGCTTAGTAATGCAATAGGTCCCCAAGCCTCCAATGAGAATTTTTAGGGTCTATAAACCATAAAAAATTACATAAAACAATATGTGACCCAGCCAGAATGAGAATCTTTGCATCTCCAATTCCTTTTCAGAAAGCCACAGCCAAAAGCAGCCTTCAGCATTCGGGGAGAGGAAGAGGTGGAGCAGAAGCAGGGAGAGGAAGAACAGCAACCGCTTTCCTTTCCTGAGTGTCAGGCACTTGGCCAACTGTTTCATGTGAAGTATCTTGCTCATCCTTATACAAACTTCTGCCAGGGGTATTACCTCCCTTTTAAGATAAAGTGAGCCATGGGGTTATCATGTGGCTTAAGGACACACAGCCAGTAAATGGCAGAATCAGCCCTGATCCTGTATCTGTCTGACCCTGTATCTCATGCTTTCGACCACTGCTTCCCAACTGCTAAACCTAAGATTTATTGTTATTTGGTTTTAATTTTAGAGGAAAGAAAAATGTTGGTAAAATATTTTAATTAAATACATTTTTAAGTGGCTCAGCTCAGAGTGCTGGATTAGTATTTCTAGGTTGCTTTTGCTTCTCCATCATGCTTATCCAATCTAGAACTAGCCAGCTCAAGGCCTTCCAGAATTGATTTTATTTCTTTGTGTGAATTACTGTTAAGGGCCACCTCTTTTAAAAGACAGCTGAAACAGTAGATGGGTTTCTCTTACACAGATTCATGAGCATTCCTTATGAAATTGAGAGGCCCCTATTTCATCTTAAAAAAAAAGGAAAGATTTATTTATTTTAGAGAGAGTGAGAGCATGTGTGAGGGGGGAGGGGCAGAGGGAAAGGGACAGGGAATCTCAAGCAGACTCCCCGATGTGGGGCTTGATCTCATGACCCTGAGATCATGACCTGAACTGAAATCAAGAGTCAGATGCTTAAGTGATCAAGCCACCCCAAGTGCCCCTAGAGGTCCCTATTTCATCTTAATCCTCTCTATCCCTTATGGTGGTATCTGAATTAGAAGTGTGAGAAAAGCTATACTGAAGGTGAGAGAAAGTTCCAACTCAGCACTGAAAACTAAAACAACAGAAACTAATTATTAAAAGAATTAATAATGATGGTCCCTTTGATCAGTGATATAGTTGAAATTCCTTTATACTGGTTCCACGGAAAGCCATTTAACTATACAGGGTTTTGTTAGAGATTTAGGAAGAAGACTTTTCCTCTTGGATTTAGTCAGCTTAAAATTAATAACCTTCAGATGTTAAGGGAAATAATCTTTTAAAAACTTTTCTAGGGGATACAGTGAGGTGAAAACATTACTAATTCTGGAATTGAAATATACAGATATTATGACATTTATACCTTTCAAAAGACTTTAAAGGTAAAACCAGATCTAAAGATTTTCTGTGTTTCTCAGCAAGAGGTCTGCCTTACTGGTAAGCAAGGAAACTTGGGGGATATTAAAAACTGTAAATGGGGTAAGGTGTTGATACTTAAGAGAGACTGAGCACCTACAGTAGAAGTTGTTAAGCACTACGCTTAGTTTACAGAATGTGCTTAGATACAGAATAATTTAGGCGCTGGAGTATGTTATTTAAAAATAAGCATTTATTGGATCAAGAGCCATGTTAGATATTTGATACTCATTATATTTACTCTTCAAGAACTCCATTTTTGGAGTTCTATTTTATGAATTTGGAAATTGAGGGCTGAAGAGGTTGAGAAGTTTGCTAAAGACCATAAATCATGGCAGGAAGTGTGAGAGTTAAGATTCAAACTCAGATCTCCTTGAATCCAAAGCCCCATCCTCTTTCCTCTATATCAGGTTCGCTTCTGATCAATTTCCTTGCTCACTGCTGGTTTTGCTAGTTATTGGAAGAGCTGCCAGTACCTTGGAGGAAAAAAATGGACTTAAAAATAAGTTTATTATTATTATTTTAAATAATTTAAAAAATATTTTATTTATTTATTTGAGAGCGAGAGAGTGCGAGAGAGATCTCCAGCAAGGGGGAGGGGAAGAGGGAGAAGACGACTCCCTGCTGAGCAGGGAGACTGATGCGGTACTTGATCCTGGACCCTCGGATCATGACCTGAGCTGACAGCAGCCGCTTAACCGTCTGAGCCACCCAGGCGCCCAAAAATAAGTTTATTATTAATAATTAGTATCAAAAAGGGAAAAGTTGTTTAGAGGAAAACCTGGTGTATTAACTAGAGAGGAATACGTATGTCCACAGAAAGAAAATGCTAGTTTATCTTAAGTGAGTCCAGTAAGTCAGGGTGAACCTCAGAAAACAAATATTAGGAAAGTAAATTTAAAAATAAATTACAATTCTTTTAGGACATATGAATGACCTTTTAATATGTAAGATATTCAAGAATAAGATATTAAATAAAATGAGCAACTATACTTACGGATGTTCATTTTACAGTTCCACCATTTTTTGGAGTTGTTGTGATGGTAAACTACAAACAGTTCAAATGAAATCAGCAAATGAAGGCAGGGGCCACGGGTTAACAGGGCTGGCTGGTGCTGTGCACCCAGCACACAGCACATGCTCAAGTCACTTCTCCAGGAAGATTTTAAAAAGTATAAGGTAACTGAAAAGCTGTGCATGTCACTAGCAACAAGAGAAATGCTACTAGGAAAACAAAAGGTCAATTTTCGCCTGACTACCTATCAGGTCAGAATGTGAAAAAGGACTTGGTGTTAACCAGGGTGTGAGAGGCAGACATCTCCTTGTACTTGTGGGCAGAGTCTGGATTGGTACAATGTATGTGGAGGATGACCATGAGAACATGTGTGAAAATAAATAATATTAACCCTAAGCAAATAACTCCATCTTGAAAAACTGATCTTAAGGAGATAATAATGGATATTTACAAACATATATGTAATACCTTCAAACAACAACCTGAATATCTAGTATCAGAGAAAAAATAAATGAATTATGATAAATTTATGATAACTTTATCAGCAGGATACTGTACAGTCATTAATATATTTACAGATGTAGAATATTTTTTGAGGGGCGCCTGGGTGGCACAGCGGTTAAGCGTCTGCCTTCGGCTCAGGGCGTGATCCCAGCGTTATGGGATCGAGCCCCACATCAGGCTCCTCTGCTGTGAGCCTGCTTCTTCCTCTCCCTCTCCCCCTGCTTGTGTTCCCTCTCTCGCTGGCTGTTTCTATCTCTGTCGAATAAATAAATAAAAAATCTTTAAAAANCAGAGGAGCCTGATGTGGGGCTCGATCCCGGAACGCCGGGATCACGCCCTGAGCCGAAGGCAGACGCTTAACCGCTGTGCCACCCAGGCGCCCCTAGAATACCTTTTCTGACTAAAGGAACAGACTCCTAAAGGTGGCCCTGATAATAATTGAAAGAATACATGCAATATTCAACAGAAATAAAATGCCAATCAAAACTCCTTTTACTGGAGTTGAATAAGTGATAGCCATCTGGGCAAAGAGTGTAGACACATTACTATTGGGTAAGAATCTGTTAAAGCTCTCTTCTAGCTTTCCTCTAGCAGTGTCAATTCAAACAGGAGATGCAGACACTTGAAAAGAAAACTATATGTTCATGAAATGCATATTACTACTTTAGGACTGTTGACATTTTACTTTGTCTTCTCAGTGAATTTTAAAATAAAAATGGCATCAGATATATTTTTACAAGTTAAACTCGAACTGCTTCTCACTGATTCATTCTCTCTCTCTCTCAATAACACGCTGGCACTCGCTCACCCTACTTCATCTATCTGTTAGAAGGAAGCACTTACATTTAAGTAAAATCCATTAATAAAGCATCTCTTCAGTGGGAATCTAAAGGCTTATTCATAATGTCTGGATGAAAACTTACCTTTTTGACTTCTTTACTTGATCTGAATGTCTGCTGAACAAAAGAATCACTTTCAATGGCTTCAATTTCTTTTACTCTTTTTACTTGTTCGACCAGGGTGGCTTGGTCTAAAAAAAAAAGGGTACAATGTCAGTGTATTTTGGTGTGTAAGCTTGTTAACAACACTATTCTAAACAAGGTTCTTTCTTTCTATGAAGTAATTTTATGACTTCTGGAATTTAACTGGATGAAAAGATGTTATAGTTAAGCTCTAACAAAAAACTATTTTCCCCTTGAGATCACTAATATAACATTCCTACACACCAAGGCTCTCACCTAAAACCTAATAAAACATTGCTGAGAAGGCACTGCTATAATGATCCAAGCTAATCTGGGCTAATCTTGTGGGAGGGCTTTAAAAATTAAAAAAAAAAACTTATTATGGAAATACATATAAAAGGAATTAACAGCACAATGAATCCATCTGCACCCATCACCCAGCCCCTACAGCCATGAACTCTCTGTTACTTATTTATTGATCCTCACTTCATTTTCTTGGGTAGACCTGGAGTACTCAAAAGTAACTCCCAGACATCGTGCCATATTACCCGTAAATATTTAGTAGGCATTTCAGATAAGGACTTAAAAAAACCAAAAGTAATATAACTACAATACCATCTTCATATCCAATAATATTATCAATAATGCCTTAATATCATCTTATACAGTCCATGTTTAATTTTCATTGTCTAAAAAAAAATGTCTTTTTACAGGTAGTTTGTTTGAAAGAGGATCCAAACAAGGTCCACACATTAGACTTGGTTGATAAGTATCTTATATCCCTTTTAGTCACTGATAGCCTTCAGGCCCTCCCTTTCATTGCCATTTATTTATTGAAGAGAATGGATCATTTACACTTGAAAATTTTCTACATTCTAGATCTGGCTGATTTTATCCTCAAGATGTCGTTTAACATGTTTCTCTATTCTTCATATTTTGTGTAAACCAATAGTTAGAATAGAGGCTGGATACGATTCTGGTTCAATTTCTTTTGGTCAAGGATACATCATAGGTGATGCTGTGTAATTCCCATTACACTGTATCAGGATGTGCTTCTCCCAATTTTAAAGGTGTTAAGATTGATCAGTGGGTCCAAGGTGATGTCAGCCTGGCCCTATTATAAATTTCTTCATCAACCTTTCACTTAATGTTTTTGGCAGACATTAATGTTTGTTGATTAGATCCATTACTTCATGAAATGTTGCAAAATGGTGATTTCCTAATTCTATTATTCTCCCTGCATTTATTAGCAGGATTCTCTGTAAAGAAGAACTTCCTTTACTGACTGTATAGTCTGTACAGGAAAGGCCGAATAAATGTTTAATTTTTCCCTTTATTTATCAATTTTGATCCAAAGATGAGCATTATGAATTCCTGAATATTTATACACCTAACATATTTTACTCCATGTAATCATTTTAATATTTTGTTGCTCAAATTATTCTACCTTTGGGTAGTGGGGACGTCCTGAAGTTGGCCCTGCATCCTTTTGATATGATCCCTTACAGTTAAGGTATAACAAGATGTTCCAGGCTCATCTTGTACAGTTCCTGCCCGAGACCTGAACTTAGCCATTTCTCCAAAGGGCTTGGACTGCTTTTAGGGGGAATGATATTTAAAGACAGTAACTTGGGCACCAGGGGTGTTCACTGTTTGTGGTTTGTCACTGCGTCTCAGCTTTTTCAGTGGGCGGGAGGGGAAATGCATATTTTAAGAAAAAAAAAAGTAATATGACTTCATGCTAATACTATCAAATTGAAGACGAGGACTTTTAAGATCTCTGATTTTTTATTTGTGTATCTTTTCTCTCATTTAAAAAATCTTAAGTCTTAACGATATGATCAAAAGTACTTAGTTGTTTCTCTTAATATTAAAGTTAAGTATGTATTAGTTTCAAAATAAAAAGATAAATATCACTATAACCAAGATGAATTGTCAAAACAGTATACTCTAAAGTTACCTGAATTAATTCTCCATGTGATTATGCTACCAATTAGATTTATAGCTAGGTTCGATTCGTTTCAGTTTATTTTTGATTTAGGTCTTGCTTTTTCTTTTATTGTCTTTGTGATTAATACATTTAAAAAAATATTTCTTTATTTGTCTGAGAGAAAGAACGCGAGCGAGCACAAGCAGGGAGTGTGGCAGGCAGAGGGAGAAGCAGGCTCCCCGCTGAGGAAGGAGCCGGATGCAGGACCCTGGGATCATGACCCGAGCCGAAGGCAGACACTTCACCGACTGCGCACCCAGGCCTCCCTAATAGTAATATTTTTTATTTGAGTATAGTTGACACATACTGTTACATTAGTTTCAGGCATACTGTTGTTCATAGTAATCCAACAACTATGTTTATGCTGTGCTCACCACAGGTGTAGCTACTATCATAATAAAACGCTACAATGATACCACTGACTATATTCCCTATACTATACCTTTTGCTCCCAGGACTTATTCATTCCATTACTGGAAGCCTGTACCTCTCACTCCCCTTCACCCATTTTGCCCATCTCCCAACCCCTCTCCCCTCTGGCAACTGGCATCTCTGTATTTGTAGACATGATTCTGCTTTTTGTTATTCACTTGTTTTGTTTCTTTAGATTCCACACATAAGTGAAATCATCTGGCATCTTCCTTTTCTGTCTGACTTATTTCACTTAGCATAATAGCCTCTAGGCCTATCCATGTTGTTGCAAATGGCAAGATCTCATCCTTTTTTATGGCTATATTATTCCTGTGTGTGTGTGTGTGTGTGTGTGTGTGTGTACACACTGCATCTTCTTTGCCCATTCACCTATCGATGGACACTGAGGTTGCTTCCATATCTTGGCTATTGTAAATAATGCTGAAATAGACATACGGGTACATACTATCTTTTTGAATTTGTGTTTTCGTTTTCCTTCGGTAAACACCTAGTAGTGGAATTGTGGCGTTACTGGACCATGTGGTATTTCTATTTTTAACTTTTTGAGGAACCTCCATTCTGTTTCCACAGTGGCTGCACCAGTTTTTCTTCCCACCACCAGTGCACAAGGGTTCATTTTTCTCCATGTTCTTGATGACACTTGTTATTCCTTGTCTTTAATATTTATTTTTTAGTTGCATAAAACACATGATTCCAAAGTCAAAACGTAAAACGTCATTCAGAGAAGTCTAGGTTTCCTTTCCTATCTCATTCTCTCAGTTCTTCCCCCAATCTATAGGTAACCATTTTTATTAGGTTTTGGTTTTATCTTTCCTTTGTTTCTTTCTGAAAAAGTAACTATAATCTCTTCTTTCTTAAACAGAATTAACATACTACATATTATGTCTTCAGTAACACTCCACCCCAGTATAGAGACTTCCCCATTCTATTTTACAGCTATACAGTTAACTGTTTTATGGTTTTATGAGTTTTTTCCCACCAGTGCTCCTATTGGTGGTCATTTGAGTTGTTTTAAGTCTTTTGCTTTTCCAATTAGTGCTTTAAGAAATGCACTGTTTCATATTTTTGTTTCTTTCTTTTTTTTTTTTTTCACATGCCGGGCTGGGCAGGAAAAATGCAACATTATGGTTCACACACTCACTGTTTAAACTCTTGCTCTAAGCTGGTATGAATACATAGCTGGATTAGGAACCACCGTATATTCAACAAAGGCATCTAAATATTTTTGGGATTTTAGACTTCATGGACAATAACTAGATTTACATTCTAAGAAACAACCATAAAAAGTGATTTGACAATAAGATAGTTGTTTAAATAAGAGTAATTTTTATATCCCAGCAGATCTAAGCTTAAAAGACTAAGTGTTATAAATATGAGTATGAAAAGAAGTTTGGTTTAATATTTCAATAAAAATTAACAATTTATGAAAAATCTCTGTTCTAACTTTTGGCCAATTGCAAATTATAATCACATAGTACTATGCAACCTCCAGTTTATTTAAGGGAAAGATAGTCTTCTGGCGATGTGTCTCTGACAGCTCTAACTAGTCCTTTCTCGTGTGAAAAATAATGCATGGAATGTTTGGAAGTAATAGCTGCCAGGGCCAACACTCCCAACTTAGGAAGAATATATTTTACAACAGAGAAGCAAGTACTGTCAGAATGTCATGGATGAGCAAATACTCATGCTCTAGAATAAAAGCTCCTGTGGATTTTAATTATGCAATGTACTAATTGAGCATATAAAATGAGAAGATTCTTTGCCCAGCTAATTTATTAATGTGAATATATTTATACCAGTGGATGATATTTTTATTACTTACGTGTATAATAGTGTTAATATGGCAGAAAAAAGTCATAATGGATACCATTCCGTGTGATCCAACTTTAATTTGCCAATGTGAACATACATTTGTTTGTACAGGTTTTAGTCTATTATTTCACCATCATTAATTCCCAACCAAAAGACAGTATTTCAGACTTCAGGATGATGTCTCCTATGTCTCAACTATTTGAAACCTTGGGGTTTTTTTCTAACATATTCTCTCATTTGGATTTACAAAGCACATCATTAGTATTAGAAGTCAGAGGTGAGTTCACAAATAGTACTTGATGTCTAAAGCTTATAGTGTTTGCAGCTTCAAATATAGACATACAACCAGTTCCTAATACAAATAAAAGTATTATCATAGAAGCTGGCCCAGGGGCCAGTATGTTTAACAAAATAGCCTTGGAGAAATTATAAAGGAAGGAAGGAAAAAGATTAGAGAAAACCAGAATGTTATCTTTGTGTTTCTTTAAAGATCACTTCAGGATGACACAAAGTGACAGCGCAGATAAGAGAAGCCAGTTTGCCTGACTTACAATATGAAAACAAACCAACACAGCTTTTGCTTTTTGTGGGAACCATTTTACCAGTGATATTTAAAGAGTGTGATATTTAAATTGAGGAGTAAGAGAGAGAGATTTAAATTAAAACTTGAAAAATTCATGGGAGATTTACATTTTTAGTCTTATAAATAGTTCAGCTTCATGCTGTTTGAAAACAGGCATAAAACATGTTTTAAATGGCCTCATACTCAAAATTCAAATATCAGTGCCCCCAAATATAGGTCTTGAATATAATCCTGTCATTTTGGGAAGCAGAATAAAACACATCAGTAAGAGAGAGTAAATTGTTTTAAATTCAGGTTCTTAAGTTTTACAGACCAATTTGTCATTGAAAAATTCTTTACCAATTTTAAGAACAGGAAAAATGTGAATGAAAACTACTCATCATTTATATGCTTGGCATGAATGCCTAGCATACGAAGTATCTTGTATTCACCAGCCGTGAGGTAAAAAATAAAGACACGGAATAACGTTATTGGGAGAATCAAAATTATAGGATGTTTTTAAACATTAACATGGTAAACACAAAGAAAAGAGATCTATTAGCATTTCATCCAGTCTGATAAACACATTATTGGTAAATAAAATGACTTTCATAGGTAGTTTGTAAAATTTCAGTAGAAGGGATACATATTTCATAGTAAAATAAAAATTACTGGAGTCAGAAAGCAAAGTCACTACAGACTAAAAAAATCCATACTAACTCACCACATGGAAAATAATTTTGTTCCTTTTGTGATAAAAAATTAAAATCAAATATTTCATTCGATACTGTTGCTGTTATACAAATTAGGCTCACCAACCACTTCAAGTTATATTTGAGAATTTTACATGACACAACTTTTACAGAATTAAAAAAAATTATCCAATGGTACACAAATTTAAGATTAATAAGTAAAGATGATAAGGTTCAATATAAACCTTTTATTTGAAAAGGCAAAATTTTAATCTAGATACCATTTTGTAGATTACACAAACCACTCTCTCTAAACCGGCAGCAATGCGAAGCTCAAAGCAGCAGATGGCACTATTACCCAAGATGTAATCATGGGATAGCTGCCAACATGAGTTTATGGAAAGTATCTTACACATGAAAATCTCATCTTCAACTGACTCCTTCTGAATATTAATATTTTATGAATTTCCCCAAAGTTAAAATGCATTTTATGTTACAAAGAGTTTGGGTCCGTTGGCCTCATAGTTATTGAGGTACTCATGCTATTCTTCCAGTAAAAAAAAAATATTTATACACTAATAGTACTACTATAAATACATGAATAATACAAAAGAATATCTCATTTTCAGTTTAAATTGACTTAAATTTTAGTCAAGAATGGAAACATCCATGAAATTCCTCTTTATGGTAAAATACCGATACTGAAAGCAAAACAAGTCTTTGAAATGTAAAGCATTTTCAAGTGCTGTTATAAGAATAAAAACAAACAAACAACAGATTTTGGCCAATAAACAAACAAAGATAGTTATTCAATAAACTCTAAACAAAACCTACTTGGAAAAAGCCACAAAGCTTGCTTGAAATTCTAAAGTTATAGCAATTTATCATGAACACACATTTTAACGAAACACAGCCATTGCTTTCCCTTCAAAACAGTACATTTTAAATAATAAGTTTCTTTCATAAAACATACGCATATTAGAAATTCACCTAACCTCAACATTTTAAGGGTGTTCATAAGACCCAGATTCCTGGGCACAAATTCCTAGAACTGATATCCACAAATAACTTGAAAGAAGAGAAAACTTCGTAAGTAAAAGGTGGCTGGTCTATTGGCCTTCTGGAAGCTGTTAATACAGGACCAGGTTATGTATGTCAATGAGTCTCCCGAAGGCTTCTAATAACAACCCTCCTTGGATAAGGTCCAAGACAGACTAATCTTATATTAAACTGCTTTCTGGATCAAATTAAGTAATAGGAATAACTTTAATATGACTGTACCAGTGAAGAGTTTCTGAGAAACATTTTAATAAGTGCAAGTGAACTGGGTATCAATGTTGGCTTTATTAAAAACAAAATACGCACCGAATACCTCATTTAGCTCCTCTCACCTAAAATGCTCTCACCTTTCTCAATCTACCCTATCACCTTCTCTTCCCACCGGTGAGAAAAGGGCCTCTTCCATAATTCATTTGGCTCTTAGCATATGTTGCCTTGCACTGATATTAATCTCTTCATTAGTGAAAGCTTCATTTCCCCAGCTAGAGGGGACATAACTTTTTGTGTCAACTCCAGGACTTTGTGTGGTATGCTTTATTATTTAGTAAGCAGTCCATAAACTTTCATTGAAAAACTAAAAATGAAAGGGCATTAAAGTAACCATTAAAAAAATAAAACTACTTGGGGGGGAATGTCAAATTACAATAAGTTTTTGTAACTTAAAAAAAAAGAGGGTCTTTAAATGGTTAGTTTTAACAGCTCTGGGTTCAGACTATCTGGATTAAGCCCTGTCTCTGCTATTTACTAGTTGTGTGACCTTGGGCAAGTGGTTCAAGTTGTAATGGTTTCAGTGTTCTTCTCGGTGGCATGGGAATAAACACAGAACAGCTGAGGTTGACTCTCTCCTTCCCTCCCTTCCTTTCTCTCCCCTTTCCTCCTTTCAAATATTTGAGCACATTCGATGCACCAGGCATTGTTCAGCACACAAGGGTTTAGAAACAAATGAGTTTCTTTCCTCACGGAGCCGATACTGGGAGAGATAAATAATGAACATGTAAATAAACAATATAATATCCAGAAAAATAGAGCAGGGTAGAGGCTAGAAAGGAGAAAGGGAGCTATTTCAGATGGTATGCTCAGGGAAATCCTCTCTGACATGGTGAATCCCGCAGAGAAGAATCATGTGAAGGGTCAAGCCAAGAAAACGTAGGAGAGGATACGTGTGCTAGCACAGGGTAAGGAAACAGAAGCACTTAATAAATGACAGACTAGTGATAGTACTCGAGTGCTAATTCAGTCATAGTAGTAAAGACATGGAAGTTGCCTAAAAAGCTTACATATAAACTTCTCAATTTCTGGTCATTCGGTTTCAGGCTGGCAACCTTTTTTGAGTTCAGCCAGGTAATAGTGGCTTTAGCTCACACTTTTTGTGGCATCGCCTGTGGTGTGGCAGGGCTGTGGGAAAGACTGGAAGAGAGGACAGGCCTATGCACATCTCTGAGAAGGCACGAAAGGCCCAGCTGAGTTTTATCACCCGCCAAGACACTGGAGTCCACCCTGACGCACTGAATGCTGCAGGCTAAATGGGGAGCAGTGCTTCAGGGACACACGGCCTCCCAGCCTCCAGCGACTCAGGAGATGGGAGGCCCTGTGGCTTCCTAACGGTGTCCAGTAACACAAACTCCCCAAAATAGTAGTTGTGTGGTAGAAATTGGGTTATAAAGTGAACGTATTTTACTTTAGTGTCTGTAAGTCTACAGACACTTTGTTTTGATTCATCAGTATCCCGGATGCCTTTCCAGTGAGGAAGGTCACAAAGGCTAATTTTTCATTTAAATGGTTGTTGAAAAGGCCAGATGAGCGGCTCTGGTGGAAGGAGTAGTAATCCCAGCAGTAACAGAAGCTTACATTTATGGCACTCTGCGCTAAGAGCTTCACATGGATTACCTCAGTTAACTCTCATAACCATGACGGATAGTACTATTATTATTCTCATTGTACAGATGAGACGCTAAGGCGAAGTAACTTGGTCAGGGTCACATAACTAGTTGGCGGTAGAAATGGGGGATCCAGTCATTGTGATCTAGTCATTATTTCCTCATCTAATAAGTTCTTTACCCACACCTGCCAAACGACAGATTATTTTTTCCCTCTTTTCCATCCATTTACCAGAAATAATAAATGTTCTTGGTATTGTTCTTATTCTGCATTTTAATGCTTATTCATTCAATACAATGTATTGTAGAGCTTTATTCGTAGAGAAGATGCCATAAATATTATCTTGGCCTTCTGGCATTATCTTGAGCTAAGTTACAAACGATATTTTTAGAAGCTTACACATTTGAAAAAGTTTTGAAAGAATTATGTATGTCACGTAGGCTGGTGATGGGTGGTGGGGAGGGCACGTATTGCATGGTGCACTGGGTGTTACACGCAACTAATGAATCATCGATATTTTTAGAAGCTTACACATTTGAAAAAGTTTTGAAAGAATTATGTATGTCACGTAGGCTGGTGATGGGTGGTGGGGAGGGCACGTATTGCATGGTGCACTGGGTGTTACACGCAACTAATGAATCATCGAACTTTACATCAAAAACCAGGGATGTACTGTATGGTGACTAGCATAATATAATAAAAAAATATTAAAAAAAAAGAATTATGTATGTCACATCCCCAAAACTTTTACTAATGTATTAAAAAATAAGTTTTTAGAGAACCTGCATTCTTTCCTTTAAGCCTGAAAACCACCTGAGCAGTAAATTACCACCTCAGAGCTGTTCTTTATTTACCGTGTAGCAATTATTATCGCAAAAACCTAGAATAGCTTCTGTAAATTTGGCTAAACCAGTAACCATTATGTAATCTACTACACACACTATTGCCTTATGCTTGTTTCAAGAGTAACACACTAGGGTAGTCAAATCTACTTTAATAGAATGGTAAGAAAGANTAAAAAAAATTATGTATGTCACATCCCCAAAACTTTTACTAATGTATTAAAAAATAAGTTTTTAGAGAACCTGCATTCTTTCCTTTAAGCCTGAAAACCACCTGAGCAGTAAATTACCACCTCAGAGCTGTTCTTTATTTACCGTGTAGCAATTATTATCGCAAAAACCTAGAATAGCTTCTGTAAATTTGGCTAAACCAGTAACCATTATGTAATCTACTACACACACTATTGCCTTATGCTTGTTTCAAGAGTAACACACTAGGGTAGTCAAATCTACTTTAATAGAATGGTAAGAAAGATAACTCCAACAAAGCTAAAGCTACTGGAAGTTTCTTATTTGAACAGGACTGAAGAAAGGAAAATAATTGGAGGTATACCAGATTAACAGGGCAGAATACAGANATAACTCCAACAAAGCTAAAGCTACTGGAAGCTTTCTTATTTGAACAGGACTGAAGAAAGGAAAATAATTGGAGGTATACCAGATTAACAGGGCAGAATACAGAACCTGAATTTGCTGTTTGCTGTCCATTTTAATTCTAGAATTCTTATTGACTCTAATTAAAATTCTGTAGATGGAAGAGTTGTATGTTTCTAAGGAACTTGCAGTGAATGCTGTCTGCCAGCCATCTCCAAACACCCCATAACCACACACAACTTGCCTGTCAGGAGAGCTAATGCAGGCATCGCAGGGCACACCACATTTGTCACTGTGGCTAATATCAGAGATACGCAGCTCTTTTTTCTTAGCACACAAAAGCAAGATATGTAATTCAATGCTCAATTTACCCTTGTCTCGCAGGAGATTTTTCCCCGCTAATTGATAGAAATTAAGCCATTAATCAAGCCACTAGCCATCATTCAAACCAGAGAAGATGAATACAAACTTTCATCATAACCACCTTCCCCATTTTAGTGTTCATTAGCATTAATTTTTAATGCAATTATGCTATTCTTTTACGCTGAGCTCATAAATTACTGCTCTTTTGTTGCTGGCTGGCCTTGTAAAATCCAAACTAATGCTTTGTGCTCTGATCTTAAAGGCAATTACTAGGTCCTTCTATCTTTTATATCTTTGCATCCCCAATAACCTTTATATATAACGAACACCCATGACTGGCTATGCCTGTTTGTTTTTTTAATGCCTCTACATAAATCTTTGCGAACAAATAAACGTAGTCAGATGTATCTACAGTAAGCATATATATGTATATGCACACACCACATACATTATAAAATATAGATGTTAATATAAAATAAGATCTCACAAATTCATACGGTAGTTCAGGTTCAAATATAATAATACATAATTAAAATGTAATGTATCATTGTATTAAAGTTATAATTTTTTTTTTATTTATTCGACAGAGATAGAGACAGCCAGCAAGAGAGGAAACACAAGCAGGGGGAGTGGGAGAGGAAGAAGCAGGCTCATAGTGGAAGAGCCTGATGTGGGGCTCGATCCCATNGATATAAAGTAAGATCTCACAAATTCATACGGCAGTTCAGGTTCAAATATAATAATACATAATTAAAATGTAATGTATCATTGTATTAAAGTTATAATTTTGTAACAAATGAGAGAAAGAAAATAGGAATATTAACAGCAGCTGACTATTATACGCACATGTAAGGGTCAAACAACTACTAAAAAAAGAAAGAATAACTATGGCATATCAAAATCCCTTAGTTCTTTACCTAGGGTTAATGTTTTATGTTTAAATACTTATTTAAAAAAATTGTGTTAAACCTAGAAATGAATGAGATGACAATGAAGAGTACTGGGTGATCAAAAGAACCATTTATCCAAGAGTATGTTTACAAGTGCATATAAGAACTCCACAGTCTTACATTTTGCAAAGCAGATGCATCAGACGCATCAGTATATATGAGGATGATACTAGTAAAAAGACAGCTTTTCCAGAAACAAATACTGAACCCAGAGGCAGCAATCCACTCCTTCCTCCAACCCAGAGAAAGTCAAAAGTCGCACTCCCCTTATAGCCCCCAGAAAGCACTGGTTATGCTCACTCCTAGGTGCAGAGGAAATTAAAAAAAAAAAACAAAAAACCAACAAAATCCCTGCAACTCTCTTCTATCAACCCAGTAAGGCCTTTGCCTTTGTTTGCAAGTTGTTATGTTCTGGCCGCCCACTAGCTAGAGAAAGGGTGCATATGCGGCATTAAGATTAATGAAATAAAACTTATTGAAGGGGAAAAAAAACACTTAACGGGGAAATATCAGAAGCACTGGGTTGGTGCCAGCCCAGTTACCTTTTGGAGCTGCGCAGTGGCTGCCTACTCCTAGCACCAGGGGATTGGGGTAGGGAGTAGAGAGTATATTCAGGAATCTTCTACCAAAAAAAGGATTCTTATGTTAACGTATCATCAGCATAAAGATATCTTCTGTCCTCCCACCCCCCCCCACGGCTAGTTCTTCCTTACATTTCTTAACAGAAAGTTATATATGGACTAGAAGCGGTGGGGCTTAATTCTGCAAGGACTTG
Organism: Ailuropoda melanoleuca; assembly: GCF_002007445.2. Taxonomy (NCBI): domain Eukaryota; kingdom Metazoa; phylum Chordata; class Mammalia; order Carnivora; family Ursidae; genus Ailuropoda; species Ailuropoda melanoleuca. The sequence goes on from NC_048218.1 coordinate 101,876,267, forward strand.
GATTCTTTCCATCATGGGACTTGTTCGGCCAGGATAAGCGGACAGCCTAAACTCAAGTCTTTTGTGATCTGTTCCTTTACACCAGAAGCAAACAGGTAACTAACATATTGTATTTGGACATTAAAGTTGTCAATACAAAGTTGTGAGTTTAAAGACCTCTTCTTATAAGCATTTTGTCTTAGGGTTCATAAGCTTATAGGAAATAGTCCATGGTTCCACATGCCTTAATTTCCTTAACATATTAAAAAAATGCTGGGGTTCAAAAACAAATTGAAATTAATTCAACTAGTATGTATTTAGGACCTGTATCTGCCCGGTGCTGGAGACTTCTGGTTGAAATGACATCTTTTTTGATTCTGAAACAGATACAATTTTTGGTAATAAATAATATCTCCATTTTTCAAATACGCCATTTGATACTCTCAAAGTTTAAGAGGTGCTAAAAGAGGCAGAGTTGGAGTACGAAACCATGTCTTTGTACTTCAGATTCTGTATGGTTCTCACTGAACCAGGTGCCTCCGTAGCTTTTGAAGCTGATAACCTTACATGATGAAGAGTTACGATTCTTTATGCTTATTTTACATGCTTATCAAATTTATATGCAATTTTGATCTTTTAAAAAAATTTTATCTACTTATTTTAGAGAGAGAGAGCAGGGGGAAGGGCAGAGGGGGAGGAAAAGAATCTCAAGCAGACTCCCTGCTGAGCACAGAGCCTGGCGTGGGGCTCAGTTCCATGACCCTGAGATCATGACCTGAGCCAAAATCATGACCTGAGATCATGACCTGAGCCAAAATCAAGAGTCAGATGTTTAACCGACTGAGCCACCCAAGTGCCCCTCAATTTTGATCTTTTAAAGAGATGGGGTAGGGAGAATGATAGTAAACAGTAGAAGATATTAATTTCTTTTTCTTAAAAGCAGAGTATTTTGCTATATTAATGAAGTGCAGCATATAAAATCATTGCACTTAAAGAAACCCAGTATGGGTTAGTCTGCATTTTCTAGAATTTCATACAAATGGTACACTCTTTCATGTCTGATGTTTTTCACTCAGCATGTTTTTGTACTATCGCTCCGTGTTATTGGGTAGATCTGTTGTTTGTTCTTTTCATTACTGGTAGAATTCTGTTACACAAATAATCACAATTTGTTTATCCATTAGCTTGTTGATAGACATTTGGGTTATTTCCAGTTTCTGGCTTTTGAGAATAAAGTTACTATAACGTTTATGTTATAGTTATAGTTAACATTTATGTTAAAGTCTTTGTGTATTTTCACTTCTCTTGGGTAAATATATAATATTGGAATGGCTGGATTATATGGTTAAGTTTGTATTTCTCTGATGACTAATGATATTGAGCATTTTGTAGTGCACTATTGACCATTTTTTTAAAAAAAAGATTTTATTTATTTATTTGAGAGAGAGAGAGAATGAGCGGTGAGGAGGGGAAAAGGGAGAGAAAGAGAGAGGAGCAGACTCCCTGCTGAGCAGGAAGCCCGATGCGGGACTTGATCCCAGGACCTGGAGATCATGAGCTGAAGGCAGATGCTTTAACCGACTGAGCCAAACAGGCACCCCTGACCATTCATTTCTTTTTAAAATTGTTTCAAATCTTTTGTTCATTATTTAACTAGGTTGTCTGTCTTATTATTGAGTTACAAGAATTCTTTATCTATACTGAATATACATCCTTTGTCAATATATATTTGCCAATATTTTCTTCCACTCTGTGACTTGCCTTTTTGTTCTTTATGGTGTTTATCAAAGAGTAAAACTTTTTATTTTTTTTAAAGATTTTATTTATTTATTTGAGAGAGAGAGAGAGAGAGCGCTCACAGGCAAGAGCACACAATCAGGGGGTAGGTTCGAGGGAGAGGGAGAGAGAATCCCACGCAGACCCCACACTGAGCACAGAGCCCAATGGGGGCTCAATCCCAGGACCCTGAGATCATGACCTGACCTAAAAGCAAGAGTCGGATGCTTAACCAACTGAACCACCCAGGTTCCCTAAAGAGCAAAACTTTTTAATTAAAAAAGTGCAATTTATTATTTTAAAAAATTTGTGCTTTTTGTGTCTATCAAACAAATATCTGCCTACCTCAAGGCTGCAAAGATTTTCTCCTATATTTTCTTCTAGAGGTATAATACATTTCAAGATAATTCTTACGTGTGGTGTGAGATAAGTGTCATTGTTTCTTTTCCCCATAAGGATACCCAGTTTTTCAGCACCATTTATTAAAAAGACTTTCTTTTCCCCACTGAATTGCCTTGGTAGTTCTGCTGAAAATTAATTGGCCATATATGCGAAGGTTAATTTCCGGTCTCTCCAGTCTGTTCCATTTATCTCTATGTCTATCTTTACAATAATCCACAGTCTTAATTACCGTAATTTTATAGTAAATCTTGAAATTAGGGAGTGTAAATCATAGGCTTTTGTTCTTTTAAAAAACTGCTTAAATTATTTCACATTATTTGCATTTTAAATAAAATTGATTCTTAGTAGAAACTTTGCTCCTAACACTTAATGTTGAATTTTAGCATTAGGATGCAAAATGTAATACATAATGAAATTCAGTTTCAGGAATAAGTTGAAATACAAATACAAATTATTTTACAAATAAAATTAGACACTCTCCAAATATTAATTAGGTACAAAACTTAAAAAAAAATTGCCAATTACTTAGATCAACTTTAAAAATAGTTTTTGGGATCAAGTTGTAAAAACGTTATTTATTACCAAGAGATACTGCTATGTTAAGTTTTTATTTCTTCTGATTTTAGAATAAAAAATTGAGCCACGTTCATATTACTTTATAAAGGAATTGCTACATAAGAAGATAATAGTTTAAATGACTAAAATTTGATGGCAAGTTTTTTGTTTTGTTTTTTTTAGTTAAAGAACGTAGTCTGGAAAGTGTACTCAGGTAGAACTGATGAAAGAAAAAACAGAAGGGAGAATAAAGGATAAGACTAATAGAAGAGGAAAGTGTTTCAGGGACTTGTAAGGAACCAAGGGTGAGTACATATGTTTAAGAGTCTGAAATACCTGGAGAAATTCTTCCCGTTCAGGGAAAAGAACTGGGGCGTCTAACCCCAAATCAAATGGATGAATAATCTCTACTTCACAAACTATCATTTAAGAAGCAACATACCTACACATCCTAAATGAACTCTGATGTCTGTAATTATAATCTGCTTTCTGTTTGGTCCATTATTTTGCCAGTACTTTGTTCTCTTTACAGTCTTACCGTTCAAATAAATGCAAAAAAGATTCTTGGCTTTTAATTAAGAATAGTCCTAACTGCCACATTATCTATATTATTTCAGTATAGGTAATCATAAATCTATATTACTAAAGTAAACTCTGCATGTTTCTGTATGTTCTAATAAAGTTGGTCAAGCCGCATGCAAAGAAATATTATATAACTCTTATTTGGTTTAATTTATTGCTGCTAACTTTAGGTAGTCTTAAAATCTCCTTGATGATGTTATGATAATTATATGATAGTAAGCCACAGTTATGAATTATATGCATAGCTGTATATTTTTTCCAATTAAAATATTCTGGTGAGATAGCCTAATGATTTGGTTTTTTAAACTGTACTTTAAGAAAAAGAGGGTAGCAAATATTTAAGTTGAAAATCTCACATCAATAATGATCATAACCTTAATAAAAATGGAGAAAAGCTTCCACATTTTAACTTGTTTCTAATACATTATGATTTCAATAAAGCAAACCATACCATAATTTCCCACATTTGCCACATTAAATTGAGACCTGTATAGAGCCATTCAGATTGATGAGGAGCAGAGTATAAACAAAGAAATAAAGTAAAAAATGGGAAATGAGATATATATTTTAGCCCATTCCTTCATGACTGTGACAGAAATCAGCTATAGGAACAAGGTAACATTAATATTAACCATTCATTTTCTTCTAATAGTATTTTTTCATGAAAAGCACAATGTTTTAAGTTATAAAGTTACAAAATAACAGGCAAGTCCAGCTCTACTTAAGCATGAAGTAAGTGACTGAAAATTAGCACTGTAAGATCTAGCTTCACAACAAATTATATTATCTTGGACAAGTATTCCCATTAAATTTCCATCTTCTCTTCCAAATTAAGATATGGTATCTACTGAAGTACAAACATGACCTCTGGATGGAAGAAACACTTTAGCAGAGAGGAGTTTATCATTCCATAGAAGGGAACAGTGCCCTGCAGGACTGATAAATTCAGAGAAAGGAAAACTCCAGGAGATGAGGAACTGATGGGAAGATCAGGATTGTTTGGGAGCTAAACCTTGGGAATAAGGTAAGACAAGGGTTCTGAAGATGTGTGAAAAGGGGGCAGGGCAAGAAAGGGAAGGGAGATGGTAACAGAACATTTACAATAGTTCTGAGCTTCACATGCAGAGCTTCCAATTCCAGCCCAGTATGGGAGGACAGTGGCTCTGGACAAATCTCTAACTGTAGGAACATAATTTCTGAGTAATCTATTCTTTATACATTTTAATTCTTATGGATCCACATCAACTACCGACATACGGTGAGTATTCTAAAGATCTCTGGTCTTTGGGAAAGGGGAGATGGCAGCGTTAGTGGCAATCATTCTATAGTAACTCAAAATCTGAGCAGAAAAATCTATAATGGGTCCATAGAAGTGGAGAAATTTATAAACCTCAAAGGTTTATAACCTTAAGAAGGTATATTTGCCAGTTTGCAGCATCTGTAACTGGATTAACCAGGGCATATTACTTATGTTGGATATAGGTAAACTTTAAGTAAAAAATTTAAGAATAAAGTTTGAAGTCATGAACACTAAGATTGGGTAAAAATATAAACTTTACACAAACACACAAACGCATATACACTTTCAGGCCTACTTAAATTCATTTAATAGTTACAAAACTGATATTGTATCATAATATTCATACTAAAAATAAACCTTTGAAAATGAAACCACTACAAATCCACAATTAATTTAAAACATTTCAAGAAGAGTTTTTACAGGTTGACTCTGGGCTCGATCCTGGTCGCCAGATGGACATAGGAGGTCAGTAATCCAGAAGCAATGACACAGTGATTAGTCAGACAGTAAAACAAGTCCCTGGAAGCAATTACTGTCCAACACGTCAGAAAGCTAATTGACCAAAATAGTCAGAGAATGGACTTAGAAATTTCAGTGTCTCCCTGCTAGCCCCTTTCTAAAAATCTTTTTAGTAAGTATTCTATAAAAGCCAGTTACTACCTCAAACAATAATTACTCACTGCTAAAAGTCTTTGTTCAAAATAGGCAACTGAGGAAAGGTCCCTCTAAACAAGCCAAGTTTACTTGTTCCTACATTCTTTATGCTCATCCGGTCAGACATACTGCAAAGCTGTAAGCTCTAATAAAATCTCATCTGGTCCAAACGGTTATCAATCGTCCTTAAATTTTGCTACAAAACAGCAATGGGCCAAACCTGTGCAAATTAAGGAACCAAATGTTATATCTGAAAGTCTAACAAGAATAGTGTTTGGATCACACTAAGCATTCGCGAGGAATCTAGTAGGTATTTGCTGAATGGTCAGCTAAAGACAGGCTACTGTTGCTAAAGAATGTGGTTTTCCTACATTGGGGACAGGAGCTCTTTAAAGATTCTCTCTCTTTTTTTAATTTTGGGAAAATGGCAGATACTTGTTATTGATCTCATGAATTTCTAGATAGTAATTAAGAGCTACTTTTTCATTGTCCTTGAAATTACTAAATGATGACCTTTATAGGAACAGGATTATATTTCCATTTCTACTTCTACCCATCATTCAATACAAGTAACCACTTCCTCAGTCTTGATGTATTTTTCATTTGGCTTCCATGATACCATATGCTCCTCATTTTCTTTCTCCTCATTAGGCACAATTCTTCATTTTCCGATACTGGCCCCTCTAAATGTTAGGGTGCCGCGATGTTCAGATTGAACCCCCTCCTCTTTTCCATCTTTATTTTCTCTCTAGGTGACCCATAGCTATAAATATCATTTACATGCTAATGACCCTCAGATCTTCAGGTCTAGTCTTGATCTCTTTACCAAACTCCAGACCTTGATTTTTCTCTTACCCCCTAAATTTAAACTTTCATGTTTCATTGGCTTCCTATCACATTTAGAATAAAATTCAAACTCCATACTCTTACTTACAAAATCTTATAAAATCCTACATAATCTGGCTCCTACTAAGTTCTTCATCCAAATCTCTAAACCTTGCCCTAGCCACACTGGCCTTCCTTGTAGTTGTTAAGCATCCTAAATTTACTTTCACCTTAGGATATTTACAGAAGCTGTTCCCTTCACCTAGAATGCTCTTTTCATAGCAAGTCCCTTCTCGTTCAGATTTAATTTAAATGCCAGCTCTTCAGGGAGGCCTTTCCAGAGCACTCAGTCCAAAGCGGTCACTAGTCATTCTCTAGTACATCAAGAGAAAGTAGAGAAATGAGTTAATTGTGAGGCTATTACGGGAATGTAGGCAAAAGCTGATGACTACCCTGATCAGGTGGGAACTGAGAGCTGTTTTAAACATAACGGATTCTGACATGCTCGTACGTTTTAAAAAAAATGTCTCCAAGTCTGGACTTCAGAAGATAAAGTCTGGGCTGAAGATATAAATTTGGAAGTAACAAGCATATACAAGCATTTACTCTAATGGAAAATGAAAAATTCACCTAGGGACAAAGGTTACAGAGGAAAAAGAACTGAATTTCAGTGAATGCCAATACTTGAAGACTGGGTAGAAAGAAGAGACAGGGCTAGCCAGGACTGGCAGGAAAATCAGGTAAGGATTATAAAATGCCATATAAAGTGAAAATGACACATTTCAAGAAGACTAGTATGGTGAGTTGTGTTGAATGCTGCTGCAAGGTTGAATATGATGAGAAAAATTCCACTAGATTTGGCAAATTAGAGAGTATTAGTATTTTGGAAAAAAGGAGTTTTTTTTTTTTAAGATTTTTTTTAATTTTTTTATTTGACAGAGATAGAGACAGCCAGCGAGAGAGGGAACACAAGCATGGGGAGTGGGAGAGGAAGAAGCAGGCTCATAGCGGAGGAGCCTGATGTGGGGCTCAATCCCATAACGCCGGGATCACGCCCTGAGCCGAAGGCAGACGCTTAACCGCTGTGCCACCCAGGCGCCCCGGAAAAAAGGAGTTTTAATGGATTGATGTGGTAAATCACATTAGAGAAAGATGATGTTTAAATAAAAACTCCCATTTCCTAGATAATGGAGGATAAGGTTCTGTAAATGATACTTGTGCTGTACACAACAACAAATAATACTGGACAGAATATTTTAAAAAATCAGATTAAATTTATTGTTGAGATCACATGAGGTAAGGAATCCGCAAAGACCAAAAGTAAAGTCAACAGTCCTAGTAGTCCTCTAACTCATAAGGAAATTGAACCACCTGCAAAAAACTTTTTAATAAACACTAGGTTCAGAAAGCTTTATAGCAAAATTCTACCAAACCTTCAAGGACAATATAATTTGATGTCACCCAAATTGACTTCCCAACTCATTTTATTAGGATAGCACAAATTTGGGGCTCCTGGGTGGCTCAGTCGTTAAGTGTCTGCCTTCAGCTCAGGGCCTGATCCCAGGGTTCTGGGATCGAGCCCCGCATTGGGCTCCCTGCTCCGCTGGGAGCCTGCTTCTTCCTCTCCCACTCCACCTGCTTGTGTTCCCTCTCTCGCTGGCTGTCTCTCTCTGTGTCAAATAAATAAATAAAATCTTTAAAAAAGAAAAAAAAAGGATAGCACAAATTTGCTTTCTGAACTAGTCAAGAACAATACAAAAAGGGAAACATAGAAATCATGAATGCAGATGCAAAAAGAGTAAAAGAATGAAAACAATATATATATACACACACACAATGTTGTACACAAACATACATACATATTTATGTATAATTCATATACAAACAAATGAAATCCAGGAACATAAAAAAAGGTAATACATCATAATCGTGTTGAATTAATTCCAGGACCACAGGTTTAGTTCAGCATTAGAAGATACATTAGTGTAATTCATAAGATTGTCTGATTAAAGGAGAAAAACTAAACTAAAAAACTAAAGTTTTCAACAAAATTCAACATTTATTTGAGATTAGAAACAAACAAGGGAAGGAAGGAAACATCTCTAACCTGAAAAAAGGGAATCTACTCCTCCTTCCCCCACAAAACCAAGTCAACCTGAAATAGGTAAGGTTAATATCATACTTAATGATACAATGTTAAAAAAAGTATCCTTTTGCCTACAAACAGAATAATGATGCTAGCTATCATCATTTCTATTAGGTACTGGTGGTCCTAGTCAGTGCAATAAGATTAAAACAAGGAAACAAATGATATAACAATTAGAAAGGAAGAAACACACAGGTGACTATTAATAAATAAAATAATTGTAGAGAAAACCCATAAGTACTTACAGATAATTTATTAGTTAAGTATAGAACCAATATTTAGGAACAGAATAGAGAACCCAGAAATGGACCCTTGGCTCTTTGGGCAACTAATCTTTGATAAAGCAGGAAA